>NC_081405.1:234498099-234823099 GCF_030272615.1 Cryptomeria japonica
GAGGTCTTCCCCTGTCAGTTTGATATACAAGCATAAAGTGAATATGCATTCATGAAGGTAGAATTGGATCTAAAGAATTCAAGCATTAGGCATTCATCATCTAGCATTCCTCAAGGTTTCATATTCTTCATCTATCGATTGGAGCATTATTACATCATTCATTTGCAAGAATACGTGTGTGTTAGGGGTTTTCCATGTTCATTCCATTTCATACAACATATGTGATTACATCTAAGAAGCAAAGCATCACTATCATCTATTGCAGATTTAAAGGTATACCTTTCCATCATTTATTTCAAGCATTTGCAATATTTCTTTCAAGGTTGATTTCAAACCGGGCAACCCCTTTCTTCTTCTTTCTATGTGTAGGAAGTAGGTGTGCAGTTGTACTTCAAGAATTAAGCTTTATTTGCAGAGACGAAAAAACCCTTTTCGACACACAGAAAGTTCGGAGGACTGATTGGGGGCGACCTGGTTTGAACACATGGTCCATGCATATTTTGGAAGATTTCACAAAGCAACCCCGAATCATCTCAAACTTCTTAGATCCAAGTGCACGATGAAATCCCGAATCTATAGCTCAGTGTTTCTGCTTACAGTGTCTTCAGTTTCAGCACTTAACTTATTCAACTTACAAAATAGGATCAAACACATTCCAAACTCAATCAATTTACTTAGTATTTAGTCCTTGCATCATTTAGGATTGGATCTAGTGGATTCATCCCCTCTTTTGAATGTAAAGTCCTCCAAGTGAAAATTGGCTTAATGATTTCCCTCTTCCAAGTGGTGAATTTGCTAAGCCCTGAATTTTCCACTTTACAGTAGTAGATTGCTCTTTCTTTCCTTTAAAAATTGGGCTAGAAGAGCTCCTAGAGATGCTTCTATAGTTGAGATGTATAATAAAAGTGGTTTTCCTTCTATTGGTGACATTAGGATTGGTGGATTAATTAGATATTCTTTTAATAATTGAAAGGATTTTTCATACTTCTCATCCCATCTAAAAGATACTTTTTGTGTAATAGATGAGCAAAGGGATGACATTTGTCTGTTAGTTGTGATATGAATATGTGAATTGATTTCAACTTGGCTTGGAGTGATCTCAACTAGCTAATGTTCTTTAGAGGTGGCTTTTCCATTATTATTTTGACCTTTGTTGGGTCCACTTCAATTCCATTGGCTAAGACTATATATCCTAAAATTTTGCCAGATGCAACTCCGAACACACTTATTTGGATTTAGATGAACATAGAAATTTCCCATGCACCAAAAGATATTGTTAAGTATGTTCAAATGCTCTTCTCTTGTGAATGACTTACCTAAAATACGAGCTACATAATCCTCCATAAAGGTATGCATCATATCATGGAAGATAGTAGTAATTTCTCTTTGGTAGGTTTCCCTACATTCTTTAGACCAAACAACATGGCATTCCAATAATATGTATCCCACAGACAAGTGAAGTCTATTTTGTCTTGATCCTCCAGAGCTATCCTGATTTAATTTTAACTAGAAAATTCATCCATCAAAGATAGCATAACATGTCCCACTATCAAATCCATAATGATATCTATGTTAAGTAAAGGAAAATCATCCTTTGGGCATGCCTTATTCAAATCTTGGAAGTCTGTATACATTTTGATGCTTCTGTCAGGTTTAGAAACAAGTACAATATTGGATATCCAAATTCAACATAGTCAATTGATTTGATAAATCCTACATCTAACAACTTCTTCAATTCTACTTTGACCAAAAAATTTATATGTGGATACATCTTTCTTAATTTTTGTTTTATTAGTTTATCTCTAGGAGCTATTGATAGATGATGGATGATGGGATTTGGACCCAAGCCTGGCATATCCACATAGGACAAAGAAAATTTGATTTGTCTATCCTTAAACAATCTAACAAATTTTTCCTTTTCTTGTGCTGACAAAGTAGCTGCTAGATGAATGATCAGGATTTGCTTTTGTTCCATATTTATTAATAGGTTCTATTGGTTCAATGGCAATTGAAGATCTCTCCTGATATGGTGGTTGGGGAATACTGTCAAGCCTTCCATCCTTTGGTGCCTCATAGAGTTTTTCATCATTGGATGAATCTTTTATTTTTCCTTTTTCATGATCTAATACTATCGCATTGCAGTTTTCACGATTAGATATATCATTTATTTTCATATTTTTTACGACTGGAAGGCTTGAAATTTTCTCCAAAAGAAGTTGCATTATTAAGTTCATAAGTGAAACTTGTATCATAATCTCCTACAAATGAATGATCCTTAGGGTTCAAGTAATCAATTATAGTTTTGTCATTATAAAAGGTCTCAAGCTCAGGTGTGGTTTCTTGCCTCCAATCTATGAGTTTAGGATGTACAAGTGGAAGGGGATTATCTGATTGATCTAGATCAAGGGTTAAAATGGTTAAGATATAGAAAATTTAAAGGTTTATGACAATATCTTCAAGTTCAAAATTGATTCTCACCTCAAGGTTGTCCATAACATCCGATATCCAACCCTCCTCATAGGAGTTACTCTTGTTATTATGTGAATGTTGCTCTAGCAGTCTAGACCCTAAAGTTTGTCCCTCATTGTATATTCTAGTATAATGATAAGAGTGAACCACATCCACCTGCTTATCTTCGAAAGACACCTCATAAAGTCCCTCCCATTCATGAGAACTCGTCTCACTTCCATCTTGTCATTTATGAATCTATTTAATCAAATTGGTAGTAGCTTTCTCTATGATGACCCCTTTGTAACCTAATGATGGTCTTGAAAAGCACTGAGAGGGGGGCGAATCAGTGACACCAAAACATGCACAAATTCAAACACTAACTAGTAGATGAACTTAACCAAGTATTTGAACAAAATATATGCAATCCAAAATGAAATAACAACATCCACATAAAGTAGAACATCCACCATAACGCAAGTGTTTATACGTGGAAAACCCAAATAGGTAAAAACCACGGTGAGATGGAACTCACAAGTTAACTATCTACAGTAATAGAAAAATGGTCGATTAAGGTCTTACAAAGTTCTCTGCTAGGAGCGAATCTTCTTAGAGATCCCAAGCTTGATTAGAAGCTTATACCCTGTTAAGAGTAACCTTGCTGGAGGATTTTAGAATCCAAACTAATGGATCACCTTGTTAGAGGATTTGTACAATGAAGCTTGTTAGAGCTTACCTGGTTAGGGGATTTGATTTTGTTGTAATGATTAGAAAACAACAAGAAAGGTTTGATCTGTTCTGAGTAGCACAAGACTTTCTTGATCAGATCATTCTAAGTACATTCAACATTGCTCTTCATCTAAACACTTATCGCTCTTCAACAAAAGATTTCACTCTTTATGCATATCAGTATTCGCATAAATCTCCTCTTCTATATCAGTTTTCTCTCTTTAAAATGATTCACTAAGATGTCTTTAAATAGACATACAAATCTTATGTCGGCCATAGGAACACAATTCCCTAGGTGTAGTGTATCTAGACAATTAAACATAACTCATCACAAAAACAACCGCCAAACAAACGGTGCTGGTAACTCATCAAAAAAATAGATACCGGTTAGAACAATCAATACCGGTAGGAACAAAATATGTGAACCGTTATCCTGGAATCTTCTACTTGATCTTGATCTTCATTTTGATGTCGACTTAATGTAATTACGGGTTATCTCTTAGGCACATACCGGTTGACACAGAGTATCGGTTAGAGATAGACCTTAAACATATCGGTTAACAGTTTAAATCAATGAAGTTACATCAGTAGTCAATGTAATCATATGTATGTGAGAGTGTTTCATCAATGACAACAAGTGATGAATACATGATAATCAACATCAAGCCAACACCTAATACTTTTGTGTCTCTTGCAGATGAAAAAGTAGGTTGTATAGGTTCAATGAGACCTTATTTTCTTAATCCTATGGGACTATGGCCATCACATGCCATTCTTTTCTTTATAGTAAAACCCTTACCATATTGTTCAACAAGTCGTTGTTTTTTTTTATTTTGGTGTCTTCAAATCATTCTTTTCATCTTTGTATATCCATTCTTGGATGTCTTTTTCTTCACTTTCATCGGACAAAGTTACCCACTTAATCAAAGGATCTTGAATTTGTTTTATAGGAACCAAGGATCATTGTTTTCCCAAAGATGGTTTTCCATAAGACTTAGATGAAGGAAGTAACTGGGAAATACAAAAGGTTTGCTCAATCAAGTATTCTCCAATACCCTTGTCCTCGAGCTTAAGCTTTGGTTTTATTGATTTTGTTGTGGAATGTAATGAAGTTGCTTCAATAGAGGAAGTGGAGGATGAAGCGACACGGTTTCTAGGTACAACGTGTCATGTATCTATGAAGTGTGGACCTGTGTACCTGCAGCTACAATACAAAAACACTCAAGAGATCATTACAAGCATGATTAGCAAATATAAACAAAGACATATGAAATCATGGCTAATCGATCTATCACCTCCAAATAAATGTGAGTATGAATTTGCTCTCAGATCTGGTTAGCAATTCCAGTGACTTGACTACACCTAAATGGGGGATTTAAGATGATAACGATGATGCATTTAAACTAGAAATGATGAGATTAAGCTAGATGATAAGCAAATTAAGCTAGAAATAAGATAGATTTAAGCTAAAATTGATCATGATAACAATGCTAAAATGCTATATGCCTATAGTAACAATGCTTAAATGCAAATGAGATGGGATTCGGGATGGGGATCCTTATTGCTCCAAAATAGGGTCTATTTATAGGATTTTCCAAGGCTAAGGGTGAGGTGGCAGGAATCATTGGTCAAGATTAAGTCTGAAGATATCAATGGTTAAATTGGAGTTGATTGGAGAAGAGGTTGGATTAAAGGGAACAATTGCCATCTCTATGGTGACAAGTGTCAATAAGCTTCTAGAAGAGGTTGGATGAAAGGGAACATTTGGAGGTTGGTAGGAAAAGGGGCTGGTTGGAAGGGAACACTTGGTGACAAGTGTCAAGAAGCTTTTCTCATGAGAGGGCAAAGTGTCCAAGGAAAGGGGACATGGTGGTTAGGATGTGCAAGTTAGGATGGGGTTAGGCAAACCCAGGGTTAGATGGAATGGGTTAGGTTTAGGAGTGGTTAGGTTAGGTGGATATAAGTTAGGAGAATTTGAATTTAAAAATTCAAATAATAGGAAAAGGCTAATTAATTTCAACAACTCATGAATTTGATTTGTTTTAATTAATTAGGGGATTTTAGAAGAAGTGAAAAGGGACTTATTCCTGCCTCTCTCTTGCTCAACAGCCGTTATTGGGAAGTCTTCATAGTATCCCGATCTCCCCCTTTAGGACGAGGTATCGTATTAGCGTTAATAGAGGCGCCTGGTTCAACAGCATTAAGAACTGGACCCGACCTCCTTTCCGCACTCTTTCTCTGGATTTCCCGATCTCAACCACCGCTGTGGAATAGCTCGACCCCAGGGAGGTCTCTACTGGCGGGTTATGGTATCTTCCCCTATTCAGTAAATGGTCTCTGCCCGATTTCGAGATGGCGTCGTTTCCCTCGTGGGCAAGCAACCTAATGAACGCGCAGGCAAGCGGGGGCTCGACCCACTATATTGTATATGTATTAACAAATGAACTCATACTCAAATATCCTTTCTCACCGATCGGGATCTAGCAGGTACTCTTAGAGGGGAGGAGGTTGCTCCAAGTTTAATTAATTAATCAAAGGGGATTATTGAAATGAACCTATTAAATAAATCCTTAGATTTATTAATAAGTAGATGAAAGGGGGAATTTAATTAAATTGCTTAGTGAATTCAATTAAATTGGGAAGGGGGATTAATTAAATAATTGCTTATTCAATTAATTATCTTCAGACTATTTTTAGGTGTATACATTTTGCCTCTCTTTGAAGCGAGGTGTGATGACACATTGATTCAAAGAATAATTTCATTTTGATGATGATATTGGTTTGATAGGATGCCCCAGTCATTGATTGATAGATTGCGGTATGATGATGCCCTCTCAGGAGATTAATTGAGATTTGCGAGATTGATGTCCCGATTAGAATTGATTTGATTTTTGCAATGTTGATTGATGAAAATGCGAGTTCTTTGATCTTGATGATGCATTTCTGATTGATTGATAAAGCTTGATTTGATATGATAAGATTGATTGAGATTTAGTCTGGTTTCAGGAAGGATCCATCATGTATAAGACAAAGTTGATCAAAGCATCTAGTTTTAGGAAGGATACATCCTGTATAAGACTCGATCAGAATGTCTGGTTTCAGGAATGATACATCCTGTATAAGACTAGATCCGAATGTCTGGTTTCAAGAAGGATACATCTTGTATAAGACATAATCAGATAGATCAGATGTAATCAATTGACAGAATTGATAAGATAGATTAGATAAAGAACTGACAGATTCGTTGATATTAGGTGTGGGACCAATTAGATATGTTGATGGTAGTTCTGTTGAGGGGATAACATAAGATTTAGGTTGGGTTGACAACATCATGAGGGAGATGAGTCATAGTTTGGTTGTGTATACATTTGTGATAATACATTGATGATTCTTGTGATAGATTTAGCCTTGGATAAGATGAGCTCGTAAGATCTCATGCAAGAATCAAATGCAAGCTAAATACAAATGCAAATGCAATGAAATGTAAATATGACCGGACCAGTCACTGGATTATTTCTTTTTGTCATCATTGAGCTTTTGGAAGAGAGTGCAAACATCGATGGTATAATTAAACCATGATGATTTGAGCACTATTTTCCTAGATATTGATATAGCAAGTTAGCACAAGCATCAAGGTATAATTGAACCAAGATGACCTGAGTGTTGTTTGCGTAAAATAGGTAGTATTAATCATTTCAATACGCAAATTAGGAATGTATTCAATGATACTCCAATGATCATGTCTCGAGACAAATTTTCACATATTAATGATTAATTTTCAGACAACAAACAAGAAAAATATCATGTTCCTTCCTTGTTCCTCTAGTCAAAGACATCCTGGAGTCATTCAGAAATCATGATAGCGAAAATCAAGATAGAAAAGTTGAACAATCATGTTAAAATCATTATCCAAAGATATCATTCATGCATTTAGATTGACTTTGTGATAGTTTGATGGTTGATAATTTGATCTCGTGTTCACCATTGGATGTGTTTCAGTTTTCGCTTGATAAGGGTTGTCTAACTATTTGATTAAGCTCAAAATGATCAAGAATTTTGCCCCTAGCTAGGTGCAGGATTTTTCCCCAAGCCTAGAAAAAAATTCGTTATGATATACTCAATGATCCAAACCATGGTGAGAGAGTAGATGCGATGCCTGCATATGTACAAAGGCTTCTTGATGGATATAGACAACGTCGATGGAAGGATGAATGCAAGCAAAAAGATGCATGAACTAATAGATGGAAGAGCTAGTAGACAGATAGCACCTGTTTGCCAGGTTTTCACCGTCTGTTTTTATTGCACTTTTTCTCATATTTGATTTATTTATATTTTCTTTTTTCTTTTTTTTTTTTGATTTTTTGATTTTTTTATGTTTCTGCTTTTTCACTATTTTTTTATTTTTTCCGCTTTTTCAGACATAAAATTTCTTTAGATGCATGCTATTGATAGGTTCCTCAAGCTGATCCCCATCTTGTGTTGATAACTGATATGCTCCTAATCCGAATAGTGTTGTGACCACAAACGGACCTAACCAGTTCGGTTCAAATTTTCCTTTCTTTTCTCGCTCTGCCTAATTTCTTGGATTTTCCTTTACTACTAGTTCTCCAACTTGAAAAAATCGTGGTTTGACCATGTGATTGTAGCTTCGGTACATTCTTTGCTAATATACCTTTAGATGATCAAAGACATTTTGTCTATGTTCCTAGATCAGTTCTAACTCTTGTAGTCTAGATATTCTTTTCTCTTCATTTGGAATAAGGCCTTTTAAGGATACTCGTAGAGAAGGTATCTCTACTTCTATTGGTAGTATGGATTCTGATCCATAAACAAGAGAGAAAGGTGTGGCACTTGTTGGTGTGCGGATACTGGTACATTAGGTCCATAGAGCAGGGTTTAGTTGAATATGCCAATCTCTTCCAGCATCGTTCACTATCTTTTTGAGGATTTTTAGAATAGTCTTATTCGATGCTTTTGCTTGTCCATTCCTCTGTGGATAGTAGGGTGTGGAGAATCTATGTTGGATCTTGAACTTCTCATAGAGCTCTCATACATCCTAATTCTTGAATGGTCGTCCATTATTAGTGATAATGGTCATTGGTATTTCATAGTGACAGATGATATAATTCAAGATAAATGCAACAATTTGTTTTCTTGTGATATTTGTGAGAGTTACCACCTCAATCAATTTTGTGAAATATTTTGTAGCTACCAGGATGAATTTGTGACCATTGGATGAAGAAGGATTTATCTTCCTACTAGATCAAGACCCCATTGACAGAGAGGCCAAGATGCTGCCAAAGCATGAAGTTCTTGTGTTGGTGCATGAATCAAATTCCCATGGATCTGACATTGTTTGCATGTTCTAGCTATTTGAAAAGAATCTCATTCCATAGTAGGCCAATAATAGCCCAAACGTATGAGTTTTTTTGAAAGGGTAAGACCACTTGAATGAGTGCCACAAATGTTGTTATGGACTTCATGTAAGGCTTTCTTAGATTCTTCTTGTTCGAGACGTCTTAAAAGAGTATCATCTAGACCTCGTTTAAATAGGGTATCCATGACAAGAGAAAATGGGAGGATTGGCGAATAAGGTTTCTCCTTTGAGTTTTAGATAAGTTGGGAGGAAGGGTATTATCTTTCAAGTATGTATAAGTTTGGCCATAGCGGGAGGAATCATGCCCTACAAGGTGACAGATAGTGTGGGAATCAGGACAATTGTGAGTAGGGTAAAACAACTCTTCCACCAGGAATTCATAATGTTGTTGATTTTCCTGTGTCTAAAGGAGAGAAGCAAGTGTAGCCATGACATCTATTGCTTTGTTGTCATTCCTTCGAATATGTTGGAAAGTTATTTCTATGAAGTATTTCTTGATATCATCAACCATATTTTTATAAGACATTAACTTTTCATCCTTTGTTTGATAATCATCATGGATTTGATTAATGATGAGTTGAGAGTCTCCAAAGACTTGAAGTTGTTTAATATTCTATTCTACAACCATTTTGATACCTATAACCAAAGCTTCATATTCTTCTATATTTTTTGTGCACAGACAACTTAATTTGTATGCTTTCGGGATTGTATGACCTTGCGGTGTGATGAAAAGAATATCTACTCCTGATTCATGATGTGTTTCATTATTGATGCCTGGTCATGGACTGATATTCAGGTGATGTATTAGAAGATATGAATCTGCCCTTGGAATGTCTGCATATGACCAAGCAAAGTTGATTTGCCATCCTTTGAAGGGTTCCAAATATTTTTGCTTTTCATTTTTGATAGAGAGATTGTTGGATGTAGATCAATTGTGCCAATGATAAATGTCTTTGTTGGTTCTATCAGAATAGATGATTGTTCTTGATAGTATTCAGGTAAAGTGTCAAATCTCCCATCTTTCGGTGCCTCAAGGAGGTTTTCACCATCAGATACGTCCTTTATTTTTACTTTTTTGCAGTCTAGTGTTGCCATTAAATGGTTTTCAACATTAGACCTGATATTGTTTTCTTGATTTTCACTTTTGCAACTAGGAGATTCGGCACTCCCATGAATCAAAGATACATTAGTGAAATCCCCGGTGGAATTGGTTGTGGGTTTGATTTCATTGAGATATAAGGATATGGCATGATCATTCGGAAAGGTATCAATGGCCAGTATGTCCTTCATTTTCCCATTCCATAGGTTTAGGATGAATTAGAGGTAAAGGATCTTCAGGTTGAATTATGTCAAAGATATTAGGGGTCATGATAGATGTATCAAATCTTTCAGTATGTATTTCCTTGTCTAGAATGGTACTCTCATCAAAATGATCTCACGCAAGTAGCTCCTGACTGTTCTCAATTAATTCCAAGTCAACCAAATGTGATTCTGATTCAAGTGAGCTAGTTCCTAATGTTTGTCTTGCATACATGTGAACTACATCAACTTCTACATCTGTTTCTTCCCTTTCAATTTCAAGTTGCTCTTGTTTATTTTTCCCTGATAGCAAATGTTCTCTATTCCTTCGGTCGCTTAGTTGCATTTGTTTTTTCATACGTGACCAAATTGATACAAATGATTGTTCCTTGGATTGTGTGCTTGAAGATGTTGCCTCTTTGTTATGTGAAACAATGACCTCTTGAGCTGATTTCAGATTATTACAACATTGCAATGGATTTGAGTCTACTGATATTGTGATTTCCTATCCATTGTATGGAAATTTTAAGCACTGATGACATGTTGATGTAATAGCTTGTATATCATGTATCCATGGTCCTCCCAAGAGTATGTTGTATGGTAGTTACAAGCCTAGAGCTTGGCATGTTGTATCTTTTTGTAAAGGTCCCACGCTAATGGGTAACATCACAACTCCTTTAGAGTAATGTTCTTCTTCACCATATGCTTCAATTTTGATCTTTTTCAGGGGATCAACTGCATCTTCTGAATATCCTAGAGCACAGACAAGACTCAAAGAGAAAATGTTCAAGCTAGCTCCCCCATCTATTAGGATACATTTAATGAGTGTTCTATGAATGAGGACTTCAATTTGCAAGAGAGTGTTATGGGGATGTTGCAATGAATTAATGCTCGGATATGAAGGAGATGAGCTTTGCATAGGATCCTCTGAAATAGGTTTGATGGCAATCATGGATATCACTTGGGGAACTTCATCTTTGGATGTATTCTTTGGTGATGATGCTATGGAAGATTCTTGAAAGCTTTCAAGAGGTGTAGGAATAGATTCCTATAGAGAGTCAATTTGTTTATAGGGGGATGAGCCTTTGCTAGACATAGGTGCATGATTTTGATCTTTCTTAGCCAAATCCTTTAGAGATCTCTTTAAGAGTTGCAGAAAAGAGCTACCTTTCTTTGTAGATGTATTTGAATCCTTGTTAGATTTTGATATAGTTGGATTTTGATTTTGGACTTGTTTGATTTTTTTATATGTTGACTTGCTATTCGTATTTTGCTTTGGTATGCCATGTTGCTATGATCTTCAGCTATTTCAAATGTTTTTGTTTCCGTTTCAGGGGTTCGATTATCCAAAAGTTGTTTTGATAAGTGATCAATTGTCAATGATAGTGTGATATGACATGAAAAGATGATTCAAGTGTTTAATTGTTTGCAAGTTTTTCGATCTTCGGTTTAAGAGTGCAATGATGATGATGATTTGATAAAAACCAAGTCTAGTAGGAACGATACATCCTACTATGTGGGACAAGATTATCCTAACCAAACGTTTCAGTTTCGTGATAAAGGATGATAGATCCTGATGAGAAACTATGTTTGAGTGATCAGTTTACCAAAGAAGGTGATAAGGCACTTTGAGATGTTTAGATCTTGAACTTGTTAAGGGTGAGCACTTGAAAATATTGAGGTGTTTATGTTCTAGAGTCTAATTTTGATGGATCATAACTTGACCAAGCAAACCAGGAAGACAATCCAAGTGCAGAATGACAGAGAACATATGCTTATGATTATTGCAAATTGATCAAGCAGAATGACAGATCCAAAAAAGGCATGCAAGAAGAGCTCTGGACTGACAAATACAGAGACTCGTACGACAAACTATGCAATTTAGAATGACAAGAAATATAAAGCCATACAACAAATCAGAAGTTTCATGTAAAAAGCAGAGACTCATATGACAAAACATACCAAGCCATACGACAAATGATTATCTAGTACGACAGAGAATTCTAGATTGTATGACAAACAATAGAGCAGAGATAAAAAGTGTTTGTTTTGTCGAATTTGCATTAGTGAATTTTGATGTTTTACTTATGTTTTCCAGTTTTAGATGTCTGATTTTTCAATTTAGGGATGAATACACAACAAACACATGATGTGATAAGTGACTCCAAGCATGCTAAACCCTAAGGAAATTGGTTGAGGAGAGAAAACCTTTGCTTGCAAACTTAGGTACACACCCAATAGCTAATCAGAATACGGTCGCTGAGTCTCACGCAATGGATTCTCAACGTCGTATTATCTGACTCCAAATACAAATGGGGGCACGATATGGCAAGTGTCTTGGGAGAGTTACTATCTCTCTTGCACAAAGATTATCACCCTTTCGGAGGTGAATCGGGTAGCTTCTAATTTAACTGGAACTAGTAAGAGATACGTTCTGCACGTCAAGGTATAATACTCAATTAAGAGGTCTCCTAGCCTTGAAAACCAAGGTTTGATATACCCGAAGGTACAGAGGAGAGCTATTCTCGAGCACTATCGTTGACTTGATTTTCATTAAATCACATTTATTTTATAGTGGGTTGGATTACTTGGCGTTAGTCATTCCCACTTAGGTCATTCCCCTCTCACTGGTTGTAATGGCTTTAAGAGTTATTAGCTCCTCGGGAGGGCAGGCCCGCTAAAGATATGCACTAATGAAAGCAAAAGATGAGTCTAGCTTTCTAATCACCTAAGAAAGGTGAGAGCATACTTGCCTATCATCAAAGACACAAAATACATGATTGTTCATTCCTTTAGCAAAAGATAAGTGTGCCTAAAAAAAACTTTAAGGAATACACAAAGTTTTGTCGAATTCTTTTAGGCAACCTACAAAATAAATCCATTAGTAGTCATTGATGTGTTTTGAATTTGGTCTTTGACTAGCGTATCTTCGACAATCGTCCTGCAGAAAAGAGTTAGGTTGCCAAAATCTCACATACAAACTAGGGTTAGCATTAGAAGTAATCAATTAAATCATCAAACCCTTAAAATGCAGTCAATTTAAAAATCGCAGAAGTAGAGTGACGTACGACACACTTTACCAACTCGTACGAGTCAGGATGAGAGATCATACGAGTCAGGATGAGAGATAGTACGACATTTAAATTTTACCAAAGGATCGTATGAGTTAGGATTTCTTGTCGTTCCAGCTCACAAAGTATGGTGTACTAGGCCAGAAAGGGACTCGTACGACATTCTGATTCAAACTCGACAAAGATAAATGTTTGATGAAGCTTGAGAGGCCAAAAATGATAATTTCAGCCCCATGGTGGATGCCAAAATGTCATGTATCTATGAAGTGTGGACCTGTGTACATGCAGCTGCAACACAAAAACACTCAATAGATCATTACAAGCATGATTAGTAAATATAAACAAAGACATATGAAATCATGGCTAATCGATCTAATGCCTCCTGATAAATGCGAGTATGAATTTTCTCTTAGATCTGGTTAGCAATTCCAGTGACTTGACTACACCTAGATGGAGGATTTAAGATGATAATGATGATGCATTTAAATTAGAAATGATGAGATTAAGCTAGATGATAAGAAAATTAAGCTAGAAATAAGCTAGATTTAAGCTAAAATTGACCATGATAACAATGCTAAAATGCTATATGCCTATAGTAACAATGATTAAATGCAAATGAGATGGGATTCAGGATGGGGATCCTTATTGCTCCAAAATGGGGTCTATTTATAAGATTTTCCAAGGCTAGGGGTGAGGTGGCAGGATTCAACGGTCAAGATTAAGTTTGAAGCTATCAATGGTTAAATTGGAGGTGATTGGAGAAGAGGTTGGATTAAAGGGAACAATTGCCATCTCTATGGTGACAAGTGTCAAGAAGCTTCTAGAAGAGGTTGGATGAAAGGGAACATTCGGAGGTTGGTAGGAAAAGGGGTTCATTGGAAGGGAACTGTAGACACCTAAAATTAATATTTAATTAATTTAAGCCTATCAACATAATTAATTGACTTTAATTGTGTTATCCTTATTCCTCTCATAATCAATTAAATCTAATTTAATTAATCTTGTCACTATAGTCCAATAATTAATTTATCAAATAAATTAATTATTCCCCTATTCTTCTAAAGTCCTCTCAATAATTATTTCCTCTAAACCCACTCAGTTAATGAATTTTAATTAATTAACCTAGGCATGTGATTCCTACAAATCACTTTTCCTAATCCCACTTAGCCTAATTAATTCTTCTAAAATCTCTCATAATCATGCTTATCATTATTCTCCAATTTTTAATTCCCACTCATGTCACATGAACTTTGAATCTCTCAAAAAAATTCAAATTTCTTTGAATCTCTCAATGCATCCTTATTTTGGAATTTTTAACTCCTCAAGTTTGAAATTCAAATTTCTCCCCCCCTTTTTCCAAAGGAATTTTATATTCCTGTTTATTTTCCCAAGGCACCCTTGATCCATGCCTTCTATCCAAAATCAATCTCAACCCTTCATAATCAAATCAATCTTGGCCCTTCATTGGCCTCCTCCAATCTATAAATTGGAGCTTATTCTCCTCACAAAGGGGATCCACTTCTCATGCATCCTCATGTTGCTCTATTCTCCTCTCATCCTCTTCTAATTACTCTCTCTCTCTCTCTCTCTCTCTCTCTCTCTCTCTAATCCTCTAATCAAATCCCTCCATCCTTAATCTTTCAATCCAATCCAATAATCCATCCACTTACCTTGTTGAGCAAAGGAGAGCATTCCACATCAAGCAATCAAAGGAGCACATCAAGTGGAGCATCGTCAAGGGGCACCTTCACTTCATCAAGCTCAATCCGAAGGAGAAGGTAAAATAGCAAGGTGAAATGGTCTCTTTATGATATTTTAGCATTTTCATGCTTATTTCATTATGTTTTGATCATTTTTCCCTTCTAATCCGTTTTCCCCTCTTCAGGAACACTTGGTGACAAGTGTCAAGAAGCTTTTCTCATGAGAGGGCAAAGTGTCCAATGAAAGGGGACATGGTGGTTAGGATGTGCAAGCTAGGATGGGGTTAGGCAAACCCGAGGTTAGATGGAATGGGTTAGGTTTAGGAGTGGTTGGGTTGTGGTTAGAAGTTAGGGGAATTTGAATTTAAAAATTCAAATAATAGGAAAAGGCTAATTAATTTCAACAACTCATGAATTTGATTTGTTTTAATTAATTAGGGGATTTTAGAAGAAGTGAATTTGATGGTGGGAATTAATTAATTTGAATTAATTAATCAAAGGGGATTATTGAAATGAACCTATTAAATAAATCCTTAGATTTATTAATAAGTAGATGAAAGGGAGAATTTAATTAAATTGCTTAGTGAATTCAATTAAATTGGGAAGGAGGATTAATTAAATAATTGCTTATTCAATTAATTATCTTCAGACTATTTTTAGGTGTATACACAATGATGTCAGGTTTAGGCTGAATGGTATTGCAATACTATAAAGGATTGGGATGCCCTTGGATGGTTATTTCTTGATCATTATTGGGAAACTTTAAACATTGGTGATATGTAGATGGGACAACTTGCATTGCTTGGATCCAAGGATGCCCAAGGAGTATATTGTACATGCTAAGTCAAGATTGAGCACCTGGAAAACCACATGTTTTTCCACTGGTCCAGTTTTGATAGGTAAAATAATTGATCCTTTAGAAGCTCTTTCTTCTTCATCACAAGCCTTAATAGTCATCTTCTTCTTGGGATCCACAATTTTTTTAGAAAACCCCAATGCAAGGACTAATTTGAAAGTACATATATTTAAACCAACCCCTCCATCTATAAGGACACATTTAATTCTATGCTTGTGGATGATAAATTCAATATGGAGGGGTGAATTTTAAGGTTGATTAATAGATAGGTCATCATTTTAGTGAAAGATAAAAGATGTGCTGTAATGAGATGTCCCACCATGGCTTGAAACTGTGCTTGGTCAAGGTCTGGGGGTACAGTAGTTTCTTGCAGAGCTTTTTCTAAGAGATCATTGTGAGTTGGTGAAAGACACAAAAGCTCTAAAATAGATATATGGGTTGGTGTCTTTTTGAGTTGATCCAAAACTATATTGAGTATATATGAAAGATGGTTTGGGGGTGCTTCTTGAATGGTAACCTTTCCTTGACAAGTAGTAACATTGCATCTAGGTTTGTTTTTTATTGTTATCACATTTGCATATGGGTCACATTCAAATATGTGATTAATGACATAGTCATGTGATGCATTTGTGTAATTGACTTTATTTTTACCTTTTTTTGAGGGGCTTCCCTTTTCATAGTTTGGAAGTGGATCCTTAAACACCACATGTTATTCATTAGATTTATGACCATCAATTGATATATCACCCCTATCTATCAAGTCTTGAATGGTGTTTTTTAGCCTCTGACAATCATTTGTTTTATGTCCTTTGCTCATATGGAAGTCACAAAAATTAGAATCATTCCACCATGATGGTTTAATGATGGGTTCGTAGTCCCTTGCTTTAGGAAGTGTGATAAAATAGTTTGAAAGAAGCTTCTTTAATGTTGAATCAAGTGGTTCTCCCAATGGTGTAAATTTTTTGTGAACATATGGAGCTCTTGGTTTAGATGTCTTTTTGTTTTGATTGTTGGTATTGCCTTGTGGACTTGACAAATTGAAGATGGGTTGTTTTGGTTTGAGATTTTGAGCATCTACAACACCATCATTTATAATGTTCTTATTTTTAGTTCAAAACCTTGATTTGTCATTGTTGTTGTTGTTTCTTGGACTAATTTTATCCTTTATAATTTTGATTTGTCCCTAAGCTATTAATGCTTTTTCTATGAGAATTCCTTTGTCAATAACCTTGCTAAAAGAAGGTGAACATTGAATTTGTAATAGATAACTCAATTCACCATTTAAGTTGTGGACAAATATTTATATATTTTGTTGTTCTGGTATGTCATAGGGACACTTGCTTGCAAGTTGTCTCCATCTTCACAAGAAACTAGTAAAAAATTCTCCATTCCTTTGTTTATTATTAAAGAGGTCTAACATTGAAACCTCATGTTTGATATTGTAGGAGAAATGAGTTATAAAATTGTCCACTAGCTCATTGAATGTTCTAATTTTAGGTGGTAAATAGTAAAACCATTCTATAGCTTGACCACCCAAACTCTTCAAAAAAAGTCGCATTAGGTATGTCTCATTGTGAGTGGCTTCCAAGAAAGCAGTGCAAAACTCTCTAATGTGGTCACGTGGATCACCTTTCCCCTTGTACTTGTCAAATTTTTGAATTTTGAAATGAAGAGGAAAGGGCAACATAACCCAACTTCTATTAAAAGGATGTGGAGATATATCCTCTAGTGGGTATTGCTTTGGTGAAGATCCTAATTGTAACTTTGCATGTTGTTGTTGTAAATCTTGGATTTGTTGCACAAGTGTACCTAAAGGATATTCTTCTCTTTCTTAATCTTCTTTCTTGCATTTTCATTGGTTTCATTTGTGTTTGTGTTTGTGTTTGTGTTTGTGCTTGTGCTTGTATTTGTTTCAGTTTCAGATGTTCCTTTCAATTTCGAGACATCAAAATCATGTGGAATTTTTACACCTTGTTGTGCAAGCACAAGGAAATATTTCTCTCTATCCTTTTCCATGACCTTTTCCATAAGCTTGTGAACTTTTGGGTCATGTGAAGCATCAAGAACGTATCCCTCAGATATATCACTAGAAGTTTCATAATCACTATCGAGATCATGCATTTATCATGAAGTTTCTCCAAAAAGGTTTGTTGGATCATATTTAGATCCCTTTCCTAAGAAATCCATCATTTATTTATTTTTATTTTATACACTAGTTTCAACCATACGAGATTGTGATGAAATGAACCTAAGGTGTAAACTTTACATGAATGTTGGATGAATGCTTTTTATTTTGATTTGTATGAAGTTATGGATAAGATTGAATCGAAGTACCTAAAGTGTTGGTTTGATCTTGTGTTAACAAGATAATCTTAAATTATTAAGGAATAGTTATCAATGAATGGTACAAAGTGAGTCAATTTGGATACGATGGATCTCACTATGATGGTGACTAACTTTGTCAAGATTTGATACTAGTCTAGTTCCTTAGTTGAAGCTGATAACTTCTGATAGGGAACTAACCAAGTGTGTGATGATGAAGATCTCAAAAGCACTAGAAGAATCTTGTTTTTTTGTCTAAGTTGTTTTCTATGTGTGGAATGAATGGTATGTTGAAAGATTTGTTTGATATGGACCTAGACTAAGTGTATGGTTTTCTGAAACTAATTCTTTGTGAAAAAGGGTATTTGAATTTGAAGTCTAATTTTTTCCTAGACCTGATTTTCTACTCTTTGATGTGAATGTGCCAAAACACTAAAACAATTTGTAAAAGCACTAAAAGGTTTCTCATATGTGCCACAATATGTTTAAGATGCGCTACTATTTTTGACAAATGCGCTAAAATAACTGTTAAATGCACTACAACATGTCTCAAATGCACTAGAATATGAGGCAAATGCACTACAAAATTTCACAAACGCGCTACAAAATTACTCATATGTGCTAAAAGATCTATCAAATGCACTACTTTGGTTGTCTTCTAAAAATTTGAAGTTTTTGTTGAAATTTTCTGAATTTTTTTTTGGTCATGTTTTTTTGTTTTTATGATGTTTTTGTGAATCATTTTTGAGTTTTCATGACAAGAAAAAGCAAACAATGAAGACACTGTAATACCCTAAAAATGGTCACCTAAACCATGGGTCCCTAATCTCAACAACATCACCAAGGTCCTAACCAAAGGCAATTAAATCAATCTTGAGCACATTATTAATTCTTTAATCATCAAATGTCACATGGCAAATCAATTACTCAATATTAATTAAATATTTATTTAATTAATTAAATCATTCCAAGAATATCATTTTGATCAATTATCCTATTTAGTTTATTAAATTTCCTAGAATATTTAATTAATTAATAAATTTATCATTTAATCATAAAAAATGAATTAATTTATTACAAACGAGGAATTAATCACAAAGCAAGAGTTAAATTGAAAATAAAATAAAAGAATTGAATTGAAAGAAATCAAACTTGAGATATTATTTCTTTTTCTAAATTGAGATTAACTTGAAATCAGAAAAGCAAATAAAAGGAATTTAATTGCTTTCTCTAAAATTGGAACTCAAAGCTTTTGAGAAAAAGAAGTTCAGTTGCAGTGAAAAGACTCTTTTCTTGAATAAATCAAAGAATTATCTATTTTTATCATAAATGCATGGAATTAATTAAATCTTATTTCTAATGCAACTTGAACTTCTTATTTAAATGCATTTCAATTAAACTATAATTAGAATCTATCTCAAGGTTAACTGAATTTGATTTCTCAATTATTTCAATTATCCTAAATTGTGCTTTTTCCTTGATCTCTCTTGTAATTCTCTATAAATTCAGCCTTCATCTCTCATTCAAAACACCCTAGAGATTTGTTATTATATAGTTTTTGCTTTGGAGTCATTGAATATATTGTGCTTTCTTTTTTAGATTATTGCATCTTAGTTTAGCTTTTTGCATATTTAGTTTATTCATGATTGCTTGAATCCATATTGCTTGAATCCATGATTGCTTGAACCCATTATTGCTTAAATTCGTTATTGCTTGAATTATTCATCCATCTTTCATCCATTTAGCTTAATATCATGCTCATATAGATTAAATCCTTCGTCTTGGTGTAGTCTAGTCATTGGTATTGCTTATAAAAATCTCAGAGCAATCTTATACTCGCATCTTTTAGAAGGCAATTAGTCGATTTGTTATGGTTTTATTTTTCATGCTTATATCTGTCTAACCATACATGTAATGACTTAATTGAAGGGTTGTGTCTTGCAGCTTATAGACTTATTTCACTTTTTTCACACACATAAACACAAGTGGTTGTTTTTTCTAAGCTAAACAATGAGTGTATGTTCAAGGCTCAAACAAAGCCCAAGTTTTCACTGGTATATGCACAAGAAAATACATATTAAACACTTTTCTACCTAAGTTCAATGGCTTCACTGTGATACCATGACCCACATCTTAGAATCTTTGTCGAATCAAGCAGCCTTGTCACACCTAAATGGGTGTGCCCATTTTTTTGTTTTTTCAAGAGTCAATAGATAGGGGATCTCTCCCCCCTCCATCAGAAAGCTTAAAATCTTATACAATATCGGGGATTACTATCTCTGCTCAAGGGTGCCTTATGGTGAGTGTCTTAGGGGCAGATTCTTCCCCACCCTTGCACTAAAATGTATCGCAAGTGTTCAAAGGTGAGTCGGGTGGGCCTCTAACTAAAGGTGTTTAATAGAGGAGACAGTCATGGTATATAACAATGACACTAGGTGGTAGATGACTTTCGTCACCACCCCAATATTTTATATAGCGACCGAATGAAAATACTGCTTAGGTCTTGTTAGCACATATTTCTACAAAATATTTTATGCTACATAGAGGTCTTTTTCTTTTATCATATGCGCATTTATTATTGGTTTGCATGTGCAAGAACCTTATTAGCACAAGTAAAGTTCTCTAAGGATCAGTTGTTTCAGGAATGTCAAGGTATCACTTGGGCACATTGAGGGCATGCACTAAGTATAGACTGTACAAGGAATCCATTATGAAGCATTTGTCAATAGAGGAGTCATCATGGTGTGATCAAGGATTGTCTTCTAGTATGTTTCAAACCCTGTGGGAAAAGTTGGGATCATCAATTTACAGGATGGGTGGCTCATTTGTGCTAAATTGCAAAATTTCACTTATCAGCATAAGTAGTCCCGATGAAACCATATTGGCAAGCCAAAGGAGGATTATCGGCATCACTTATACCGATGAAATAGAGTGTGGACTCATTGGAGTGCTTAAAAAATACTCAACATGGTGCACACTCTTGGAAAGGTCATTCCATCGAGATAGCTTATCCTGACGAGTGTTGGGAAAAATGGTGTCTCAACCTTGCATTTATGCGAGGTTACTATTTATAGTAAGTTTTTATTTGAGCACGAAATGGTGCGAAACTCTCCCTGAAGCTTCTGGTTGGCTAGATAAGCATTCCGGTAAAGTTGCGTCGCAAGGTCACAGCTAGTTTTGAAGATATTAAAGTTTTCATCTTGGAGGGGTGCAATAAAATATTTAAACTTAATTTTGGGGACTTTAGAGGCTCCAAAACGCCCTGAAAAGTGGCCGTAACCGGCGAAGCCGGTTACGAGGTGATAGAGCACTTCGCGAGCTTTCCGGCGCTTCAAACGGTTCGTCAATCGGACACCCGGTTCTCAAGTTATGGCCTCCGGAAGTTTGTACTCCTGAAATAGGAAAAATAATTTGTATCGAATACATAAATGAGCTGTAAAAAGGGAGCGACACGTGTTGATGTGTGCTTTAACATGTCATAGGGCATCTAGAAGGGAGATAAGGTCGGCTACACCTTATTGGGTGGTTTTAGCCCATGGTTTTGTAATACCGTTTGACGGTTTCCTGTATTGTATCTCCTATTTATGAGGTGTGTGAGATAGAGGTTGTGTGTAAGAGTCTTATGGCTATTGAGTTGCCTCTGAATCTCTGATTAGTGGTACTCCTGCGAAGAGCTTGCTCTGCAAGTATTTTGTAATCTGTTTTTGATTGCTGAATAAAATATTGAGCTGCTTTTGGAGGGTGGGGTTTTTCTCCCGAAAGGGTTTTCCCCACGTAAATCATTGTGTTGTGGTATGAATGCTATTATATCTATTTCTATTTTCTGTAACTGTTGTAACAATCTGAAAAAGTTTTGCATTACCCTCCTCTCAAGGTTAGTGTAGGAAGTTGTTTCCGCTACTTTACTTCCTTACAACGAGGTAGTAGGCAGTTGTTTTCTATTGGCTTGTATCGACTTATCAGAAAAGTGTAGAAATTGCTATACTGATAACCTATGAAACCATCGGTATAACTTATAATGGTATGGCAAATCTTATCATATAATATCGGGAGATTGGAAGTAAGGAGAAAGTTTTAACCCGATACCCAATGACTAAAAGAAACCGAAGGTGAGCCCACCGGAAAAAAGAACCATATTGGAGTAATGCAAAAATAGCTAGACCGATCCTCGATGACATGGAGAATCGAAAGGCGGAGCTATCGGTATTACCTATACCGATAAAACAAACTCAAAAGCATAAAACACAAAAGGGCATCGAGAACTCATCGGGACTTCGGGAGGAATAGAAAAAGGCTATTCTGACCTCCGATGAAGATAGAAGCACTTGCAGGGGCATCAACGTGAATTATACCAATAAAGAAATCATCTAATGAGGATTCATTGGGACATCGGAAGAAGAAATTTTATGTTATGCCTGATAGGACCGTTTAGGCAAATGGTAAGTGTGAGGAGTTCCTCGGGATAAGTTATATCGATAACGCGGTGGTCTTAGTCAGAATGCAGGTTGGAATATTGAGATCATCGAGGCATCGGAGGGACGTGAAATAAATTATGCCAACACCCGATGAGTTAAATAAAAGGAAACCAAAGGCGAATGCACGGGAGGAGTTGTGCCGATGGAGTGTTGAAACAAAAGGCAAAGCCGAGACTGAAGTGATGCCCATCGGGATAAAGAAAAAATTGATATCCCAAGACCCGATAAGTGGGTCAAGATAGTTTGTGCCGATCAAAAAGCAAAAAGAGGTAAAGTCATAAAAACCAACGCCAAACATTTGAATCGTCGAGAGGAGTCTCACTGATTAGCTGTTGGACATCTTGATGAAGAAGAACTGACAAAATGGTTTCCATTAAATGCATCAATTGAGTAGATCCGTTACCACATGAAGCAAATCCATCAAGAATTGTAATAATCAATTGCAAGATTGGACTTCTTGGGACATATAACCAGTATTGCAGAACAACTTTTCTCACAAAGTTATTGCAGAAAGATATCAAGTGCTTATTGAGAAAATTTCTGAGTTACTAAGCATAGAGTGAAGGAATTTGCAGAGATGGAGGGGTCAAGCTCAAAAGGGAAGTGAAAGGTTGTCGAAATATCCAGTACCACGGCAAAGAAATCAAAGGGTGAGGTCAGTGAGGTCCGAAGAAAGCTAAATCGGGACATGATAGACCAAATGGGATCTCCAGGAGCTAGGTCACACAAAGCTAAGGTAAATTTGTGTTAGAAATTAGGATCTTAGGATACTAATCATTATAAACAAGATTATAAAGTAAATGAAATATGAAACATACATGCAAAATGTACACATTACATAAGATATACATGGGGAAAACCCTTTCGGGTAAAAAACCCCATAAAGCATCATTTAAATAAAACACTTACAAATATAGTCTATCATAAAATAGACATGAACCTGGGGACACTCCTCCAATACTTTCACATGGCCAATAATACCTCATATGCATAGTGATACAACTCACAATAAAGCTCCAAATTCACTCGCCTCTCAAATGAGAGAGAACCTCCTTAAATATAGGAGGAAGGGTGACTTCACTAATCACACCTTTTCAATAACCCCACTTATAAATAATTAATAATCTAATAGTTATTAGATTATAATTATTTCAAATGGGATATGCTTGTAAAGCATATAATATATAAGGTTTTATAACCTTATATTAGAACATTATATATAAATGTTATAAGGATGTGATCCCTAATAACATTATGTTCTAACACTCCCCCTTAATGTTAATAGGGGATCACATGTCAATTTCCATAAAAGAAAAAATGAAGCACCCCAGTAACGTAGGTCTTCTTTGACAGTGATAAACAGGGACACAAATATATGCCAACATGAAGATCATGCATTCCGGACTACATGAAAGTCATCTTGTCATAATTTATAATCCCGGTGTTTTAAAAATGATGCTGTGAGGTCTTAAAAATTATATTGGAGCCGCGGTCCCCTCAAATTAGCCTCTCCCCAGGTTCATTACATAGTGCCCGTAGGTCTTAATACAATGCTTTTACAAGTGGAAGTTTTACAAGGAGAATAATTTGCAATATGTCCGTAGGACTTAAAAAAATCTGCCCGTAGGTCTTACGATACTGTGCCTGTAGGACTTAAAAAAAAATCTGCTCGTAGGTCTTACGATACTATGCTCGTAGGACTTAAAAAAAAATCTGCCCGTACGTCTTACGATACTGTGCCCGTAGGACTTAAAAAATAAAGGATTTAGCCACTAGGTGGTGTCATTGACATGCACACTCCCCCTCAATGGCATCACCTAAGGCCAAGCATTATTTGAATTTGGAGCATATAATGCCTAAAGGTCTTATGCCTATTAGGTCTTAAATCTAGGATTTAGCCACTAGGTGGTGTCATGTACACTCCCCCTTAATGGCATCACCTCAAAGCCAATCACTGCATAGAGGATTTCAAAGTGATGGCTAAAAATATAATATATAGTATGTGCTCATGATCTTCAAAGTGTCTTTATTATAAAATGCTTTCACTTGAGTGAGGTGCCCATGATCTTCAAGGTGCCTTTATTATATAATGCTTTCACTTGAGTGAGGTGCCCATGATCTTCAAGGTGCCTTTATTATATAATGCTTTCACTTGAGTGAGGTGCCCATGATCTTCAAGGTGCCTTTATTATATAATGCTTTCACTTGAGTGAGGTGCCCATGATCTTCAAGGTGCCTTTATTATAGAATGATTTCACTTGAGTGAGGTGCCCATGATCTTCAATGTTTATTTTGATCTTTAGAAATGATAGTCTCTAGAAAGAGTAAAGTAACTTCAAGTAATATAGTACTTTCATATGTATCCAAATGGAATTCTTCAATAAATCTTCAAGGCCATATTGATTCTTCAAGAGCTACATTCATATTTTGTCCATTTGATTCAAAGACACATAGAAGATAGTCTTCTTATTAAAGTATTGCAACATCCATGTAATAGCACTTGCACCATATGTTTTGAAGGCATAACCTCGCCATAGAAGAAACAATATAGTTAGTAACATAGTAATCAACTTCATTTTTGGTACAAAGAAAGAACATAATATTATTTTTTTTTGTCATTTGCCAAAGATCATATAATATTCCTTATAAAAATATAGTCCAATGATTGGTAGAAAGGAGATCAACATATATTTTCATGGGAAATAATTGTTGTCTTGCTTAAAATACAAAAATAGACATGCTACTACATATAGTAATGATCCACAAAAAATTAGGCAACGGGTGAGCTATCCTTTCTAGGTTTGCTCCCCAGACAGTTTATAAGGGCAATAGTCACCCATTATAAATAGTATGATTGAAAAAAAATGGATCAAATATAGAATAAAAAATCACTTGGATCTCCAAAAAGGATGCTAATGAGAAATTTTTTAGTTTACTTATGCATATTTACTAGCTTGTACATTTCATAAAAAAAATATTTTACCCTACATTTATAGATAGATAGATGATTTCCCATTTATCATTGTGATAGTTTGATATCAAGGAATTTGCTTATCAAACATACTATAATCAAGAATATTCCTAATGTTAACATATCCTCCATCAAATACCTATAGAAATTAAATTTGCGATAAATCATGATGTTCTTTCCCTTTATTCCTACTAGTTCACATATGACTTTTTGTAATGCAAATCAATGCACTAATATAGATCATAACAATATAAGTAGTTTGGAAGGGCCACTTGAAGATAGGATTCAATACTGTAAGCAATTCCATTTTATGTATAGATATGTAAGAGCTTAAAAAAAACTTACCTTTTGATTTACCTTGTCATTCTTTAGGCAACAAATTTATCCATTTCAATATGAAAAATAATGAAAATTCTTTCTAGCTTTTAATATTGACCATGAATGGACTTCTCTTTTCTATGACATATAAAATATCTAATATCAAGTTTTTGTCAATCCCTAGCCATGAATACTTATCTGAAGTTCCTATTAAATTATTCACATGCAAGATAATTGCCTAAACTTAAATGAATTTTCCTGTGCTATTATTTGTATTTATATTGCTGTTGATATCACCCAAAAAATCAAAATACACCCAAAAAATCAAAATACCCTAGCTTTAATAGGAGATAATCAAAAGTTTAGGTAGCTTGAGTGATGTTCCAAAAAACTTTCACCTTTTCATTATATTACTTTCAAACATTGTATTACTTTTCATTGCAACCCAACGAATTTGCCCATCTATATTATAGATGTTCTTACTTCCAATGACCATTCCACTAAAAGGTTTTATCTTCTTATGTGGGAGGAGATGACATAAATAGTGTCTATCAATTAATCATAACTAAGGTTTTTCATAATTCCTGAGGACTACAAGGTATTCTACTTTTTATTCTTAAAATATACAGTGAATTGATGAAAGTATTTTTAGAGGAAAACTAGATTTTTTTTAGTGCATGATGATAAATATTTTGTAATTAATAATTTTATATTTTATTTAGCTATTAACAAGAAATGTATATTTTATTTATTTAAGATCTTGTTCTAATAAAGGAGGTCAATTAGACTTATTTTGAAATTAATAGAATATTCTAGATAATGTTAATGAGATTTTGGTTTTATATAATTCAAATTTTATGTATAAGGTTCTTTCCTTAGAAAGGAGTTTTGGCGTGTTGAAGGTACTCTATATTTACTTATATAATTTTGATAAATTTGTACAAATAGTTGTTAATAATTAAGTTGATAATATTGAATGGTATCTTCTATAAGAATGTTTAGTTCAAACAAAACAAAAAAAAGGAAAGAAAATCCCCATTTTAATTTTGTTCTTTCTTATATCTTATGTTGATAGTATTGTGTTAGTGTCATTTGCAGGAAAAAGAAGCCTGGCAGATGGAAAAAAAGTATCTGTATAGATTCTCTGCCATTTTTTTGAACCCTATTTATGATTTCAAACAATATTACTACTATGGCTTCAACACACTATAGGTGGGGTGGCGAGACACTATAGCTGATGGGTGTGGTCTATGCTTGTGTTGTGTTAGCACTTATTAGAACAGATAATCTGCTTTTACAGTTGGCTAGTAAAATTCTTGTGGAAGTAATACACACAGATTATTCAATTTAATACCTTAGACATACATAAGGTTTAAGCCACTACTTAAATATAATGCATATAGGGAAACTGTCAAAAGAAAAGATATCTTGCTGCAAAGAGTTTAGAACCTGATCAAGATGCGAATATGATAAAAAGAGGGAATGATTCATGCATTGTATAGACTCTATACATTCTCAAATTATATGAATAAAAATTCATGGTAAAAAAAACTTGGTAAATGTTTTACTTCCTGTGTTGTTTTGAATGGGGCACAAATGACTTCTTCAACACAAAATTCCTGTGTTAAGAGTAGTTGAAATGTTTGAAACACAATGTGTTTATATGTGAAGGATTATGACTCATTTTTTCCCTCCTCAACCTTTCGTACAAGGACAAGTCTTTTATTTTAAATGAGGAGCATGGAGATTACAACAATATGGAAATGAAAGGTAGAATTTCTTACGAAACTCATGTGTTTTAGACAAGTTTATGTATGATATTTAAAATAATGTATATTTTATTAATTTCAAGATATTATAAAGAAATTTTTATAAGTTGATGATGTAATCTATTAAAAGGTCTTGGGTATTACCAGCCAGCTACTTAAAATGAATTTGATTTGGAAAATTTTTAAAACAATTTTGAGAATTATTGTTTATTAGTATATGTTTATAAATACGGATAAACTATTAAAAGTATATATTTATCAATATGGATATAATATTAAAATTTATTTGATTATACATTTTCACTAAAAAGAACATTTTTACTTGTCGGTTATTTCAAAGAAAAAACTATCTCAAATTTATCCTTATTTAATGTAAAATAATATAAATGGTTGTACACCTTTTCAAACTAGGCTCAAGGTAGGCTCACAGGGTGTACTTACTTGAATGTGGAAGCTTGATTTTATGAGTATTTTGAAATTACTTAATGATATAACATACATGTTGATTGAGCATAAGGAATTTTCCCATCAAGTTCTATAGATCTTCTAGAATAATCTGTAAAAATGATTAGTATAGCCTAATAGGCTATGAAACCATGTTAGAAATTAGGATCTTAGGATACTAATCATTATAAACAAGATTATAAAGTAAATGAAATATGAAACATACATGCAAAATGTACACATTACACAAGATATACATGGGGAAAACCCTTTCGGGTAAAAAACCCCATAAAGCATCATTTAATTAAAACACTTACAAATATAGTCTATCATAAAATAGACATGAACCTGGGGACACTCCTCCAATACTTCCACATGGCCAATAATACCTCAAATGCATAGTGATACAACTCACAATAAAGCTCCAAATTCACACGCCTCTCAAATGAGAGAGAACCTCCTTAAATATAGGAGGAAGGGTGACTTCACTAGTCACACCTTTTCAATAACCCCACTTATAAATAATTAACAATCTAATAGTTATTAGATTATAATTATTTCAAATGGGATATGCTTATAAAGCATATAATATATAAGGTTTTATAACCTTATATTAGAACATTATATATAAATGTTATAAGGATGTGATCCCTAATAACATTATGTTCTAACAATTTGCCTATCTGAGACCAGTTGGAGGATAGATATAGAGAGATTGGAGATGTATTAACCACAGTGCGAGGGCATGAGTTGTTCATGTATACAGTGAAAATGGATAACAACAATATTGAAAGACCAAATGAATTCAACCACAAAACCCTAGCCTAACAACAACAAAGATCCACCATAACATATGAAGATTACCTAAGACAATGCAAATCAAATGAAATCACAAAGATTATACCATCACATGTCCAATAGGGTTTGAATCTCCATTCTTCCTATCTTCATTGATCTTGCTTGATATATTTGCTCTCAAATTTCACATGTGCACAAGAGCTCAACAAAGAACGGAAATGTAGTTGCAAGTAGGATCGCATATGAAAAGCGTAGTGTAGTCAAGTAGTCAATTGATCAAGTAGTTAGGGTTGATAATGAAGGAAGCATCTCCTTATATAGAAGACACCATAAGAAATGGAGGGATAAGATTGAGAGGTGTAAAAGGAGGTCGGCTATGATTATAGGGTAGGTAAAAGAAATAATAAAATAATAAGAGGGTAGGTAGTGTAGGAATTAAGAGATGAATGACATGTGTCATGGGTAGAAAAGGTTAATGAATTAATTAAAAAAAATAAAGATTTATTTAATTAATAGAAGAAGTGGGATAATTAAATAAATAAAATATTTATTTAATTTAAGAAAAAGGATAATTTAAATAAATAAAAGTATTTATTTAAATGAGAAATAAGGCTAGAAGAGGATAAATGAATTAATTAAATAAATAAACATTTATTTAATTAATAGAAGAATTAGGCTAAAAATGATTAAATAAATAAAATATTTATTTAATTAGACTGGACAATTTTAGGTGTCTACATTTTGCCCCTCTTTGAGACAATGCAGCTTGACGCGTTGTTTCAAAGAAAATAATATGAACTGATACAAAGTTGCCCCAAGATGGGAATGATATGCCCCCTCAAGAGATTGGATGAAAATGTCTCGAAAGATTGCAGACAATCTCTCGATAAGAAAGAATGGCTAGAAAGGATTGACTGGATAAAGTGATAGAGTCACGGGATAAAGAAGACTAACTCGGGAGATGAGGGCTAGGACGAGGGCTAGGGTAGTCTATAAGATAGACCAAGAGGGGAAAACATCCTCATTGTCATCCACATATCCAAGAGATCAGAGTGCAGAGCGAGATAGAGCAACAGTCAGCAGTGATGGCATTGGTTCACAGATTCGATTGCATTCGTCGATTTCAGAGGCCAGCAGAGGCAGGAGAGCCAGTAAGTACCACAAAACCTCCTTGTACTTTGTTGTAATGAATATTGTCATTAATGCATGCTAGGTAGCGCAATAAATGCATTTTAGAATAATGTCAAAAATGTCCAAAAACGTCGAGGCGCGTCTGTGCTGGTGCCAGTCGCGTCTATGTTGGCTAGGCGCGTCTGTGTTTGTGTCAGGCACGTCTATGCTGGGAAAAACGTCTGTGCCAAATGCGAGCGCATCTGTGTTGTTCAGGTGCGTTTGTGAAATGTGGGCACATTTATGCAAGACAGGCACGTCTGTGCAGAGCATAGGCACATCTGTGTATTTCAGGCGCGTCTGTGCAGAGCAGGCGCATTTATGCAGTCTATAAGTGCATTTATGTCATGAAGGTGCGTTTATGTCTTCAAGGTCAAATCGGCAGTTCTGTGATGAACATACACTGTCGATTGGATAAGCTGCTGAGAGGATACACTCAAGCAGGTCCTCTAGGGAAGACTAGGATAGCAGATAGGGCTAGGATTGACAATTCTGTGATAGAACATACGTTGCCAATTAGGAAACTACTCAAGAGGATTTACTCAAGCAGAGGCCCTAGGATAGGATAGATCAAGGCACTTTGTGATGAACTGTGAGTACTAAGACATAGTACTTTGTGATGAATAGGGAGTACTAATAGGAGCAGCACTTTGTGATGAACAGTGAGTGCAAATGTGAGCAACACTTTGTGATGAACAGGGAGTGCAAAACACGTAGTACTTTGTGATGACAGGGAGTACCACTAGGATAATCAGCAACACTTTGTGATGAACAGTGAGTGTCACTAGAATAGAAGCAACACTTTGTGATGAACAGTGAGTGTTACTAGGATAGTGTACCATATGCACTTAGATAAAAAAAAGTAGCATTTTATGATGAATAGTGAATGCCACTATGACTGACATGGTTGATTTGCTTGACTGCAGGAGTATTTGCCTATTCTGGAGTCACAGGAGAGATTCTCGTCGACTCAGAGGTTGCGATTAGAGTTGATGTTTGAGGACAGAGCTGCCATTGAGGGTATGGGCCTGCGATATATTATGTATGTGCCTGAGTTTCGGGCAAACATGGGGTTGCTGACTGCGCTAGCTGAGAGATGGCACTCAGAGACGTGCACTTTCCATTTGTTGATGGGTGAGATGATAGTCACCTTGGAGGATGTATATAGGATATTGTGGGTACCTATCAATGGGGAGTTGATTCCTTATGATCGAGAGGGAGATAGGGAGGCCCTGAGATGAGTGTTTTAGGATCCAGGCCTAGAGATGAGAGCTAGACACATGGCATGGGACACAATGATAGCGACAGGACTGGCACTACCAGCAGTGCTAGGAGGAGTGATCAGTGGGTTCCTATGTCCAGACAGGGCGACACGAGGGTTGGCTATGGGCTGGGGGAGCACCTTGGAGACACTGGTTACATAGCACACCAGATATGCCTAGGGACCGTGTGTGCTGGCACACTTGTATTATGAGCTACATCAGTTTGTGTATCATGGATCTGTAGGATTGGGCTGCGGAGTCACATTTCTGCAGGTATGGGCCTATGAGCATCTGTCGGTTACCTGACCGATACACTTCAGGGGAAGGGGTCATGGACGCAATTTTGTACATCTATATGATATGATTACCTCACAACCACGAATTGGTAGGTTGGAGCATTAGCATCGAGTCCTGGAAGAGATCGACACAGTGATATGGAGGCCATACCTCGGGTGCGAGTAGTGGGAGGAGGACGCAGTGGATCTACCTTATACTTTTTGAAGTAGATATCTGATTGGGTGGACGCCCTATGTTTTGGAGAGACAGCTGATTGATAGGGTATGCAGGTAGTTTGGTCGTATTCAGCAGATGCCACGGGGTTCCAGGATGTATGCTCGAACAGTCAGAGATCAGGCACACTTTGGGCCATTATTGTCGTATGATCAGGCCATGACGCAGCTAGTAGAGATGGTTCCCTTGCTATGGGATATGTGGCCGAAGATTGAGGATGAAGGCATGGATGCAGAGTACACGATGTATTGGGCTGAGCATCCCTTTCCACAATTGATAGACCCAGGGGAGGCGTTAGATGGAGATGGTGGTGGGGATGGAGATGATGATGGAGATGGTGGGGGTAGAGGTCGATGGAGGAGGCGGGGTGCTATTGGAGAGAGGAGGGTGGCTCCACGGAGAGAGGGTGGGGAGGAGAGACAGGCTTAGGTGGTGAGGGGTCATGGTGGATTGCCACTACAGGTGCCAGCAGCACAGGGTCCTAGACAGGTGCAGGGACAGGGGCAGAGGCAGGTACAAGTACAGGCACAGGCACCAGTATAGGGGGAGCCACAGGCAAAGGCACAGGGGGTCGAGGAGGAGGAGGATGAGCTGCTTGAGATGAGGGAGATCTGCCAGGGACAGGCAGATGAGATTCAGGACCTGGAGAGGGAGATAGCTAGGCTCAGGAGGCGACTGAGGGAGACAGAGCATGAGTGGGATCAGGCTATCCAGCGCTATACTGAGGCTGAGACAACGCTAAGGGCTGGGAGGCAAGCGACAGAGGATACAGGAGCTGGATATGCCTATGTTCTACGGGTAGGGGAGGAGATAGGTTACTGGAAAGACCTATATTATGGGGCAGTGCCACCAGAGCAGCGGGCGAGAAGCTTCCGCAGACCATCGCGGACAGCGACAGCTACGAGAGGGAGCCAGAGGAGACAGGCATCCAATGGTGGGGTTATGGGTCCTCCACCACCACCAGATAGAGGGGATAGGAGGGATGATCCTAGGGCGGGTCCTTCTAGGGCTCAAACTCCGTCGAGGCCAAGCAGCACCGAGGGAGGGAGTTCATCATAGCCGTAGAGGGCTCCCTATGTATCAGTGTGTTGTATCATTTTGTATTATGATGTAGACACCTTCGAGTGATTTTGTAGCCATATGATTTTGACATCATTGTATCATGACACTTATGATTATATATATGAGATGATTCATCTTTGCGGCAGCTATATGCATGTGTACCTATGTGATGAGATGTTTCATGATGTATGTTTCTATGTGATGGATTATGATATGGATGTAAATATGTACATAATGAAATGCAATATTTTTGTTCTTTTATGTCTTATATGTTTATGCAAATGCAAATGTGAATGTATGAAATGCAGATGAATCTGATAATGCAAATAATTATTTACATGATGAGAGTATAAAATGTGCTAACATGTGTTGTATTCAGGATGTGATGCAATTGTGATATCTATATGTATGTATGAAATGCTTAATATATGGCAATGCAGGTGCAAACTACATGAGATGCAAATGTTTTTGGCATGTCATTATACTCAGTCATGTGATAGCAGGCTACATGGACTCAAGAAGGATGATGAAAGTCAATCAAGAAATGGGGATGAAAGATAGAAGATATGAAAGTGAAAGAGCTTCTTGTGCGTTATCATCATTGAGCTTTATTATGGCAAGTAGGTTATGACAATCGAGGCATATGTTTGACCCAGAAAGTCATTGTACCTATTTGCATGGAGATAAGATAGTCGCAAACAAGGAATGCCCCAATTCATACTAGACTCTTAGTGTCCTCATATCCTTGGACAAGTCATAGCATTACTAAGAGACAATCCACAGACAACAAAAGAGAAATAGGTGACGATACCCCATCCTCGCCTTTCTAGTCAAAGACATCCTGGAGATAGAATCTCTAGTCAGAGACATCCTGGAAAAGCTAAAAGACATGTCACCAAAAGATAAAATCAAAATAAAACCAAGACTCGACACCAACATTCACTGTAGTCCTCAAGTTTAGTGTCTCTTGTCACTTGTATAAGTCTTATTTAATTGTGGTCACAATGTTTACTTTCACAAAAAGGATAGATAGAACTAAACCATAATGTTGTATGAGTCTGTTGAAAGATTTGATTTGTTGAAGCCTATTGTTGTTGCTGTGTCTTGTTTGAAACTGACTGAATCCATGAAACTGATACTTTATTGTGGAGAAGATGAAACTTTATTGCGGACTGGTGATGCAAATGTTGCTTTATTGTGGATTGTGCGCAGATAGACTGAAGAAAAGTGGAAGAAACTATACTCCTCAAAACATGTGATGCTCTCAGTTCCACACCCATTACTAGACATAGGATTTGCCTTAGCCACAGATATGAGCTAATTTATTATGGATGGAAAAGGGGCGAAAAGGAATGTCTATTATGAATGGCTAACCAATCTTGGGTAGATCCATAACAAGCCATGATGGGAATGTGTAAAGTTTATTATGAATGGATAGGTTGTGAGTGTGTGCAAAGTGAAGGATGAAAGTGAATCCTGAAGGAGGAAGGAGCAATGTCTCTATGCATGGCGCTGGTGACCCAGTTTACACCATGGTACTTGCCCAGGGTGCCACCGAAGTGGTTTTCACCATTGGACGAAATTATTTCTCTTTACTTTTTTTATTTTTTTTATTTTTTTGTTGTCACAAGGCGCATGTTTGCTAGGTTTTCACCAAGTAACGATTTTTATGTTTTATAATCTTTTTTGTATTTTGAATTAGGATACTCCGAAGAGCTATGTGTAAAACCTGCGAAGGTGCATGCTGTTGATAGGATCCTCTAAAGGTTCACCCTCTGTGGTTGAGAGCTGATATGCACCAGATCCATATGTTGTTGTAATGATGTAAGGACCAAGCTAGTTTGGTTCGAACTTGCCCTTCTTCTCTCTGTCTTGCTGATTTTTGGGGTTTTCTCTGAGAACCAAATCACCTACCTCAAATGTGTGAGGCTTGACTTTGTGATTGTAGCTGCGATTCATTCGTTGTTGGTAAGCCTTGAGATGATTGAAAGTAGTTTGTCTTCGTTCATCCAGTAGTTCAAGTTCTTGTAAGCGAGAGACCCTATAGTCTTCATCACTGATAATGTTTTGCAAAGAGACTCGTAAAGAGGGTTGCTCGACCTCAATAGGAAAGATAGCTTCAGCGTCGTAAACAAGTGAATGAGGTGTAGCTCCTGTAGGTGTGCGGACGCTTGTGCGGTAGGCCCAAAGTGTGGGATTTAGTTGGATATGCCAATTACGGCCAGCATCGTCGACTGTCTTTTTTAAGATTTTAAGGATTGTTTTATTAGACGCCTCAGCTTGACCATTACCTTGGGGGTAATAAGGTGTGGAGAAACGATGGGAAATATGGAAGCAATCATAGAGTTCATGAAAATCCTGATTTTTGAAAGGACGTCTATTATCAATGATAATGGAAACAGGAATACCGTATCGACAAATGATATAGTTGAGAATGAATGTAGCAATTTGTTTTCTAGTGACTTGCATGAGAGGCATGGATTCGATCCATTTTATGAAATACTCTGTGGCAGTGATAATGAATTTATGACTGTTGGAGGATGGAGGGTGAATCTTGCTTATGAGATCAAGTCCCCACTGACAAAAGGGCCAAGGAGTCACTATTGGTTGAAGTTCCTGCACTGGCACATGGATGAGGTCTCCATGCAGTTGACATTGCTTACATTTCTTGACAAACTAATATGAGTCTTTTTCCATATTGGGCCAGTAATATCCAGTCTTGATGAGTTTCTTGGCTAAGGTAGGACCACTTGAATGTGGACCACATATCCCTTCATGTACTTCACGTAACACAATCTGAGCTTCGTCACTTTCTAAACATCTAAGAAGAGTGCCATCTAGACCTCAATGGTATAGGATATCAGCTAAAATGACATATTGGGAAGATTGGCAAATGAAAGTGCGACATTGGTTATTGGATAGGTCAGGAGGAAGGGTATTATCACAAAGGTATGTGAAGATGGAACCATAGAACTGGGACTCAGGACCGATGACACATATTATCTCAGTAGGAGTGATTTCATATGAAGGAACCAAAAGGTTATCCACCAAGAACTCATAGCGGGTCTCATTCGGAGGTAGATCGATTAGTGAAGCAATTGTAGCCATGGCATCTACGTCTCGATTCTGCTCTCTTGGTATCTTCTCAAAGTCTATCTTTGTGAAATGTTGTTTCAGGTCATCCACCATTCTTTTGTAAGGCATTAATTTCTCATCCTTTGTTTGGTAATAATCAGTTGCTTGACAAATTACAAGTTGAGAGTCCCCAAAAACATGAAGTTCCTGGATCTTCCACTGAACTGCTATTCATAATCCAGTTGTTAATGCCTCATATTCTACTATGTTATTAGTGCAGGGAAATGATAATCGATATGATTTTGGTATAGAATCCCCTTGAGGAGTTATGAAGAGGATGCCAGCTCCTGCTCCATGCTATGTGTATGAGCCGTCAAAGTAAAGTTGCCATGGCTTTGCATGTGACACTGTTAAAATGGATTCATCTAGAAATTCTAAAATTAGAGGAACATCATCTATCATGGGGGCATCTAATAACTGATATGCGATAGCTTGTCCTTTTATTGCTTTTCTATCCACATACTCAATGTCGAATTCACTCAGGATCATTACCCATTTGGCTAGTCGCCTAGTAAGCATTGCTTTATTGAGAAGGTATTTCAATGGATCTATCCTTGCAACCAACTTAGTCTTATGAGTTAGCATGTAATGTCGTAATTTCTACGAAGCAAAGACCACGACGAGACATGCATGCTCAATTGGTGTGTAGTTTAGCTCATATCCCACCAATGTGTGAGTGATATAGTATACTGCCTTTTCTTTGCCCTCAGCAACTTGTTGTGCTAAGAGTGCCCCCAGTGCTGTTGAAGTAGCTGATATGTATAGTAATAAAGGCTGATCTGGAACTGGTGGCATCAAAACTGGCGGATTCAGAAGATAATCTTTGAGTATTTGGAAAGCCTGTTGACAGTTATCAACCCATTTGAATTTGATGTTTTATGTAGAAAGTGTTGAAAGGGATTACATTTATCTGCAAGTTGTGCTATGAATCTTCATATGGATTGAAGTCTCCCTTGCAAAGATCGAAGTTGACTAATGTTTCATGGTGGTTGCATCTCTAGGATGGCCTTGACTTTTGTTGGATCGGCTTCAATTCCTCTTTTTGACACAATGAATCCTAGGAGCTTCCCGGAGGTTACTCCAAAGACACATTTCTTGGGGTTTAATCTTACTTTATATTTTTCCAACTGATCAAAAATGACTGAAAGTATGTCCAAATGTGTATTTTTGTCTATTGATTTGTCCAAGAGGTCGTCAACATAATCTTCCACGGTAATGTGCATGAGATCATGAAAGATAGTAGTCATGGCTCTTTGATATGTAGCGCCTGCATTTTTTAGCCCAAAGGGCATGACATTCCAGCAAAAGGTTCCCCAAGGACAAGTAAATGTCGTTTTGTGCTGATCCTTGGATGCAATTTTTATTTGATTGTAACCAGAGAATCCATCCATCAAAGATAACATCGCATGACCTGCTGTGAGATCGACAATCAAGTCAATATTTGGTAATGGAAAATCATCTTTAGGACAAGCTTTGTTGATTTCTCTGAAATCTATACATATTCTGATGCTACGATCTAGTTTACTGATAGGCACTAAGTTGGAGATCCATTCAGGATAATCAATTGGGCGTATGAATCTGACATCCAATAATTTCTCAAGTTCTGCTTTGACTAGTAATGCCACTTGTGGATGCATCTTTCTTAATTTTTGTTTCACTGGTTTTGCCCCCGGTTTAACTGTCAAATGGTGCATTACCAAATCTGGATCCAATCCAAGCATATCGGCGTATGACCATGCAAAGTTGATTTGTCGTTCCATGAAGAAACTTATGAATTTTGACCTTTCTGACTCTGTCAAAGATTGAGCTAGGAATATGTTGTGTGGAACTTCTTCTATACCAATGTTTGTTTTGATAGTCTCCTCTACCAACATGGATGACTTTTCCTCATATGATGCTGGGAGAATGTCGAGCCTTCCATCTTCAGGTGCCTCAGAGAGGTTTTCACCCTTAGATACGTCCTTTCTTTTTACTTTTTTGGGGTCAGACAGCGCCACAGTGTGGTTTTCGCCATAAGACCCTTGGTTTGTTTTTATTTTTATATTTTTGCGACTAGAAGGTCTGACACCCTCACCAAAATATGCCCCACTATTGAGTTCTATAGTGTATCCCGCTTTATGGTCCCCAAGGGGAAGATCGTCTCATATGCCAAGATAGTCAATAAAAGCTTCATCATTTTGGAATGTGTCAAACTGTGCATGGTCCCAATCAATAAGTTGGTGGTGAACAAGGGGAAGGCCTTTGATGTCTTCAAAGTTAGCAGGGTTAAGAGTGAAGATGTAGTTATATTCAGGTATGTCGAGGTAGTTATCAAGGTCATCATTGGCACTCTCCTCATCAGTCTTGGTTGTGAACGAATCCAAATTATGATCACTAGTAGCACATTCCGGGACAGGTGTTCTTATTCTATGTGATTTCAACCTAGGACCTAGAGGCAAAGACTGTATGGGATCTTCTGGGGTTGTTTCTTGACCAACTTTGAATTTCCTATTAAATTCCTCTTCTTCTGTTGGTTCACTTGGTTCTCTGAATGTCTCGGTGAGCTCATAGTCACTAGAGGATTTGTCTGAACCCCATTCCCATTCATTGGAGTCTGTGGAATAGTGATTCTCTTGTTGAATTTTGGCAGCTTTGATTTGTAATGCTTCTTCTATCCTTTGAGTGTGGACCTTGGAAGTCATGAAGCCAAGTCCTTTCGAGTGTTCCTTTTTGAATGTCAATTCAGGTTGTAAAGGTTCAATGATGCCTTCCTTTCTTAACCCAAGAGGGCTTTTCCCATCATACCCAATTTTTTGTAGAATCTTGAACCCTTTGCCATACTTCTCACATGGTATACTGATGTGATCTTGTGTATCATTTTCAAGGTCTTTGTAAAGAATTTTGTATAAGTCTTCCTCTTCCAATTCACCCCATCTTTGAAAGATAGTAGGGTCCCATTTGAGTATAATGATAGATACCTGCTTATTAGGATGTGGTCTTCCATATTCTTTTGGTGAACTCATGACTTGTTGTAAGTACATGGTCTGATTCAAAGTGTATTCACCCATGCCCTTGTCCTAGAATTTTCCCTTAAGTTCACCTTGTTTTGATGTCGAAGGCTTTAATGACTCAGGATCAATGTATGCAGAAGAAGGAACAACTTCACGATTATTGGGAACGATGGTCTTAGTTTTTGGTCTCAAGTTATTGCAATATATGAATGGATTAGGATCTCCATTAACTGTTATTTCAACTCCATTGTGACGAAACTTGATGCATTGGTGATATGTAGATGGGACTGCCCTCATTTCATGAATCCAAGGACGTCCTAGCAATATGTTGTATGTAAGATCAAGATCTAGTACTTGACAAACCATATCCTTTGTAACGGGCCCAACTCTGAGAGGTAAGGTGACTGTGCCCTTGGATGAACGCTCTTCATCATCATATGCTTTGATGGTAATTTTGTTTGTAGAATTCACAGCTTATCAAAATATCCCAATTGTTTAATAGTGCTCAATGTACAAATGTTTAGACCTGCTCCTCCATCTATCAGGACTCATTTGATTCTATGTTTGTGTATGAAGGCTTCAATGTGTAATGGTGCATTATGTGGCTGACTTACAGAGGTGTCATCAACTTCTATGAATGTAAGGGAGTGTGGAATGAAAAGGTATCCCACCATGGCTTGGAACTGGTCCATGTTCAGATCAGTAGGAACAACAATGTCTCTCAAGATTTTGTCCAGAATGGCTTTATGTGCGGGGGATATGTGTAAGAGCTCAAGGATAGAGATAAGCGCAGGTGTTTTCCCTAACTGTTCTACAAGGTCGTACTCAGACTTGGTTGATGATGAAGCAGTGTTTTTGGCTGGAGCACCTTGCAAAGTGAATTTACCTCGACGGGTTGTAACATGACATTCAGAGGTAGGTTCGGAAGAAGATCCAATGCCTTTCAGAACGATCTTGGGTCTCTGGGTAGAATTCTCAAGGGTTTTGTCCTTGATGATAATGGTAGAGACATAATTGTCCATCGAGATGTGATTGATAGTTGAATCATAGTTATAGGATGCTCTGGTATAGTTGGTCTGGTCATATGTGGCTGCAACTTTTCCCTTGTCATGCTTCGGGAATGGTTCCTTAAACATCTCATGTTCTTGATTGGATGAGTGCCCTTCAATCTCAATGTTACCTCTATCAATAAGATCTTGTATGATGTTCTTCAATTGATGACAATTTCCTATTTTATGACCCTTGCTCTTATGGAATTCACAATATTCATCATCATTCCACCAATTTGGTTTGACCTTTGGCTCATATGGAGGAAAATCTGGAATTGTGATTACTTTGTTTGCCACTAGCTTCTTGAAAACTGACTCAAGTGGTTCTCCCAATGGGGTGTACTTCCTTCATGACCTAGAAGGTGTTTGAGTATTCACTTGATTGTTTGTAGAGCTTGATCCCGAAAAAATGATTTTGGGTCGCATTGTATTGGCATCAACAACACCATCATTGACTGTGTTCTTGTTTTTATTCCAAAAACTTGGCTTGTCTTTTCCTTTAAAGTCATCTTTGTTTTCCTTGAATATCTTAATGACTCCTTGTTCAATTAGGACCTTTTCTGTTGCTAAGCCTTTTTCAATGACGTCCTTGAAGGTGGACAAACAAGCTTTCCTTAGATCATAGCCAATGTCTTTGTTAACATTCTGGGTGAACATCTCTACCATTTGTTTTTGTGGAATTTCACAGGAGCATCTACTGGCTAGATTCCTCCATCTTTGTAAAAATGATGAAAAAGATTCTCCATCCTTTTGTTTGGTGTTGCACAAAGTAGTGACTGATATGTCTGTCTCTATGTTGTAGGAGAAATGTTGGATAAATACCTCTGCCAAGTCACCCCATGACTTAATACCAGGTGGAAGTTGGGAGAACCATTCCATAGCTTGATCACCTAAGCTTTGTGGGAATAATCTCATCAAATATGTCTCTTCTGAAGCTACCTCAATGCAAGCTATGAAAAACTGTCTTATGTGTGCCTTAGGATCCCCTTTTCTTTTGTATTTATCAAACTTAGGTGTCACAAAGTGTGTAGGAAAAGGAGGCATTGGAATGCTTTTGTCAAATGGATAAGGACATATGTCTCTCATTGTGTAAATTGGCTTCGGTGTATTCATGTCCTCCATTTTCTTTTGTAAGTCCTTGATTTGTTGTTCCAAATTGTTCTTAGGTGGAGATCGACTTCTTGGACCATACCCCATGCCTGAACCACTAGGTGGAGGAGGAGCATGTTGCATATATGGATGATATTGATCATACACATGTTCATATGGAGGAGGTCTATAGTGATGTTGTGTATATGGACCACTTGGTATAGATTCATGATGAGGAATGTAATATCTACTTTGTCCATGTATACCATACCCTATAGGCATGTCATGAGTTTGTTCTAGTGTGTTGCCCCCAAATTTGACGCGGGGTTTCCTTGTGTCCAAATTTTGAGCATGCCTTTGAATATCCAATTGCTTTGGTGGTTGATCCTTAGCATTGGTATGTGGTTGAGCATATTTCTCTACATAAGACTTCCATAATGGTCTACGAAGGTGAGTATCATATGCTTGACTATGTGTGTATGAGATCTCTGGTTTTTGAAACAAGGATGATGGTGATCCAGGCACCATATGTGGTCCTCTATTGCCTCCACTATTAGGCCTCCTTTGATCCATGTTGGAGTAAGTTTGTTGCAAAGGTCGATTTTCCATTATTTGAGACATGTCAAAATCATGAGGTATCTTGGCTCCACTTTGTGCCATCACTTGTAAGAAGTATTGTCTATCTCTCCTCATTATTTCCTTAACCAATCAATTAAAATGAGGATTCATAATGGTGTCTTCCACTTCTGCTGAATGTACTGAAATGTTGTCCATATTGTCATTGTGTGTATCATTGTTGTTTGTAGTGTCCATGTGCTCAACATTCAGAATGTTTCTATAGGCATCCATGTCAGGTAATGTAGTATGATCAGAATTGAAAAAGATATCATTGTCATACTCATAGGAACTCATGTTTGCGGACTCTTGAACCTCTTTAGCTTCTCTCCTATATTTTTGGGAACGGGTTTCAACCATGAACTAGGTATTGACCAAGATGTGTGAGACTAGATGAAAATGAAAAGAGTATGGAAGACCAAGAGTTGGATCGAATGTAAATGAATCTGAAGTGTACTTGCAATGTCCAAAGTGTAAGACCAAGTATGTATGTAGTAGAGTAGGTGTGGCTTCCAAAGAGATGATAGTTTCTCTTGATGAGGTAAGTTGACCTTGACTCTAAGTAAGGCCAAATGAGACCCAAAGGTGATAGACCTTGATGAGGGACCACTTAGCAAAATGTTGTTGTATGTAGTGTGTTGATAAAGTATGACGAGGACAAGCAAGTGACCTTTTGACTCAAGTTTAGACAAATGTGTATGTAATGTAAGGTGTAAAGCAATGATGGACTTTGTAAGACCCAAAGACAGGTTGAATGCTAGATGAAACCCTGGAGAAATAACCTAGGAAGCTCAAGAATTCCGAAACTGACTGTGTTTGTTTGCTGGACTGTAAAAGTTTTTCAATTCTGAACATAGACGTGCTTGTATACTGCACAGACGCGATTTTTTGACACAGACGTGGTTCTATTTAACACAGACGCGAGTCTGAGATTTTGTAAATGCAATGTTGGTTCTGAGAACACAGACGCGTTTCTACCCTTCACAGACACAGTTATATGACACAAACACTATTATGTCAGACACAAACGTGTTTCTGCAAAATCTGTGCAATTTTTTCCAATCTATGAAGTTGCTTTGTTGTGACCAAATCTGAATGTTTGACTGTTTTTCCATGACAAGATGACACAGTGTTGATGAAGACTCAATGTTTGCAAGTGTCTAGACAAAAATGACTCAAAGAAAAGTGTGTTGTTTGATGTAAAATTGTTTTGCATATACTTGAAGACACGAAAGACACAATGTTTTGTTGTTTGGTCTTGAATTTTTGAATATTTAAAATAAGTCAAGCACAATTCTTATGGCTGGCCAAGACAATAGTTGTTGATCCCACATGGGGTTTTACCCCCGAGGCTATGCTATTCAGAGCGGATACTTAGATGCTTGACCCCACTGGCTCCACCCTCGGCACTCACTTCTCGGGGCAGCCAAGCATCAGTCCCCACAAAAACTCCTTGTGGTGAACTTTTTATCTCTACTAAGAACCGTATGTGTGTGGGCCACTACCAGAGGTCTGACCTCCTGCCCCAACAACTAGAAGGATCTGGGCTTCTAAAACAAAAAGGTGCTAGTAAGGGCATTTGCTCGTGTGGCCATACATGCGGCACTTTCAGCTCTATAAATACAGAAGGCTCCTAGCTGGTAGGGGTTACGCCCTACAAATGATCAAATAAATTTGATCAAACGGGTTTATGGGGAGACAAAGTGTCGGTATGAACTAATCAACACACGTTATCCATAGTTTTCACCATGGATACAATTATTTATAGTGGTTTGGAAGAAGATGGCTTTTCTTTTGCTACCACTTGGGTCGTTCTCTCCTCACTAGTAGTCCTAATGACCACACGGGGAGACATGCCCTCTAAAGATGAAACAAAAAGAGCCTATTGCTCAAGACACAAAAGACAATGGTTCAATTTTAGTGCACCAATTGAAGTGTTTGCTAGTCTATGAAAACAAGGCACACAATAAAAATCCAAAAACCCTTGCTAAGGTCCTACAACAAAGATTTGTTAGTAGTTTGGATTGTTTGAAATAATCACCCCTTCCTGCAAGCACACAAGTTAGGTAAATTTTAGATCCAAAAGACTTTGTGAAAATAGGGGCCTTCAACAAAACGATTTTGCTTTCAAGACAAGCTGCACCAATTTCGTTAGCTAGATCTAAAAATGTTAGCTCAAAATAAACCAGATCTAAAAAACCAAATGACTAAAAATTGAATCAATGAAAACCCCCAAAACGACATCAGCGCACATAGATGCAGTTAGCATAAACACAAATGCGTCTTCTGGACGCAGGCGCGCTTCTGTGACACATAGACGTGGCTCCAGAATCCAGACGCGGCTTCTGGACTCAGACACGCCTAAAAACCCCACAGACGCGATTAGGGAACACAGACACGATTTCTAAAATCTACAAAAAAAATAAAACTGTCGAGGGTGTGGACGCGATCCTAGATGTCGCAGATGCAACAAAAAACCAAAAACGCGATCCGAAAGTACACAGACGCAAAAAATATCAAAATATTGTTGAAAATGTCAGATCTGCAACTTCAAAACACAAAATCTGCAACAAAGGTGTTAAATGCAAAAGGGACAAGGGTCCCACCGAGTGTGCCAAAATGTATACGGTGAAAATGGATAACAATAATATTGAAAGACCAAATGAATTCAACCACAAAACCCTAGCCTAACAACAACAAAGATCCACCATAACATATGAAGATTACCTAAGACAATGCAAATCAAATGAAATCACAAAGATTATACCATCACATGTCCAATAGGGTTTGAATCTCCATTCTTCCTATCTCCATTGATCTTGCTTGATATATTTGCTTTCAGATTTTATATGTGCACAAGAGTTCAACAAAGAACATAAATGTGGTTGCAAGTAGGATCGCATATGAAAAGCATAGTGTAGTCAAGTAGTCAATTGATCAAGTAGTTAGGGTTTGATAATGAAGGAAGCATCTGCTTATATAGAAGACACCATAAGAAATGGAGGGATAAGATTGAGAGGTGTAAAAGGAGGTCGACTATGATTAGAGGGTAGGTAAAAGAAATAATAAAATAATAAGAGGGTAGGTAGTGTAGGAATTAAGAGATGAATGACATGTGTCATGGGTAGAAAAGGTTAATGAATTAATTAAATAAATAAAGATTTATTTAATTAATAGAAGAAGTTGGATAATTAAATAAATAAAATATTTATTTAATTTAAGAAAAAGGATAATTTAAATAAATAAAAGTATTTATTTAAATGAGAAATAAGGCTAGAAGAGGATAGATGAATTAATTAAATAAATAAAGATTTATTTAATTAATAGAAGAATTAGGCTAAAAATGATTAAATAAATAAAATATTTATTTAATTAGACTGGACAATTTTAGGTGTCTACAGTTCCTTTTCCATTACTTCTGCAGTGATGAGCCCATGCCAATTTCAAACCCATGGAAAACTGGTCTAGGTAAACTTGTAGTACCCAATGTGTTTGTGAATATCGATTTGTTGAAGCTTTTAGTAAGACATTATGATGCAAACAAGCAATGTATTATGTTGCCTAACGGGACTGCTCTAGTGCACTTTGCAAAGGCTACAATTCAGGAAGTTTTTGCAGTAGATTTGGACGCGGATGTGCCTTTATCTTTTGTAGATTTGGAAGAGGAGTACAGGAAGATGGACACCACATACCAGGGCTGGAACCTCATTGTCCACAAAGCAAAGAAGGGGAGACTAATAGAGGAAGATGGTCCTCCTTATGACATGACTATTTTCAAGAAGTATCTGCAATATACATATATGGTTTGTGGTCAGGTGGGAGGAGTTGAAGCTCCTGATGTGGCAAACATAGGACTGCTGGTTCTAGCAGCAGAAATTCAGAGGCATGAGCCCAGGATTTTTGACTTCGCTTCATACCTGGTAGATAGATTGCATGAAGGTTTCTTGAACCTGAAGGATAATCTGGACAAATATTTCAAGCACTATTCATTATTGATGCATATTATTTTATTTTATGGGAAACTTAGAGGGTTGTGGCCAGAAGAATTGAATGTAAATACAGTTGGAAAGGTTGGAAAGGACCAACCAGTGCAATTATGGGTTTCCCTTTGGGATTACAGATTTGTGAATTCTCATTACCTCAAATTTGAGGAATTCTTTATCAAACCAATTTTCTTTCTTTTTGGTGAGCCTCGACAAGGATCATTTTCTAAGGAGGTCAAGAAGTTTCTTAGGCCTCACGAGCACCAAAATCCAAAGGTTAATCACAACTGGGGTGATTGGTACTCGTGCCAAAATTTCACTTTTGTTCGATGCTATGGATTTGAGGGTTATCCATATGTGCCACCAAAGCCTACACTAGATAGGATTGCCTTCTTGGAAATTGTAAGGCAGTTAAGTGTGTCTAATGCCAAACATTTCAAAGGAGCACACAAGCAGGTTTTCCTCCCTGGTACACTTCACTTTTAGGATTTTAAAATTGCATCAACCAAGGCATATGAGGTCATTGACAGGAAGTTGGTGGACGAATACAACTTGTTTCAGCACACTTCTAGAACACACTATGATCCTGAAGGTTACATCCATTCAAGCAGGAAAAGACATGAGTTGGGAGACTACTTCTATTAGGAAGATGAATTTGAATACATGTGCAACAATAAGGAGGTGGAAGAGCTTGCAAAAGTTATGGGGACCTTGGAAAAGAAGCTAGAGGAAAGAAGGAAAAGACTAGAAAGGATGGAGGGAGAACCAGCCCAAAGTGATTCAGGGGAAAATGAAGTAGTCTCCAAGCTCCGTGCACCTGAGAAGGAGAAGGACTCGGAAGCAGAGAATAGACTCATTGTTGCCCTGAATGCAGAAACAAATGAAAGAATGGCAGAGCATGTTTCTTTTGTATCTGATGATCAATTCATTAAGTCTAAGGAATTCAAATCATTCCTATACCACTTCAAGGGTAAGAAATTAAGGGAAGCAGTGCCAAATGTTACCCCTGAGAATGAAGCAGAAATGATGAAGAGGTTGAAGAAAGACATTGACACAGAGGTTGAGACTATGACCCCGCAAAAGGGCAGGCAATTGCTAGTAGAGGCAGGAATAATTGTGTTTCCAGGATGGGACCTGAGTGCTTCGTTTATTTTTTATTCTTTGTTACATTCATATAATAAGGATATAAAATTGAACATCCAATGAGTGCAAGATATTTTTATTGGATCAAGATATGATCCAAAGGAGGAAGAAATGTTATTGTGGGCCTTATATCCTCCTAATAAAAGGCCAAAAATCATTGATGTAGATAAATCTTTTGGTCACATGATGACCTTGAAAGTTGGAGAAGTAGATCCCATGGTCACAACTGACATGGGTATTAATATTTCAAAATTCAATGAGGCCCAAATGAAACATGAGATTGTAGAGGAGAATAAGTATAAGGCTTTATATGAAGAGACCCTTAAGAGGAGTGGGCACCCAGTTCCCCAAATTACAGATTCAGGAGGCCAATGGAAGAATTTTTTTGAAAAGCTATATTATGAACACAATAAGTTGAAAAAGGAGATGAGAAGCATTAGGGCCGATACCGCTTGTGTGTTGCTAAGTTAGAGATATGACAATATGGAGAAAGCATTGGATGAATTCTGGGGTGAATATCAGAGGAACATGGACAATATGGTTTCTCACACCAGAATTCAAGATAGACTCGACATGTTGTTATAGAATGCATCGACCAAGAGAAAGTAAAGAAGAAGGTGCAGGGTCTGCTTGTTACACATGAGGAAATTACAAAGGAATTGAAGTTTGAATTTGATGAATGCTAATAGATTGTTCAGCATGGGGTTCCTAGTCTGGTAGATGATGTAGGTGTGATCAAAGACAAAACCATATGGATCTCTGAGTGCAAGTCTATGCTTAGTGCAACCCAAGCCATCACCAGAGCGGATGTCCTTGACATGAATGACATGATCGATCAGTTGGAGAATTTTCATGTGATCGAGAATGCAACCAAGGATGCGATCTTCAACACTACAACATACAAGGATCTGGGCTACCTGCGGCATATTCAAAAATATGGACGGCGGCTGAATCGAAAGTCTTAGTGTTGTGTTTTAGTTTGTGTAATGTAATTGATATCTTAGTTAGGTTTTTTAATTACTATTCAATTAGTTGTTAAGATAATGAAAGGGTGTGTCCTTTCATTCGTGTCTTTCAACATATGTATTTGTATAGAGTCTTTTTGTATCAAAGCGGACATAGTTTTGGGTGGGAAATCATCATATTGCTGTAGGGACTAAAATTCATATATTTTAGGAAATTTAATGGGAAGAAGAAATGTCATTTTTGTGCAAGCAAATTGTAATGAAGTATCTCCAAGTGTAGCTTTTGTGTACTGTCATTTCTCAGAGATTAATATATAGGATTCGCTGTTTCTAAATCAAATGCACTGTCTAATTTATGTGTTGATGAAACATTCTTTGTCCTCTTGATAAATTTGTTTAAGGATTTGTTGTAATGTGAATCACATGTTGTTACAATAAATGTGAGATTGGGTTCTTATTGTTTATGTGACACATATTGAACCATTATAGTGATTATTAATATTGTCTCCTGAGTTGATAAAGTTGTTTGTCCACAAAGTATCATATATATTTTGAGATAGAGGCACTGATCTGTTATTCATTCTCTGAGATTCTGATTTGATATGCATAAGGTCCTTGAGAGAAAAACATTCTTCTGAAACCTTTTGAACTATTCTATTGCATAAATCTTGAATGTCCTGAAAGCATTTTATTTCCAAAATACAACAATGTTTATACACAATCACCTTTACATTCAGTTTTTCAATTTTAAAAGCATTCAAATAAAAGCACTCAGCAGTAGTAGAAAATTATTGCCACTCTTACAAAGAGTTGTCTTACCAAAGTTTAAATCCACTTTAAATAACTCTTTTTGTGCTTGAGAGGGAGAGGTATACCCACCTAGGTTCAGTGGAGCCTTAAGTGAAGAGGGATTTGGTCTTTGACCACCTCTGTTCATTGGCCAAGGCTAGTTGGACTAGTTAAGGACTTGGAAAATCCTTAAGTTTTCCAATCTATGGTTTTGGGCACCAACAGGTCGTTCCCTCTCACTAGGTGATAGTGCACCATGGGAGGTAGGGTGGTGCAGGGCACCTAGCACTCCAAGAATGTAAGCTTTGATTTTATTTTAGTTTTGTGATTTAATGTGTGGTCTAATAATGGACCAACCATTGATGACTCAGTAGAGCCATGGTTGAGTTGTCTAAATTTTGGTTTGAGTCAATTGTGCTCAGGATGCTGTTAACCTGAGAAGTGAGATGCTCAAATAGTTCACAGGCAAAATACTCCAGATGAATGTATTCATGGATTAGGAGTCAATTGAGTTGTTTTTAGTTCTTGTAAGGTGTTTTAGGACCTTCAAGAGTCTTGGAATGCAATAGAATGCAAAATTTCATCCTGGAGCAAAAGTTGTCAAAAGTTGTTGAGCAACATTTTGCAATTTCTTGCAAAAGTTGCATTTTTGGTTATGGGCGTTAGGTAGTTGGTTGAACAGACTAAAACTAGTGGATATAAGACAAATTTCACTTCATTGTACGAGTTGGAGAATTGGAAATGTAGGAGCAAGTTTTTGGTTTGTGAAACAATCTTGTTTCCACCGATTTTTGACAATTTTGTCTTGTTTTCATTGCTTGTACGGTCTAGTACGAACTAGATGGTGTAAAATCATTTCCATATTTGCATGTTCATTGTATTTTATTTCAATAAGGTTGATTTTCAGGTTTGATTATTCCAAGTTGTAAATATTTCTCTCATTCTTTGCAACTAGAAGTAAAACCCTTGCAAGTAGGGTTTAAGAGCAAGAAATGGCTCTAGCCTAGGCATTCTTTGATGGAACTAGTTGAAATAATTCACAAACATAGGTTAGGGTCTATACATAGGTTTGTAATAGGGTGTGTGATGTTTCAAGTCCAGGAGGAGGAGAAACAATGAAGACCTAGGCTCACCGTTGGGAGTAGGTGAGTTAGGATAGTAAGCAAGGTGTGATTTGTGAGCACTTAGAGATTGATGCAGACCCAAGTGGCATATGTATGGAAATAAATCAAAGTGTCCTTGAAGGTTCCCAAGGTTTTTAGAGCAGGAGTTTTGACTGGTGAAAGGTTCTAGACCAAGTTTGTCAATCCACCGGTTAAGCCTAAAACCCCACAAAATGGTGCAGCATTGGAAACCACACCTGTATGGATAACCCAGATGCACTTTTCTAGCATTATCTATAACTTCCAAAAGGGTATCCTAATCCATGATTTATTTCTAGTATTGTTTGTTACTTTTGCAAATTAAACCCCAAAATCCGCTTAAGGAGGGCTAATGCAATTTGGCCTATTTAGATGTCGGTAGAGACCTAGAAGGCTTGAGAAATCATGGCGATGGAGTTGGTGAGTCTTAAAATTAAAAACACAATTAAGACACATTATTAATATATTGGGAAACCATAAGAAGAGTTGGTGTGTTAAGATCCTAGCAGGAGTGGTTGGAGCCTAGGAGAGGTGAGTGTGAGTAATTGAGGTGACAACCTCAAGTGGAGGAGTTGATTGTCCATAAACCATTAGCTATACCTAGGAGGCAAGTCAAGAAGGTTCAGACCTTGGAGGTCTAATTTTCATAACCCTTACCAAGTGCCATAGGAAGGACTTGAGAAGTAGTAGGGTTGAGTAGGACAAGTCACTCAAGAAGGTGAAACAAACAAGGCTCCAAGACTCTCTGCATCAGAGGGCTTCTAAATGGGGTTTTTAATAATAAATGAAAGAAAATGAGTCTAGATTTTTTATCACCCAATTAAGGGGAGAGCATATACCTATCACTTTTGGAGACACAAAAGACACTTGTTCCTTAGCCACCTAAATTAAATCTAAGTGCAATTATTTTAACAAAGCAAAAATTTGTATGCAAGTTGTATGATGTTAATTCAACCTCCTATTTAAAATATATTTGACAAAAGATGATCAATTTATAAATCCCCTAATTAAACCAAATGTGATGCAAGATTGTGTGTTCAATTTTAGTAATTTTGCACAAAAACCTACATAAAAACACATTAGTACACAAAATTAACTAAATTATTTAATCTATCGTATCCTCTACTTTCTTTTTCTTTTTCCAATTTTTCACTTTGTTACAAATGCGAAATAATAGAGTCTATGTGCACTATAATACCTAACAAAGGTGCTATAAAAACTAACAAAAGCGCTATAAGATGGAATAAATGCGCTAAAACTTGCAGATATTCCACAAAAATGAACCGGTTGCTATTAGGCCTCCATTTGAAGGAATTGGGTGATAACTTTTGACACCCTGAGGATCTAGACAAACAAATTATGATTTCAGATACCCTTTTGGGAGTTCTAAACAATATCTCAGTTTCTGGTACTGGGTCAACTTACAAATATCCCAACCGATACTACACTAACAGACCTAATAGGGCTATTAGGCCTATTTGATTGAACGCCTTCCACAAACTGGTTAGCCTCTCCTAATGGATGACCACCACTGACCATGAAATATTATGAAAACATCCAAACTACTCTTCTACCACATTCAAACCCTTTCCCAGTGCTCTACCTCTCCATTCTCACGCACTACACTCATCAAACCGGTCTGTCACATAGAGATGCCAGACCTAAGGCTAGTTCTCCATCCACTTCACCTTGTTCTGTCCTCTTAATGGCTTTGGGTACTGACATATGATATATTTTCCTATCATTTCCTATAAGGACAAAGTGTTTAGTTAAGGATTGATAGGCCAAAACCCATTATTGCAGTCAAACCCTAGGGGTTTAAGGGTTTTAGGCTCCTCAATAAAGATTTGCTTGTAGAATGTGGCAACAATCACTTCAAGACTTCGCACCGAATGCAAAAAAAAGGTAAAGCAATCTAATTGTAGGATCTATGTCATGAGCATTCTTACCAATCCACTTTCAGTATGCAATCAACAAAAATTAGATGGTTTTCCGAGTTTCCAACAGTTCTTGATGCTTCAATTTATTTCCAAATCAACCAACATACATTCTTTAGTGTTTGGGGCCTTTAAAGATGTTTACCAAATGAACACGACCTCCTCCAACTATTTTTCAAACTAAACTGATCGTTGGAGAATCACAACTTACAAAAAGTGCAAAATTGTCAAGACAACAAATTGATAATATGATAAATTTTGCATAATTCGACCAAGTTAGACTCTAGATTATCATAGTCCCCCAAAATGATTACATTTGATTCTAAAACATCAAAAATGACTCAAATAGACTTGTGGTCACTTGATCCCTCAATTTAGACCATTGTGACCCTTATTGACTCAATTTGCTCAACCAGACCCTAGATTACAATTTGACCCAAACATGGACAAACTTGTCACACTCCTAGGACATTGAATTACAAAAAAGACCCGTAGGGTCTTATTACATTCCTTCTAGGCCAATATAAAATAATCTTGTTCTAGGTCATGTCTTCATAGGTAGGTGCTCTTGCACTATACTCCCCGGGTGAAATTTTCCTCAAGCCCTCTTACAGACCAATTGCTCCAAACCACCACCTTGCTGCAAACCACCACCCTAATTTTTGATATCTTCTTCCACCATCCATGCAGCTTTTGTGTCAAGAAGGCCCTACCATTTAACTAAGTTCTCAAAATAGGTCTTGTGCCTTGTTTTCTTGGCTTCCCTGCTATCCAAAATGCACTCCATCTTAGGCGGTTCCTTAGGTGGTAAATGTTTTATCCACTCCTCACTTTCCTGAACAAATTCACCTGCACATTCTCCTACAGTAGGACTCCTATACAATGTGAGATCAGAAACATTAAATATAGGCGAAATAACAATAACATCAGGGAGTTCAATTTTGTAAGCATTAGGACCGTGTTTAGCCAAAATTTTATAAGGTCCAATTCTTCTCATCATCAACTTGCTATGGCTTCCCTTGGGAAACCTGTCCTTGCTAAGATGAACCATGACCATGTTACCCACTGGGTACTGCACATCTCTCCTTCTCTGATCCACTCTTGCTTTAACCTTTTGATTGTTCTATTGTAAGGTATCTCTGACTTGTTGATGCACCTCTTTCATAACCTCTGCAATTTCATCAACATGTCCACTCCTTTTGTCCAACCCCTGGACATCTCTCAATTCAAAAACTCCTCTTGGATGACTACCATACACAATCTCAAAAGGACTCAAACCTGTACTTTTGTTTATTGAATCATTATGCATACTTTGCCTGAGGTATCATCACATCCCAACTACTTCCATGGTCCTTTGTCAAACATCTAAGAAGATTTCCCAATGACCTATTCACAACTTCAGTTTGGCCATTGGTCTGAGGGTGATTGGCTGAGCTAAAAGACAAACTTGCACCCAAACTTTTCCACAGGGTTCTCCAAAAATTCCCTACAAACTTGTTGTCCAACTCAGATACAATACTCAAAGGCAACCCATGGATTCTAATAATCTATTTGAAAAACAATCCTGCAATATATCTAGCATCATTTGTGGTTTTACAAGGAATAAAGTGAGCCATCTTACTGAACCTGTCTACCGCAACAAACACACTATCATGAACTATCTTTGTCTTGGGTAATCCCATCACAAAGTCCATACTCAAACTTTCCCATGGTCTATTTGGCATAGGAAAAGGTTGATATGGTCCTACATTGGTTGAGACCCCCTTTGCTCTCTAACACACAGTACAACTCTCTACAAACCTTCTGATATCAGTCTGCATCTTTGGCCAAAAGTAAAATCTCCTAACTAGGTCCAAAGTCTTATTTAGCCCAAAGTGACCTCCTAAACTACCACTATGTTTCTCCTTTACTACATTATCCCACATTGAACACCTAGGGATGCATAACCGACACCCTTTGAACAAAAGACCATCCTGCAAGGCATAGTCATAAATTTCTCCATGAAAAGTGTTTATGGTAAAAATGGAAACAACAATATTGAAAGGCTAAATAGATTCAACCACAAAGCCCTAGCCTAACAACAACAAAGATCCACCATAACATATGAAGATTACCTAAGACAATGCAAATCAACAAAATCATAAAGATTATACCATCACATGTCCAATAGGGTTTGGATCTCCATTCTTCCTATCTCCATTGATCTTGCTTGATATATTTGCTCTCAGGTTGTATGTGCGCACAAGAGCTCAACAAAGAATGGAAATGTGGTTGCAAGTAGGCTTGATCGCATATGAAAGTTTGAATGCTAGAATGCTTAGGAGTGCTAATAGTTGAATAGGGTTAATAATGAGAGAGAGTATCCTCTTATGTAGAAGACACTATAAGAAATGGAGGGATAAGATTGAGAGGTGTAAAAGATAAATGGTCGGTTAGGATTAGAGGGTAGGTAGAGGAAATAAGAAAATAATGAGAGGGTAGGTAGTGTAGGAATTAAGAGATGAATGACATGTGTCATGGGTAGAAAAAGTTAATGAATTAATTAAATAAATAAAGATTTATTTAATTAATAGAAGAAGTGGGATCAATTAAATAAATAAAAGTATTTATTTAATTTAGGAAAAGGGTAATTTAAATAAATAAATTTAAATGAGAAATAAGGCTAGAAGAGGATAAATGAATTAATTAAATAAATAAAGATTTATTTAATTGATAGAAAAATTAGGCTTAAATAATTAAATAAATAAAAATATTTATTTAATTAGACATAACAATTTTAGGTGTCTACAAAAAGCATTTGCAAACTCACTGCATATCTTATATATTTCCTTGAAATCCTGGTCCTCTTCATACAATCCTTTGAGTGCTTCAACACCCATACTTTGCAACTGCACTTCTTGCATTGTCAACACCTTCCTACTTAGAGCATCTGCAACCTTATTGGCTACCCCTTTCTTGTGCTTGATGATGAAGTTGTATGCTTGAAGACTTTCAACCCATTTCATATGTCTATGATTGAGCTTCTCCCGTCCATTCAAATAACTAAGAGCATGATTGCTAGTATACACAATAAATTCCTTAGGAAGCAAGTAGTGCCTCCACTTTTTCAGATCTTGTACCATGGCATACAACTCTAAATCATATGAGGAATACTTCCTCTTTGCTTCATTTAGTTTTTCACTCAAAAAGGCCACCGGTCTCCCTCTTGGCTCAATACTGATCCTATAGCCAATCCACTTGCATCACATTCAATGGTGAAGACCTTATTGAAATCAGGCAATGCTAGGACTGGGTACTTGGCAACTTTATGTTTTAAACACTCAAAAATCTATCTGCTTCTTTGGTCCACAAAAAATTCACCTTACCGCCACCTTTGATGGTTTCTAACATAGGTGCACAAATGTCACTGTAATTTATAACGATTTTCCTATAAAATGTTGCCAAACCATGAAAAATTCTTACCTCTCCTGCTGTCCTAGGTGTAGACCAGTTATAAATAGCCTCTACCATGGAAGAATCCATCTTCAAGTCACCCTTAGAGATGACAAAACCTAAGTATACCAACTCCTGCTTCATGAAGTCACACATTTCTAAATTTATCATCAACTTCTGCTCCTGCAATCGCTTCAAGACTACCTCCAAGTGTTTCAAGTGCGCCTCCTTGCTCTTGCTGAACACCAATATGTCATCAAGGTAGGCTACCACAAATTTCCCTATAAACTCTTGCAACACTTCATTCATTAGTCTCATAAAGGTGTTGGGGCATTTGAAAGACCAAAAGGCATCACAAGCCACTCATACAACCCTTCATTGGTTTTAAATGCAGTCTTCCATTCATCCCCCTCTCTTATCCTTATCTGATGGTACCCACTCTTGAGATCAATTTTAGAGAAATAGGTAGCTCCCCCTTAACAATCCATTAGGTCCTCTATCCTTGGAATAGAAAACCTATATCTGATGGTTATCCTATTGATAGCCCTAGACCCAGTACAAAGCCTCCATTTCCCATCCTTCTTTGGGGCTAAAACAATAGGTACTGCACACAGACTAAGGCTCTTTCTTACGAACCCTTTATCTAGGAGCTCTTGAATTTGCCTTGCTATCTCTTCATTCTGTTGTGGGGTCATTTATATGCTGCATGTTGGGAAGTAGTGCTCCTGGTATGAGATCAATCTGATGACTAATATCTTTGATAGGTGCCAGGGAATCAGATATGTCTTCCACAACCACTCCTTTGTACCAGTCTAGCATTTCCCTGACCTCCTTATGTCTTACCTCACTCACACCCTTCTTCCTTTCTTCCCTAGGCTTCACAATCAAAGCAAAATCTACTCCACCTTCCTCCTTTAGCGTATCAAGGAATTCTTTTTCTCCTACCATCATCACACTAGATCCTACATGTTGTGGATCCCCTTGTACCATTGACTGTATCTTAAAGGTCACACCATCCTTTTGAAAAGAGTAAGCATTCATTTCTCCATCATGATGAGCCTTTCTGTCAAATTGCCATGGTCTGCCAAGCAAAAGATGGCAAGCATCCATTGGAAGGATGTCACACAAAATTTTGTCCTTATACCCCCCAATACGAAACTCTAACCATGCTTGTTCATTGATGAGTATGTTCTGCCCCTTGTTCAACCAACTGACTCTATATGGACAACTATGGGGTATTCTCTCCAAGTTTAACTTGTTTATTGCTTCCAAAGATACAATGTTATCAGTAGACCCTGAATCTATGACAACTTTACAAACCTTACCTTGAATCTTCTAGTTGACTGAACAAAGCCTTTCTTTGGGGTGGCTCAGACTTCACTGGTTCCTTGAGCAGTATCCTCTTGATCATTAGGTTCTCTCCCATCTCTGATGTCAAATTCACTTCAGGAGATGTCACACTCCTTGCATCTTCTTGAGTCAAAGTGGTTCTCCTCTCACCACCATGAGAAGTTGAGGCCTTCTCTAGACACTTGTAGGCCAGGTGCACCATCTGATTGCAGTTATAGCATCTCATATTGGAGAAATTGGATCCTTTCCCTCATCCATTTGTCCCACCTCTTCCATTAGGTCTTCTCCCACAGTAGCCTCCTCTGCTATTTGAGTCCCCAACTTGCTCTCCTTGGATAAACTCATCACTACCTTCGGTTAGGACTTCTCCCTCCAAAACTGCCTCTGCCTCTGAAACTTCTCCCTCCTTTACCTCTATTACTTTTCTCACTTCTTCTTTTTAGTTTCTCTTATGCCGTTAGGGTCAATTGAAAACTCTTGTTCACTGTCTTCGGTGCCAAGATGTTGATCTTATCTTGGATGTTCATCCTTAGGCAATTCAAGTACCTGGCCACTTTCTCTGACTCCTCTTCTTGTCTCTTTGATCTGAGACCGAGTTTATGAAACTCCTCCATATATGCATTCACATCAAGGTCTCTTTGTCTGAGGTTCTGCAATTTTCTATACATCTACACTTCATAGTCAATGGGCATAAATTGTGCCTTGACTTTAGCTTTCATCCTTTCCCAAGAGGTTATCATACTTTTCCCCTCCTTAACTCTCTCCCCTTGTACATAGTTCCACCATGTAAGAGAAGACCCTTTCAACCTTGCTTTTGCCAACTTAACTCTCTTATCTTCAGGGATTTCTTTGGACTCACAATGACTGGTCAATGCCTCAATCCAGTCTATCACCTCTTCTGCTTCCATACTTCCAATATATAGGCAACCCATCAATGATGTCCCTATTGACTGGCCTCAAGGCATCTACAAATGCCCTTTGATCTGCAGGTATCTCCTCTATTCGCTTAGAGGATTCTCCATCTTCTTTATCCCCTTCTTCATCAGTATCACTTCCATCTTCCTTATCCTTAGTCTTTTTTAGTTCTTCAAGCTTGGACTCAAGCATCTCTTCGATCAACTTCTTCACCGTATCTCGTGACATACTCTTAGGAGGCATTCTGTCAGCCCCTCTTTTAATCTCTTCCTCTGACATACACTAAGACCACGCCACCCAAGTGATCTTCAAAATCATGCTCTGATACCAATATGATGAGGAGGCAACAGACCGGAAGGAGGGAACCTTGAACCAACCACTCACAAGGCATACAAACTCAACTGGTAAACCCTAATTCCAAAGATTCTTACACAACACCAAGTCAAGAAATGGCTCAATGACACCAAACAACACCTTGAAAAACCCCAAGACTCCATTATGTCCACTTACAGACAACTAACACTTCTCAAGTTCTTGTGTGACTACACACACCTTTGCATACAAGAGTGGGCTACTACTAGGCTTTAAGGTTTGAATGACCCACTTGACCAATTCAATACAACAATCCTTGGAGGGGTGTTCTCACAACACCTTAACACAAATGAAATAGGATTTCATGGTTTAGTTCCATCAGAACATCAAATTTGACTCACTTGCCCACAAAACTGAACCGGTTGCTATTAGGCCTCCATGTGAAGGAATCAGGTGATAACTTTTGACACTCTAAGGATCTAGACAAACAAATTATGTTTTCAGATACCCTTTTGGGAGATCTAAACAATATCTCAGTTTCCGGTACCGATTCAACTTGCATATATCCCAATCGGTACTACACTAACATACCTAATATGGCTATTAGGCCTATTTGATTGAACGCCTCCCGCAAACCGGTTAGGATCTCCTAATGGATGACCACCACTGACCATGAAATATTATGCAAACCTCCACAATACTCTTCTACCACATTCAAACCCTTTCCCAGTTCTCTACCTCTCAATTCTCATGCACGACACTCATCAAATCGATCTGTCACATAGAGATGCCAGACCTAGGGTTAGTTCTCTATCCTCTTCACCCTGTTGTTTCCTCTTAATGGATTTGGGTTCTGACATATGATATAGTGGCCTATCATCTCCTATAATGACATAGTATTCAGTTAAGGATTGATAGGCCAAAACCCATTATTGTAGTCAAACCTTAGGGGTTCAAGGGTTTTAGGCTCCCCGGTAAAGATTTGCTTGTAGAATGGGGCAACGATCACTTCAAGACTCCACACCAAATGCAAAAAAAAAGGTAAAACAATCTAATTGTAGGATCTATGTCACGAGCATTCTTACCAATCCACCTTCAGTATGCAATCAATAGAAATTAGATGGTTTTCCGAGTTTCCAACAGTTCTTGATACTTCAATTTCTTTCCAAATCAACCAACATACATTCTTCGGTGTTTGGGGCCTTTAAAGATGTTTCCCAAATGACCACAAACTCCTCCAACTGTTTTTCAAACCGAACTGACCGTTGGAAAATTACAACTTACAAAAAGTGCAAAATTGTCAAGACAACAAATTGACAATATGACAACTTTTGCATAATTCGACCAACTTAGACTCTAGACTATCATAGTCCCCCAAAATGATTACATTTGATTCTAAAACATCAAAAACAACTCAAATAGACTTGTGGTCACTTGATCCCTCAATTTAGACCATTGTGACCCTTATTGACTCAATTTGCTCTACCAAACCCTATACGACAATTTGGCCCAAACATGAACAAACTTGTCACACTCTTAGGATATTGAATTACAAAAAGGACCCATAGGGTCTTATTACATTCCTTCTAGGCCAATAGAAAATCATCTTGTTCTGGGTCATGTCTTCATAGGTAGGTGCTCCTACACCAGACTCCAAAGATGCAGTATATATAGTTGGAGAGAATATAGGTTTCCTAAGACATGAAGGAGTCAACAATCTAGGGAGGTTGGAGAAGATTTAGGCTTCCTAAGACAAGTGGGCAATGAGTCACTTTGACTAGGTTGATGTGGAAAAAACCACCCTCTAAGATGTAGGAATGAGAGAGAGAATATAGGAAATAAGAGGACACATAAGTTTGCTCATCCTATTAATTAGGGATGATGTCGAAGATAATTGAGGAATTAAATATTAAAATATTTAATTTGTTTAGCCACATGGTGACGAGGTGGCATGATGATGTGACAGATTAGATATAAAGGTGATGTGGAATTTAGGATTGAAAACTTTGGTTAGATGAATAATTAAATAATTTAAGATTATTTAATTAAGATAACTTTAAAAGAATTATGATGAATTTAGACTATTTAATTAAATAATAAATATTTAATTAATATTTCATTTAAAAAAATAAGATAAATGAATTAAATAAATAATAAAAAAATAAAAATATTAAATAAATAAATAATATTTATTTAATTATCTCTTAATCATTTTTAAGTGTATACATGCTTCTTCAATATTCTACACTCTATTTATCACAATCCAATCTAAAAACACATGACTACGAGAAGTATCAAAAGAATTAGATACTTACCACTCAATAACAATTATTTATAATAAAAAATAATCAATTTTAAAAAAACAAAAATAATAAATCACTTGATTTACGCTCCTAAAATCCTAATGTCTATTCGAAATGGGTAAAGCCCACCAAAGGCCCCTAAAAACATTATGCGAGCCTTAAAAAAGCGATTTTACCATTCCCATTTTATTTCTAGATTTTCCCAGAAAGTTCTAGTGAATATGTAAACCACTGGTCAAAAGCCCTAATTTTCTCATTTGTAATATTAAAATGCTTTAGGGTTTTAGAGAGGGTTTAGAGTTATGTAAAGTTTTGCTGTTCTCGGAAGCAGGTTCCAGTCAGGCGGCCCAGTTCTCTGAAGAAGCGCAAGAAAGAAGAATATACATCACTTTAGAGGAATCATGGCGATTGCTAAATTGCTGGTATCAAGGATTGTGAAAACCTCCCAACGTAGACCACTTCCTTACAATCTGGTATATTTTATTAGCCGTTTTTTAACATTCAATATGCAGTTTCATTTTCATTTTTCCTCCCTTTGAATACATATTAACGTTTTTAGGGCATCTGGCTAAAGCTTGGATCCCATTTCCTAAAATTTGTCAATACGGGCCACCCTGATATACTATCATTGAACTGCATTCTGTCTGTATGGTTTCTATAGATACGGATTGCCTTATTTCGTCATGAGGGGTTCGAACTTAGGGCATGCTCTTATTTACTTCTTATGCACATGTCCTTACCTGTGTTTCCGGGGTTGGTAAGGTTCCTTCAGAGTTCATAGCTGGCAAAACTTGTTGGCTAGTCAATAATAAAGTAAAACCGAAAAACATAGGAAAGGGCCCGTAAAATGGGTAAGCTCCTAGTCGTCTTTTCATTTTAAAATCTACATTTCTGGTCTTCTGCACCCATTAGAGGTCAAATAAGGTTTGTACCCTGAGAATTCATCTTGAATGAATTTTGTTAACTGTAGGTGATTTTGATTGAATTTTGACTAACCGAATAATTTGGGTATCCTGCACATTTTGTCTCGTGAATTCCAAGTTCCAGCTCCACTGTTTACCAGAGTCTCACAATCAAGAATCTTTTGTACTATGCATAAGGTCAGTGGAAAGGAATCTTGTTATTTTCCAGATTCTCAGGAGGTAGAATTCTACTGTTGTAACATTTTTGCAGTGCATAAGGTGAAAAGTAATCTCCTTGTGAGCATCTACTAGGGGGTTCATACGTCCAATCAGTCCTTGTGCGCTTCTGCTATCGGATCTTATAGACCCAATTGGTGTTTACCTTGGTCATTGACTAGGAAACCAACATTAGTCTTACATCTCCATTCCAATTTGTTTTTCTTTCACAGCATAGTGTGTGAAATAACTGACTGGAAGTTGAAACAGCTATGACACTAGCTTATGAGGGTTGAACGAAGATCATGTACACAACTATTTTAGCGACATATGATTTGATGCTATGGTTTATGAGTCTTCCTACGAGTGAAATGCATCTTTGATGGTTTGGAGTCAGTATATTTTTGGTCTTAACAGACATTCTAGACAGGGGCTGTGAAGTAACATGTACTTGGAATTCCTTGAAGAGACATACACACCTTAAACTCTCTTCATTTTTGGTGCTAAAATGAGCACCAACAGTCCTATGTTGCTTTGGTAAGGGTTTGTTAAATAAGAGAATCGTATTAGGATTAGGTGATGTGTTGCTATGGTTTACATTGAGGTAATTATGTTGGAAACTTGGATATTTAGGTTAGGTGGTGTGTTGCTGTGGTTTGCTTTGAAATAGGCAAGTTGGAAACTTGGATTTCTGTCGGAAATGGGAGGTAGATACCTTTAGAAGGTATTCGCAACATGAAATTGGTTAAGTTGTGGAATATTCATGGGAAAATAATAGCTTTATATATATATTTGCCTGAATATATGGTTTTCTTTTTCAAAAGAATAATGGATTTCAAAAAGATATTTAGTTTAACAGGTACAATGTATTTTATAACAAGGCTGAAATAATAGAGTCATTTGAAACTGAAAATATGCTGTAGAGGTTGTTAAGATGTGGCAGGCAGGAAATATTATTGATAGGAATCTATTATAAACTTTCAGACACAAGAACCAACTTGCAGGGCCCCAAAAACAAACTTTGAACATAACTAAACTGAATTAATCAAATGATTGATTGCTTGACAGTTACTCCACAACCAACCAAGATTTTTGAACTCTAATGAATGTTATACCATTATTAGTGGGGTTTGTAATATCCTCTTAAGCTACACCCAGAGCTTGGACTTTTAACAAGTATAATCTTTTTCTTGAGAACGTTCAGGAAAACATTGAGGTTGGCAAGGAAATTGCTCAAAGCTTCCATGTTTGCAAAGGGCTTGTTAACATTAACAGTGTTAACTTAAATCTTAAAACAGGGCTTGCAGAGAAAGCAGGGCTGGAGTTGGGTGTCCAATATGACAACCTAAATTTGCTGTTTTTCATTATTGTGAATTGTATATTTTTCTTCAAATACTACCATATAACAAGGCTGTCTGGTTGTACATACTATATACACAATAAAATTGGGAAACTCCTGAGATGCATTTGCTCCTGCCGCCTGGTACGGGGTTGCAGGTGCAAAATGGCACAAATGTGCATTTGATACACACATGGTACATAGGATGCCCTAATACACCCTGGTTTGCCCAGTTTATTAATTTTTAAATTTACGTACATACTTACTCTGCTCCATTTGAACCATGCATACCTTCTGATAACCTTACACCCTTGTACCCAAGTTTTGGGAGTTGCACTGGGTGCCATATATCTACAACCGGTATACCCCTTCACCTCCACAACTTGTGTAGCTTCGTGCACCTGTGCACTCTGCACACTTAAGCTGACGTGCACCCTACACAACTCTAGACATGCACACCTTGCAAATCTGTTGCCTGTGCTCCCAAGGACCTTGCCATGTATTGTAGAACTTCAAAACTTATGAGCTCATGTACTTTGCAGCAAATAATTTGTATAATTAGTTTTAATATTTTTTATTTTAATAAACTTATAAAGGTTTCACTGATTGTTAAATCACTCTGCAAGAAAAATTGTCTAAGGACAAGGGTTTTGGATGTGAGAATGTTTCATTGGGGCTATGTGGTGTGTTGCTATGGTTTGCTTAGAAGTAATTTTTTATGACACTGGTAGGCAATGCATTTTCAGGGCTTCCAGAGCATGCAAGCTTCATGTGCCAGTTTGCCTTTGACACGGCGATGGGCTGGTGTAGCAAGAGCTTTCAGGTTTGTCGAGAGCTTTGTTTGAAGTTGTTTTTGAATTATGTGTTGTTTTGTAAGTCCAGATGGTTTGCAATTTTGTGTTGTTGTTGTTGTTAAGATTCCTTGTTATGGTTGTAATGGGGTACACAGTTCAAAGGCTGCTGGTAGTGACATAATTGGTATTGATTTGGGAACAACAAACTCATGTGTAGCAGTAATGGAAGGCAAGGTCAGTATTTTTAAATCTCGGCCGTGCTGTGTCTTTTAAAGTTACCTAGCGTATTTGTTGTTAAGTATCTCCCTGATTACAAGTGTTTTTTGAATGAAATATAGAGCCCAAAAGTAATTGAGAATTCAGAAGGGGCTCGAACAACACCATCCATTGTTGCAGTGAATCAGAAAGAAGAAATACTTGTGGGAATCCCTGCTAAGCGTCAAGCTGTGACTAATCCAACCAATACTGTGTTTGGCACCAAGCGTTTAATAGGAAGAAGGTTTGATGATCCACAGACACAGAAAGAACAGAAGATTGTGCCATACAAAATTGTCAAAGCTACAAATGGTGATGCCTGGGTTGAAATAAATGGGAAACCATACTCGCCTAGTCAGATTGGTGCATTTGTCCTGACAAAGATGAAGGAAACTGCAGAGGGTTATCTTGGAAGGACTGTTTCCAGTGCAGTTATCACAGTGCCTGCTTATTTCAATGATGCTCAGCGTCAAGCAACCAAGGATGCTGGTAAAATTGCAGGGCTGGAAGTTAAAAGAATAATCAATGAGCCAACTGCAGCTGCCCTTTCATATGGCATGAATGAGAAGGAGGGTTTGGTTGCTGTTTTTGATCTTGGTGGAGGTACCTTTGATGTTTCTATTCTGGAAATCTCCAGTGGTGTGTTTGAGGTAAGTACATTGCTTTGATTCTCCCTTTGTCTTATTTTATCTTTTCACTTTAAAATCTATAATTCAGCCCTGTGTATTTTGTCACGGGAATGATTTTTACATGTTGTAGCCTTCTCGTTAAGAAGAAATTTGTCAATGCCTTTTTTATTTCTGATTTTATTCTTCAATCTGAATGTGTGCAATCCAATCCTTTAGGATGTCCGTCTGCACTTCATCTATTTTGTTTTGGAAGTATTATTTGTGTAGAGGGAAATTGTCAAATGATGCAAGTTTTTAATAATTTTGGTGCTCATTATGGATTTGCTGTTCAATGGTTGAGGCAAATATCTCTGTAGTATCTTTTTTGACTTGGCAGTGGTTGTAAAATAGGTTAGCACTCTGGTGCGGAGAGTACTAAATAGCCTTAGGAATTTTTGTTTTGGTTTTTAATTTAAAAGTTGTATTGTTCAGGCTATGAGGATGACCATCTACATCATGTTTGTTTTATGGTGGGAATAATTGAAACCTAACGTAAGCCTTCTTTTGCAGGTCAAGGCCACAAATGGTGATACTTTTTTGGGTGGTGAGGATTTTGACAATGCCTTGTTGCAGTATTTAGTTAATGAGTTCAAGAATTCAGAAAAAATTGATCTGTCTAAGGATAAGTTAGCATTGCAAAGGCTACGTGAAGCTGCAGAGAAAGCTAAAGTGGAGCTATCATCCTCTTCACAGACAGAGATAAATCTACCTTTTATCACAGCAGATGCATCTGGTGCAAAGCATTTGAACATCACAATGACTAGGTCAAAATTTGAAACATTAGTGAATAATTTGATCGAGAGAACTAGAAGTCCCTGTGAAAAATGCCTAAAAGATGCAGGGGTTTCAGCGTCGGAGGTGAATGAAGTGCTTCTTGTTGGGGGCATGACCCGTGTGCCAAAGGTTCAAGAGGTTGTTGCTCAGATTTTTGGTAAGACACCAAGCAAGGGTGTTAATCCAGATGAAGCTGTGGCGATGGGTGCTGCCATACAAGGTGGTATTCTTCGTGGTGATGTGAAAGACCTGCTTCTGCTGGATGTGACGCCCCTGTCACTTGGATTAGAAACACTGGGTGGTGTTTTCACTCGACTCATAAATAGAAACACAACAATTCCAACTAAGAAAAGTCAGGTATTCTCAACCGCATCAGATGGTCAAACACAGGTTGGAGTGAGAGTATTTCAGGGGGAAAGGGAAATGGCTTTAGACAATAAGCTTCTAGGTGAATTTGAGCTTGTTGGCATTCCACCAGCTCCAAGAGGTACACCCCAAATAGAGGTTACCTTTGACATTGATGCAAATGGTATTGTTACAGTTTCTGCCAAGGATAAGTCCACTGGCAAGGAGCAACAAATTACCATCCGATCATCTGGTGGACTTAACGAAGATGAAATTCAGAGGATGGTGAGGGAAGCTGAGACTAATGCTCAAAAGGATCAGGAAAAGAAACAGTTGATTGATGCTAGAAATTCTGCAGATAACACAATTTACAGTGTAGAGAAGAGCTTGAGTGAGTACAAGGATAAGATTCCTGCAGATTTAGTTACTGAAATACAGTCAGCAGTGGCTGATTTGAAGAAGGCTATAGCAAGTGATGATTTAAATGAGATTAAAGCGAAAACTGAGGTTGCAAATCAAGTTTCTTTGAAAATAGGACAGCACATCCATCAACAATCAGGTGGGTCATCGTCTGGTGGGCCATCATCAACATCTAGTTCTGAAGGGGAAGGAGAGGCCCCTGAAGCTGAATATGAAGAGATGAGGAAATGAACAATTAAATTCTTTATTGTAGATGCATGGATTTACCTTTTTCATTTTGGCCGAACTTCTAGATTAGGATTTATAGAGGAGAGTTAGGAATCTTTTGAGCAGTTCAAAGTAATTTCCAATTGTTCTTGTCTAAGGAGGCAACTGTGAAAGTTTTGAACGGTTCAAAACAATTTTTGTTGTTTGCTGATTGGGATGTCACTCTTTTGATCAGCAACTTCATAGTTTTTGTAATATTTGCCTTGGCACAGTACAAGGTGAATATGTCGGGGCATTTAATTCTGGCATTGTGAATTACCTCACTTTCTCGTGTCTGAGGTGGAGTTATAATTTTTGTTGTTTTTTGGGAATCAATCTTTAATGTTCATCATGCGATGTCTTGGCTGCATGTTTTCTTAATAACCTTGAATATAGCCATGTTTGTGCCTTGAGTTTATAGTTTCTACAACTTCCTTGCCACAATGAACTTAAAAACTATGAAATGGCACAAGGAACTGAAATATGGTTTAGGACTTGAAAGTCCCGACTTCATGTATAACTTGGCCTAAACAAACCATGCTAATGGGAAGGCAAGAAGGCTATATGCCATCCTTACGAAACCTAGAATGAATTATTCTCATAACACTGAGTCCTTGCCTAGCTGGATATGTTGCATATCCCTGGTTTCTTGGGATGTGTAATCAATTGACTAAGAATTTTGAGTTATTACACGTACTGATTTGGATGTTTCTCGTCAAAAGTGCCTAGTGAGTATTTTGTGCTGGCCTCATGTGAAATCTGTGTTGTTATGTCGAGAGGTATTCTACAGCAATAGCAAGGTATGAGATGGGGTATAACTCAGGTTAGTATTTTGTATTACGTGAAAATGATTCTTCTATTTAGAGCTGGGTTCATTTCTGATATACAGAATTTATTCTATGTTGGCTCTTTCAAGTTGTTTTCTTTGGAATTAATTTTGAAATTGGGATCTGTAAAATCTTAGGATATATAAAGTTATGCATGAAAATTAAAGTTGCATTCAACTAATTCTAAAGCTACAATGTTTCAGGCACAAAACATGCACGCAAATTGTGCTTGCTATTTGGAATTATTTTTATTTTATTTTATTTTAAGCATTATTTAATTCCCTTGTTAATTCATCTCGCAAGCTGGTGATATTATTACGCCGAGAAGCATTCCTATACAGTGACAGCAAGGGGAGTGAGGGATAGAATAAAAATAGAATATTCCGTGTAAACACTAAAGAAAACGGAAACATGATGGAACACCAAGCACTGCTCGAAACTGCATGAACCATAATGTAAAACTGTTCACATGCCTCCAAAGATATGTTGCGACCGTTATAATTGAAAATGTAACGTCAAACATAACAGTTACATGCACGATTGGAAGAAAGGAGGAGGGAAGGAAGTTTATTGTCTTTAAATGAAACCATTGTGTCTCTGAGATATCTTTGCTTTGCAATTACATTCATCGCATCATTGTTGAGGAGGATTACAATCATTCATCAAAAATTTGCAGCTTGGATTTGATTACAGTCATCACATCATTGTTGAGGAGGATTAGAATCGTTGCATCATTGGTGAGGAGGATTTGGCATTATCCACCAGAATTTGCAGGTTAGATTTGATATATATATGTAATCTGATTTTCCATTTTGTTCCTGCATGTTATCGATCTCAGGTTGAATGAAGAAGAATACAGGTTGGAGAAATGATGTTAGTATATATATCATCTATGAATCAGCGAAAATATTACAGTATCTTTTACTGCTTTTATTCTATGGCCTTGCATGTAGAGTAATTTTGCTCGATGATATCAGTAGAGTGAAATATGCTTTTAAATTCTTTCTTTGTTGGGTGAGGACACCACAATGGCTGGTATGTTGAATATTTACATTATTTGCTACACTTATTTCTATTTAGCTCTGGTGTAGAAGCTCAAGAAAAATGATTGGCAGATGGTATTGCACTTACTACAGGGTTTTGTGGTATTGTGGAAGCAGATTTTTCTACCAAATGTGAGCTTTTTCCTGAATCAGTTTGTCTGTTCTTCAACAGTGGCTAAAGAAAAAGGAATATAGCCTGATGAATTGTGTGCAGTAGTGGAGAATACCATTCCATAGTTAAAATGTGTACAGAAGTGAACATTAATTCCACAATTACAAATACATTGGAAAGTGGAAAATATCAAAGGACTTCAAACATATGGAAGTTTAAAATATAAAGAATATGTCAAAAATGGTTAGCAATTCTCTCTTTTTAAACCATAATGATTTGATGCATCTCCATTCCTATTCAAAAGCTCCCATTTTTACAAAGGCAGCTCCCACTTATACAAAGGCAAGGATAACACTCGCAAATAATAATAACAATTGTTATAAATATATATTATAATTTTAAAGATTTATTAATATATTATAATTTTTAAAATTCTATTTAAGAGATAATTTTTATAGAAAAATGTCAATTTTAAATTATTATTTAAAAATATTAGTTTAAATTTCTTATTTAGAAAGATGAGAAAGGATTTTTCTTTTTCTAAGATCTTAAATATAAAAATATAATGTATGTTTATACAAATAGCACAAAAATAATATTTAATTCTTAATTTTCAATTTAAAAAGATAAAAAAATATAATGTTTCTAATTTCAAAAAGTCAAAATTTGTGCTTATGATTATAAATCTTAACTAAAAAATATAATGTTTCTAAATTCAAAAAACCAAAATTACATGCCTATATAAATGGTGCAAAAATAATTTTCAATTTAAAAAGATCAAAAATAATTTATATGTTTCTAAATTTAAAAAAAGCAAAATTGCATGCCTATAGAAATGGTTGAGAATAAATATATAAATTTTAATTTACAAGGATCAAAAAGATCTTTTATTTTTCTAAATTTTAATCATAAAAATACAATTAAACCCTTAATAAAATATAATACTAATCGTAAATATAATTAAACCCTTATCATAATCAAACCCTAATATTTACAATATCCCTAATCTAGACCTAACAATAACTTAATCTTACCATAATTGAAATCTAACAATAACCTAACCTTAAACTCAAATATAACCATAAACTTAAAGCCCTAACTAGAATTTGAACCCTAATCTAAGTATAATTGAACCTTGATCTAATCTTATTGAATCCTAACCATAATCTAAACCCTAATTGAATTTTAGCCGAAACCCTAACCCTTATGTCACTTTTCAACGTATGAATCACTGAAACCTTTTTAAATAATTTATCAATTTAATGTATTATTATTTAATTAGTAAATCACAAAACTATGATGGTTGTAATTGGTGAATATTACAATATTCTTTATTTTAGAGCATAAATTTAATCTAATGAATATCAACTAAAAATAAAACCTAAATCCAATTGATCTCTACCTCTAACACTAAAATAAAATGAAACCTAACCCTAATGTTAATTAAATTGAACAGTAATAAAAACACATAATTTTATAACACCTTTAAATAGTATTTCTCACCCACTTTCTATAATATGATTTAAATGCAGTTAAACTAATATAATATAATCCACCATCATCAAGATTATCTACTCTAAGATTTAGAGTATTTGACTTTTCAAAATTGAACTTTAAGCCTCACACTAAACAAAAAGAGACTCTAACCTTAAACCATGCTGAATTCTAATACTAAACCATATTAAATGCTAACTAACTAAATCACAAGCCAAATTAAACTCTAAGCTAAAACTAAACTAAAATAAACCTCAATATAATAGATAGAATGTCTCCAAGACAAGTTTGTAGATAGAATGTAGACTCAATTTAGGAATGTTTTTCTACTATACTTATTGATTTAGGAATGTTTGTAATGGATGTGTGTTTGTAAATATCAATTTCTATTTTGAATCAAAATCTTGCAAATAAAAATGAAACTTTGTTTTTTCAAAGAGTTGTTTATTTAAAAGAACATAAAGAGTGGTTTTAAATTGCTATTTTCATCTATGAACTATGCTTTACAACCAAGTTTCCATATCTATTATCCCTATTATTATGGATATGGGTGAAAAATAATGAATTATTTTTAGATAATTATATGAAAAAAATCAAATAATGAATAAATAATAAGTAAATAATGTAGATAAATTAAATAGCTCTTAACTCAATAGAAAATAACCAAAAAAAAACATTAAAAAGTTTGAAAAAGATGGGTTGAAGAAAAATCTGAAAAAAGGAATGCTTATCCTTAACAAAATTCTAGATCATGTACTTAGCCAACAATGCAAGAAATAAAACACCATATCTCATAGTACACAAGTGACATGGAAACAATTAGATTTTAATCATAAATACAAATGATTTTAATTTTTTTATCAAAATAAAAAAACATGAAAGTGGCACATTAAGGATAATAAAATTAATATAAATTTATTAAAGACATCCATTTGAAGGATGCTCTTATATATTATATAGAAGTGTTTTAGATATCTATACTAATCCAGAATTTTTTAATATGTATAATATAGTTATTTTATTTAACTAAAATTATTAAATTTAATATTAATATAATTTTTCTTAAACATTATTTTATTTTATTTTATAGAATATATAATAATTTATTTATACACTAAAATATTATATTTTTTTACTTAAGAAAATACATAATCTTTTCAACAAAGAATTTTTGAGAAGTAAATGAAAATAGGTTCAATTTTACAAATAGAAAATATTTTGTAACATGTAAAAAAAAATCTAAAAGTCTTAACTCTAACAATACACCAAACTGAACCCTATCCCTAAACCAAATTGAACCCTAACCCTAATTTAATTGAATAATAAACCAAATTGTAACCCTAATTTGACTCAAATCCTAAGCCTAACTATAATTAAACCCTTATCACAATCAAACCGTACTACAATTGAACCCTAACTATAATTAACTATAACCCATTAAACCTTAACTCTAAGATTTTTCTCTAATTGAACCCCAACCCTAAGCTAATATTAATCCTTGACCCTAATTGTTCTTAAACCATAATGTTAATTAAACTATAACTCAAACAATATTTGAACCCTAACCATAACCTCGAGAATTATCCTACAATAGTAGTGCCTTAATTAAACTCTAGCCCAAACCCTAACCCTAAACTTATTTGAATGCTAATCCCAATTAAATTCTAGCCCAAACCCTAACCCTAATTAGCGTTCAATCCCAAATTAGCCCTAAGCCTAATGTATTTGAATCATAACCCTAATTCTAACCCTAAATAAAATTTAGTATTAAACCTAACTATAATAAAAATATTACCATAATTAAACCCTAACCTTGATAATATCTGTAATAGAGACCTAATTCAACCCCAATCTAATCATCATTAACCCTTAACCATAACCAAATCATAACTATACCAAAACCTAATCATAATCAAACCCTAACCCTAATCATAATTAAAACTTTATCCTAACCATAATCAAACCTTAATCATAATCAAACTCAAATCTAACTGTAATAAAAACCTCTAATTAAACCTTACCTCCAATCTTAAACCTAACACTAATTTTAGCTTAACATTAACCCTAAACCTAATCTTACCATAATTGAAACCTAATCATAACCTAACACTAAACTTAACTATAACCCAATATAATTTTAAAATACATACAACTTCAACCCTCATCTAACAACAACTGAGCCATAACCCTAAACTAAATTATAACCCTAATTGGACTGTAATCCTAATTGAATTCTATCCCAAACCCTAACCCTAATTAAACTTTAATCCTAATTTAACCCTACTCCTAGTGTAATTGAACCATTAACCTAATTGAACTTTAATCCTAATTTAACCCAAACCATAATGTAATTGAATCATAACCCTAATTGAACTTTTATGTTAAGCCTTACCATAATTAAACCCTAACCTTGACATTGATATCCATAAACTAGACCTAATTGAACCCCAATCTAACCATCATCAAATCCTAACCATAACCAAGCCAGAATTATACCAAACACTAATCATAATCAAACCCTAATCATAATTAAACCCTAATCCTAACTATAATTAAATCCTAACCCTAATCATAACCAAAACTAACTATAACCATAATCAAACCCTAATCATGTAATCAAACTCAAATCTAACCATAATTAAAACCTAGAATTAAACCCTAGCTCCAATCTTAACGCTAACCCTAATTTTAGCTTAACATTAACCCTGAACCTAATCTTACCATAATTAAAACCAAACCATAACATAACCCTAAACTTCACTATAACCATAGAGATTTAAACAATAATCCTTAGCCCTAACCCTAACCTAACCCTAACCCTAACAATAATCCTTAGCCCTAACCTGAAACCTAATCCTAATCCTAACCCTAACCTTAACTCGAAACTTATCCCTAATCCTAAGAGTAAATCATATCCCTAACCCTAACCCTAACCTTAATCTTAAACCCTGATCCCAACCATAATCCTCACCCTAACCCTAAGCATGATGTAAATCATAACCCTAAGCATGATGTAAATCATAACCCTAAACCATGACATTAATCATAACCCAACCTTAATCCTAACCCTAACTATGATGTAAACCCTAACCCTAGCCATAACCCTAACTATGACCTTAACAATAATCCTAAACCTAACCTTAACCCCAACCGTGATGTAAATAATAAACCTAACCATAACTGCAAATAATAACCCTAATCATAATCCTTACCCTAACCCTAATCATAATGCTAACCTAGCCATAATCATAAACCCTAACCCTAACAATAATCACACCCTAAACTTAACCCTAACCAAATTGGACCTTAATCCTAATCTATTCCTAACCTTAATCTAGCCCAAACCCTAATCCTAATTGAACTTTAATACTAATTTAACCCCAACTTTAATGTAATTGAACCATAACCCTAATTCTAACCCTAACTTTGATATAAAACCTAAACGTAATTGTAACCCTGAGACTATACCCTTACCATAAACTTAAGGTTAACACTAAACCCTAACCCTGACCATAATCCTAAACCAAAAGCAAACCCTAGCCCTAATCATAGCCCTAACAATGATATAAGCCTTAACCCTGACCATAATGCTAACATTAACTCTAATCCAAAACATAACCATAAACCAAATCCTAATCCTAACAATACCCCTAGTTATAATGCCAACCCTAACCCTAACTGTAATTATGCTTACCTTAACCCTACCTTTGATGCAAACCCTAAGTTACATAATTGTATCCCTGACACTAAACCTTGACCCTAACCATAAATTTAACCCTAATATTAAACCGTAACAAAAAACTGAACCCTAAACATGATATAAACCCTAACCCAAACCAAGATGTAAACCTTATCCATGACCATAACAGTGGTTCCTTAACCCTAATCCTAACCATAACCATAATACTTGTCGTTAAATAAAGTATAATATATCTTAGAGTTGAGTATTTGCTTTGATCTTGCAACAAATATATATTATTAAAAATAGTCTAAATAGATATATTAAATTTCATATATCTCCATGTAATATATAATATTATAATATAATTTATTTTAATAAAAAGATTTAGTAAATAATTGATTCTAATTGAACTTGAACCCTTACCCAAAGCATTATCCTACAATAATAACTCTAATCGTTAACTAAAACCAATTATAACTATTATTTTATCGATCATACTATAACTCCCTCTAATCTAGACCCTAACCCTAACAACCCTAATTCTGACCCAGATCCTAACTCTTATAGCTATCATCCCATACTATCTTCCATTGCAATCTTAACCCTAACCCTAACCCTAATCCTAACTATAATTCTAACCCTAACCCTAACCCTAACCCTAACCCTAACCTTAACCCTAACCATGATCCTACATCAAAACCAAAACTTGATGCTAACCCTAACCATGATATACACCCTAACTATTATCATATTCCTAACCCTAATCCCTAACGCTAATCATAACCCTAACCATAATATAAACCTTAACCCTGACCATAATATATACGAACCTTAACCCTAATCCAAAACATAACCATAAACCAAAACTTGATGCTAACCCTAACCATGATATACACCCTAACTATTATCATATTCCTAACCCTAATCCCTAACCCTAATCATAATCCTAACCATAATATAAACCTTAACCCTGACCATAATACAAACCTTAACCCTAATCCAAAACATAACCATAAACCAAATCATAATCCTAACCATACCCCCAATTATAATTGTAAGCCTGACACTAAACCGTAACTTTAACCATAAACCCTAATGCTAATTGTAATGCTAAACCTTAAAGCTAACCGTAATCCTAAACCAAAACCAAACCCTAATGTTGATGCTAACCCTAACCATTATCATAACCCTAACCCTAATCATAAATCTAACTTGAACCATGATGTAAACCTTAACCCTAATGCTAACCATAACCATAATACTCACGATTAAATAAAGTTTTATATTACCATTAAATAAGTTTTTATATTGTCTTAGATTTTAATATTTGCTTTGATCTTGCAACACAAATATATTATATAAAATAATCTAAATAGATATTTGAAATTTCATATATTTCTACATAATAATATTATAATATAATTTATTTTTATACAAACAAATAGAAAATAATAATAATAATTACGATAATAATATTACATATTATTGCAACAAACATTAATAATATAATATTATATAGTTCTATTTTGAATTTTTTTTATTGTTTCCCATGTTGCCGCAACTGCTACTAGCTTACATATATTTGATTTTAATCAAATATATATATAATATGCCGAGAGATATCCTTATTGAGGCGCCTATTTTTATCATGTACCTGAACTCTGATAGGCGCCTCGATAAGGATATCTCTTGGCGTTTTATATATATATTTGATTAAAATCAAATATATGTAAGCTAGTAGGATACATGTAGTCTGTTGAATGACTGCTTTCCCTAGTAATTGTTTTTGATTAAGGGAAAACAAGTTTTGAAGGGATTTGAAACCCTATACAAAACAGGTTTTGGAAGGACCTGCAACCCGAACCGAAAGATAAGCTTGAAAGTCCACCCTAAGAAACATAACACAAATGAGACTCGGCACAACCATACTAAAGATGGGGTACAACACAAGAAGGACCCCCAACAAAAACTAACGGATTGCAAAAACCAGTAGCCCCAACCCAACCAAGACAAATCAAGAATTCAACCTACCCTTGTGGGATTGAAGGGTCATATCAAAAGAGGATCTGGATGATTTAGATTTTTTACTTTTAATGGTAATCCATCCCTCCTCAACCCTAGCAGCAACATTTTGCCAAGAAGATGGGTCCAGAATAGAAGACCTCCCATCACCAGGAGGAACAGAGCCAGCATTCGGAGAGGCAGGGACAACAAAATCTGAGAATCAGACAAAGATCCAGTAGCAATCTGGGAAGCGGGAAGGTCATCCACCAAAGAAGAAGATCCAACATCCTTCAAACGAACAATCGGGATGCCACCACAAGCATCCACACACTCCTGAGGCGAAGCAACATATGAATCAGAGGCAGCAACCAAAGGCACAATTCCATCGGCCTGAGGAACCTGCGCAACCACCTGGGAAAAACTTTTCTTTTGAACAAAATAGTGTTCAGAGGAGGCACCTTTCCACCAAGAAACAAATCTTTTTTACTTTTTATCTGTTTCACACCGTGCAACATGCCCAGTCTGGAAGCACTTTCGACATCTAAAGGGGATACCCTCAAAGTCGAGCGGTTGGACCCAAGATCCCAAGGAAGATTCAATCTCTATCTCAGTTGGGAGCCCTTTAAAAACACCGGTGTTAACCAAAATCCGAGCATAAGTAGAATGATAAATATGGTAAGAATCCTTATCAATCATTAGGAATTCGCCTAAAGCCTCCCCCACTTCCTCTAGCAGAGATTACGTCCAAAGATGAAGGGGAAGGTTAGGGAGCCTAACCCAGATAGGAATCTCATTAAAAGAGTCAATAGGATGGTTTAAATCTGAGAACCAGGGTTTAACCATCAAAATAGATTTGTCCTCCCAGGTGAAAGGATTATTGCATAAAATTTTTGATCTATCCTCTGCATGTTCAAATTTAGCAATGAGAAAACCCTTGGCTAAAAGAAAAATGTTAACTGAACCCTTTAAGATCGGTTCCCAGCTTTGGGAAATCCAAGTGTGTAGCTGAGGAAGGCTTGGCCAAAAGCCCCAAAACCTGCAAATCAGACCATGAGATTCAAACACAAAGGAGTTGTGGATGATCTCCTTTTCAGTATCAGCAGACACCCTAAAAGCCAAGGGTTTGCACTTGGTAACAGCCACATGGCCCCAAGCCACGGGCAGCTCGTTCAACAGCAGAGGGCGCCAGAACACCATCCTTCGTATTAGCGACAAGAGAAACCCCCGCAGAGCCCCCATTCGCAGCACTAGGCAGAGCAGCCTCACCAAAGGAATGAACAGGGGGCTGGACGACAACAATAACCGGCCTTAGGGTAGCAGCAGACGGCTTCGTAGTGGCAGACGGCCTCGTAGCGGCATACGACATAACGAGGTGGTATTACTTTCTCTAGTAATTGTTTTTCATGCATGTCTATTTATTTATTATTATTTATCTATTACCTACTTATGGCAAGTAGAAAAAGAACCTTAGATTTTATGAGCTTCATTGATGTCAGGTCACTTAATTCATGACAAATAATGTTTCAACATAACTTTAAAAAGATGGGAGGCACATTACCCTTTTAGCATAATTTTTCGACATAATTTTTGTCATGTCAATGAAAAATTATAAGCTAAGATGTATTTGAATAGCTTTTAAGTTCTAATAACATAGTGTAATATGAGAGTGATAGTTGGTTCACATGTAGTTTCTAAACATATATTATATGAGGTAGTCTTTTCATTTTGTAACTCTTAGGTAATATTGTGTTTTTGTTGTATTGCATATTTCATAGGACTTGTGAAATCAAATTTACTGTCTCTAACAAATATTACCTACGATTCATATTACAGATTTCTTTTTAATTGTACAAAATTGTACAAATTTTACTCTTTTAATTAGTTGGAAATATTGTTATTGATGTTAAAGAGATTCATTGTTGTCGTTGATGTCAAAGAGATTCATTGTTGTCATTGATGTCAAACAAGTATGGACAAGATCACTAGAACATATTGTCATTTGATGTAAAAGGTGGCAAGATATAGTCATTGATATCGAAAGAATTATCAAGGAAGTCTCTATCGTATGAACTAGCATATAACATTGGTTAAAGGAATTCAACAAGCCCATCAAAACCCTATTTAATGGGTATAAACGTAAAGTGGATTTTGCCACCATAGACGTGATGAAGAAAAATATAACCATTTGGTAAAATGCAGATTCAAATAGTACGATTGATTTAAGAGAAAGAAATTTTTTCAAGAAATGACAAATGAGACCATCTTCCCTTAAAAAACCAAAACTACAATAGCATGAAGAATATTTTATTAAGGATGCTGGTAACAAGCAGCATTAGAAAGAATATGCAAGAGAATGAACAAGAATGTATGATACAAAGTTTATAAAGACAAGTTTTATGAAAAGACCAAAACAAGGCCGACCTCTTCATGATTATTCAAGATACACTAAATTATATTTTCCTCTATGATGGGCGACCAGGTATGCATGATAAGAATAAATACAATGCAAGACTGATTTAAATATATGATTATTTTTAGTGGATATAGAAGACATGTTTATTTATACTGGCCGACTACTTATTGCTAGCCGATCACACAAGCTAATTTACATTGTTGGCTACCCATATATTAACACATGCTAGCCGAGATATGGATATAAAGCATATATTTAAATAATGCGGTACCTGATGCTCTGCAAAAAGGATTAGAAAATCTGTTTGATGGCAACACACACAAGAGCACAAGAAACAAACGTTAGTGTTAGCAACAAAAGATTATCCTAAACAGGCATATCAAGAGAGATATTAAGCATGAAATAGAAAGCATATAAACATAGAATGAAATAGCTAATCAAGATGCTCATAGTTGCTCCTCCCTTGTTCCTCTCCTCTCCAAGTCCCAAATGAGTGTAGCTCTCAGCAACTTTTTGCACTATGGATGCTTATGGAGGATTGAGATTTAATATTAAGCTTCAAATATGAAATGAAAAGCTAAATACTATGCTATTGATGCTAAAATGATTGATTTTACCAAAAAGACAAGATTTTAGTTATGCTATGCTAAATGCTCTCTAAAAATGTCTATAGCCTAAATGCATACAAGTTTTCAAGATCTGGATTATGAAGGAATGGGCTCTATTTATAGGAAAAATGGAGCAATGGATGGCCAGGATCGAAAGGTTTAATCAAGGGTCAAGCTTGAAAGTTGGGGATCCATGTGCACAATTTGCACCAATGAAATGGTGACAAGTGTCAACATAAGATTGGGTTGAGAGAAGAGGTTGGAGGCATTAAATGCCTGAGGAGACCTCATGGTTATCTAGAAGGTAAGGGTCAAGCCTAAATTAGGATTACCCACTGGATTAGGAGTTAATGCAAGGATAAACCTTTGTGCAAATGATTAAGAGATAATCATGGTCAAAGCATTAAAGGCTTGATGAGACCCTTGGGTTGGGTAGAGGTTGAGTCAAAACAAATGTTTTAACCATGTGGGAGGGTTTGAGGTAACCATTAATGGTTATTGGAGACTTTGGGGATTAAGTGGTTGAAGGTTGAAAGCCTTCAATGGTTATCAAAGACTTTGAGCCATTTAGTGGTTGAAGGTTGGAAGCTTTCAAAGGTTATCCAAGACTTTGAGACATTTAGTGGTTGAAGGTTGAAAGCCTTTAATGGTTATCAAAGACTTTTAGGCTTTGAGAAGTGACTCCATTTTGCTTAGGAATGTGACAATAATTAGGGGATGGATTAAGTTAATTAGGAAGGGGTTAGAAGAATCTAGAAGGGGATTAGATTTTGCAAGTGGATTTGGTGGGTGAGGGAAAATAGGATTTTATTAAAATAAAAATTCATTTATTTCAATAAATGTGTGCAAGTTGTATTTGGATAAATATTCAAATAAATATTAATTTATTTAAATGAGAAAAAGGAAGATAAAGCATTAAAATGCTTGAAGACTTTGAGGGGAACCATTAAAGGCTTGAAGACTTTAAGGAAAACCATTAAAGTCTTAAGAAGATTATAGAAGGAAGCCATCAAGTTTGAAGACTTTAAAGCCATCAAGTTTGAATACTTTAAGGGAAACCATTAAAGGTTTCAAGTGGGTGAGGATAAATAGGATTTTAAATAAATAATTTATTTAAAATAGTTGTGCAACTTGCTTTTGTAGGAAAATACAAGTGGGTGGAGGATAAAGGTGATTTAAATAAATTATTTATTTAAAATAATTGTGCAACTTGCTTTTGTAGGAAAATACAAGTGGGTGGAGGATAAAGGTGATTTAAATAAATGATTTATTTATTTAAATGTGAGAGGTGGGATTTTGGGGGATTTAAATAAATATTAATTTATTTAAATGTGAAAGAAGATTTAATTAAACAAATATGATTTATTTATTTAATAAATGGTATGAATTTGGTTAAGTGAATTAAATCAAATAAATTGAATAATTTATTTAATTAAGAGGAGAAGAGGGTTAAGATGAATTAATTAAATATTAATTTAATTAATTATTAATTGATGGTTAAATAATCAAATAAATACTAAGTATTCATTTAATTAAGTGGACAGATTTATGTGACTATAGTACCTATGTAAAATAAAATGGCAGCAATACTAACAAGGTATAAAATAATAAAATCAGCGATGACATTTGATATAAGAGGAGTGATACTAAGAAGATCAGTTTGCCTAAAATAAATGATAAATAGGAGTATGATTAAAACTACCAGTCGCTAAAGTGAATTCAGGAAGCTCCAAGAGAATTTATTGAAAGTTTAATTTAAGAATAGCCAAGAGACATTTGAAGAATTGCAACTATTGATAAGATCGGAAATAAAACAAAGATCAAACAGAGAAAAACAGAGAAAAACAGAGAAAGTTAATAAAAGCAAATTTCAAGAGAGAATTGAAAGGTGGTTTTATGGACTGGGGCAGAGATGTATGATGAACATGTACAAATTCTTGTGTAAAATATATGCAGATCTATAAGAGGGTTTTATGCAGTCTTTAGTATATGTCATGTAGTTTTTGCATCAGAAATATAAGATGAACTTGAGTAGAGATTAAAGTAGAATTGCATCAGTTTTTGCATCTCTAAGAGGGTTTTATGCAGTCTTTAGTTTTAGATGTAAAGGAGAATAAAAAGCAGAATCATAAGCATATGTTTGCATCAGAAATATAAGGCGAACTTGAGTAGAGATTAAAGTAGGATTGAAGCAAAAATAAGTGAATGTTTATTTTAAATTGGAGAAGAGAATTATAGCTGAATTTAGAGGAGAAATTGAATGAGGGCTTGGTGTCTCTAGCGGGTTGGTGTTCACAAGTTAAATGAGGGGTTGGTGCCTCTAGTGAGTTGGTGCTCTCAAATTGAATGAGGTTTTCGTGCTCACAATTTGAATGGGGGGTTAGTACTTTTAGTCTGTTGGTGCGTACAAAATTTATAAAAAGAATATTTAATAAAAAACAATATTTTTGCGTGGTTTTCGATTGCCAAGGGTCTCCATGTAAATATCATGTGTTATTGTGTTCTTCTCACATGCATGATAATTGATATTGAGTCAATGATGTTATTATGAGTAATAAAGTTTTGAATTGATATGTTTATGGTATTAAGTTTGAAAAAATAAAGTTTGTTGTTATACCGATTCACACCCCCACTCTTAGTATAATCTTATGCTCATCATAATTATTTTTTTCAAGAACAAAATTCAACCAAATAAAGGAATAACATATTACACATTTCATGAAGTGGAAAAAATGGCGTTTCAAAATGCTCCTACTCTGGCTCCAACGGCTTTCGCTCCCGCTCAAACGACTACTGCTCCTTCCCCTTTAGCGCTCGCTTCTGCAAGTGCTGTCATCTCCAGCTCTGTCGTGTGTTTTGTGAGACCTTCTACGACTTCTGCATCTTCTGGCTCCCCTTCTGCGCCCGATGTCCCTGATTCTGGGCTTCGATCTCAGACGGGCGGGGTTCAGGATGGGCTGCCGGCTCCAGAGTGTGATCCTTGTTTGGCTTCCCTTGGGGTGAATGCCACTGCCTCTCTGGCAGGGTCGTGTTTCGCAGATATTATTGCTGTGGCTGGCTCGGGCCCTCTCCCACCCCCGCCCGTGGGTGCTGCTGGTCCTGGGGGTCGTTCTGGTGTTGATTATGGGGATGCTCCTCGTGCTGCTAAGGTCTTAGTCCCTCCCAGACCTCCTTTCACTGGTGGACGTAGTTTTTTTCATGTTGCCAGAGCTGCCACTCATCCTTCTAATGGGACTCGGCCTCTTCCCGGTGCCAAATCCTCCCGTGTGGTGGTATGTGGACAGGATGTTGTGGATAATATAGATTTCTATTAACAATGTGCTTTGGTGTACAAATTTGTTGGATTCTGGCCTTCTCTTCCAGACCTCCATCGTTGGGTGTGTGTCTTGGAAGCCCCTGATTGCTCACAACATTGAGCTTTACCCTTGTGCTAAGGGGTTCTTCATTGCTAACTTTATTTCTTCTTCAAAAAGGGACTTGATGTGGGGTAAGTTGTGGGCTTGGGGTAATCACTCTCTTTCTGTGAAGCCCTGTACAACTTCTTTTAACCCCCTTACTGAACCACTTAATGTGCATCCAATTTGGGTTCGCCTTTCCAACCTTCTTCTCCACTTCTGGGAGCTCTCCTGCTACAAGGCCATTGGAAACTCCATTGGACGTTTCTTGAAGGTGGATGAGGCCACATCTTCTATAGAGCATTCTACCTTTGCCCGAATTTTAATTGACATTGACATCTCTTCGCCTTTCTTGAGAGATGTGGTTCTTATGGTTGGGGATGTGCCATGGACGCAACCATTGGATTATGAAGGCCTCCCCTTTTGCTGTCAGAAATGCTTCTCAACATGTCATCTTGCTTTATACTACTCTATTCCTTGCCATAAGGGTGCTGCTACTTGGTGGAAGAATGCTACTGCAGATCATTTGACGGTCATGGTTGACTCCTCTCTTGAGGATGATTTCTCCTCCCAGGAGAATGTTGTGCCCCTCACTATTGCAGTTACTCCTCCTGATCCTCTCGCTTCTACTATTTTGGCCTTCGTTGTTGAGGCCCTCACTCTTGGTTCTCTTGTTCTGCAACCTTGTTCTACTCCTGCTGAACTTGCTTTTGATGTTGTTTTGTTGTCGAAATCTTCTGTTGTTTTGCCACTACAACTTGCATCCATAGTGGATAGATCCATTGCGGGGACCTCCCTGCACTCTCCTTCCGTTGTGGATCCTTGTGACAATATTGTCTAGATTGTTGTTTGTTGCAAGTGTAAGGAGAAGTCTCCCCCTCCCCCAAACCCCTCTGTGTCAAGGCTTGGGTGCTTCTCCCCCTCCTTGAGCTGGGGTTTGGGTTTTTGGCTTGACATGTTTTTTTACGCCCGTCTTGTTGTGGAAGTGCCGTCACAGCTAGTCTTTGTTTTTGTTTTTTGTAGTTGCGATTAATGTGCTGTTAATGCACTGCTAATGGTTATTGTAAGGGCCCAACACCCATTTTTTGTTGCTTTTAATATTAAAAACACACTACACATTTCTTGAGTGATCTATTTTAACTATTGGTTTGTAAAAGTTCATAGGTGTCACCTCCAACTTACTATCATTTGAGTTTTCTTCTTGTGTTTTTTTACAAACCTTGCAACTTTTGCAATATGTGTTTATTCTTGTAATTCTTGAATGTGTGATATGTACAACATTAAGTGGTGGAGTTTTGTTTATTTCAATTTATAAAGGTACTTGAAGAAAATCTTTAAACTATAGATACCGTAGAACCATCTTAGATGTATATAAAACTAATGTAAGATTTCAAAGCCAATACCTTCAAATATATTTTGTAATTTTTAGAAACACAAACTTGAAAAAAACTACTATATTTTCTCTTTGACTCTTATTTGAATGTATTTTGAGCGAAACAATCAATTTTAGTTATTCATCTAGAAGATTCCAAATTTGAGTTGTAGTTTCAAGTTTGATTGCAATGTACATATAGATGGATTGTAAGAGTTTCCATTTAGATTAAAATTTAAGGTGGAAGATTGTGGTAAGTGTCACTACAAAAATCTAAAACAACTTTAGACTTAAAAAATAAAATAATTAAATGAACTACCATAGATTAATTGGGTACAATATTTGTTTTTGTTTATGAATATAAAATCAAATATTGGTAAACCCTTGTGAGAGTTTCAAATTGTCTACGCAACACCCAGACTGTACCATTGACCGTAATTTTTAAAATATAATGAGTTTTTTGTTTTTCAATTAATTATTAAGCATGGTCAATGGTATAGTTTGGATGCTGGATAGATGTTGCCTTGAGAGTTTTGTATCGGTAATACTCAATACTTTATTAAGTGTTGTGAAGGAAAAAACTATTGTTCTACGAAGAAAAATTTAGTGGATTGAGTTGCAAAAAGATCTACTCTCATATATTTAATATTTTGGAAGATCATTCTGTGGGTTCTATTCTTTACTGTTCCACTTTTTAAAAACATATTAAGTTTTGAGTTTGGCATAAGACATTTTTTTTTGCAATCAACAAGTTGAAAATTGTTAGTTGATTGATAAGTTGCAATCAAATGAATAATACTATAATTGAATGGTTATAAATGACTGAAAATTATTAAATAGGTTTTATCTTTTCACGAATTACCTTTTATGTTTATTGGGTGATAAATTACAACCAATTAAGTCATGGGAAGAAGTAAGATCTTATGTATCACATATCACATAGTATCTAGTGAAGTTGGGAAGTGTGTTCTGTTGTGGATTAACTTCCTTCATCGACTAATTAGTGGATAACTATTTTTCTTTTAAAATTGAATAAAATTAATCTTAAATGAGAAATTGAAGATTGTCATGCTCAAAATTTGAAGATGTAATAAGAACAAGATTTTTAGTGCTTAGAATCTAGTTCTTAAACAACTATGATTGCAAAGAAAGGTGGAGATTAAGAGGTTCAAATATGAAGAGCCCACAACATGCTCATTTAAAAAAAAAAATAGAACATAATGCTTGGTATTGCCACTCTCTAAAAATGTTTTTTTTTTCTTTATAATTAATTTAGTGAAAAATTAACTAACATCATTTGTTAGCATAACAAGGGTGTTGACCTGTTAACCACCTTTCTAACTATCAATCAACTTTTTTAGACAGGCTAACATTGAATCTTAAGATGGCTGCGGTCGCTTCTCGCTTGGTGGGTGTTTCAAACCCTGTGTTTTCTACTCGTGCTCATTCCTTTGCAATCTGTGGCGACTCTGGATCGTCGGTTGTTGATGGGGGCGATGGGAATGTGGGTTTGGACGTAGAGTTTGCTATGGCCGTCCCCATTTCAAAGGGGATTTCTTCCTGTTCCTCTCCTTGTGCCCCTGTGTCTGTGGCTGGAGGTGGTTTGCCTGCTCCACCTCCTGGGGGTAGTCATCCATATGCTGGGGTCTTGAGGAAGGGTTCTTCGGTTGCTGAGCCCTTTCCTATCTGTAAGTCCATTGCCCTTTCTTTAGACGAGGATACTGTGGCCGAGATTGATCATGTTGCTTCCGTTTTTGCTGCTCATGGTCTCATTTGTAGATTCAGGGGTTTTTGGCCCAGCCTTCCGGAACTTCATGCGTGGATTTCCAAGCACTGGGAGTCCCTCATTTTTGGTACAGTTCATATTTTCCCATCAGCTAAAGGTTTTTTCATAGAAAAATTTGACATTGTTGAGGACATAAATTGTATTTTGTGTGATCATTTCTTCAGTTGGGATGACTGTTTTGTGTTAATGGTTAAGCCTTGGCACAATGATTTCAATCCCTCTTCTGAAACTTTCAATAAGATGCCTTTATGGGTTAGAATCCCTAACCTTCCACTTCATCTTTGGGTGGATTCTCTTCTTGAGGAAGTGGGTGAGGCTCTTGGGGATTTCTTGATGTTCGATTTTGATTCCTTTAATATTCGCCATTCTACCTATGCTCGCATCTTGGTGGACATTGATGTGTCTAAGGGATTGCCTGTAGAGACAAAACTTATGTCTCCTAAGGGCCATTGGATTCAACCTTTGGACTATGAAGAGATTCCCTTCAGATGCAGAAGGTGCTTTAAAACAAGTCATGTTGCTGCCAAATGTGATCTTGGTGTTACTAAGAAACGCTCTGTGTCTTGGTGGAACGGTGCTTCAACTCAACATTATTCTGTTGTGAAGAATTCTTCACAGCGAAGTTTTTCCTAGGTGGTTACCCAGGACAACCCGATTGCCACTATGGTCCCGTTGACGGATGGGATGGCTTCTCCCATGGTGGGTGGCTCTGTTTCCTCATGGTTTGAGGTGTTTGCTGGGGGTTGTGGGTTGCCGACTGGTGTTTCTTCTGTTGTTGTTGTCCCTCCCGTTGCTGCTAGGAAGGAAGGTGATGTTGTTGGCTCTTTGGTTACTGGATCTGCCCCGACTACCGGATCTGATCGGTTTGCTAGGGTTGTTCCTGTCTTTGGGGAGATTGCTGGTGCGACCCCTTTGCTTGGATATGTTACCAGGACTGATTCTGGCTCTAGCCCTGCTGGTCCTATGCGAGATGCGTCATATGCTGGTCACTCCATGGTTGTTGGGTTTTCAACGCTAGATTCGTTGGAGTGGCAAGATGAGGCTGCTAAAGTTGAAGACTGTTGGATTAAGGTTAAAGGCAAACATTCTAAGCGGTCCTCGTCTTCTTTTGACATGATCCTTAGATCTCACAAGAAGGGTTCCATAGGGAAATCCTAAGTTAGGGGGTTGTCTTTACCCTTGTGGGCAGTTGGAACTTTCTTTGCTTTTTTCTCTCTGCTGCCCTTTGTTTGTTATGGTCTGCCTGCAGTTGTGGTTTGGTTTTTCTTTTCAAGCAACTTTTCTCTTTGGGGTTTCTACCCTTTCTTTGTTTTGTCCCATCTTGTCTTGGTTATGTTCCATTTTGTATACCTGATTGAATATCTCATGTTATGGCTTGCAAGAGCCCCTTTTAAAACCTGTTTTTACTTAATAAAAAACAAGGGTGCTGACCCTTAATACAACAACTCGTAGGTAGTAAAGAGAGATTACAAATCAGGGGTGTGAACCCCAAACAAACCAAGGTTAGAAGGCCAATCATAAAACCTATCCAACCAACAACAACCCAAAATCTAGATCAAGGATAGGGAGAAGCACCCAGACCTTGATAAAGAGCGATTTGGGGGAGGGAGAAGACTTCCCCTTCCGCCTGTGACAAACCACGACCCATGCAATATTGTCATTAGGTACATCAAAGGAAGAATTGAGTGGGGAGGATCTCGTAGAGTTTCTATTAGCAACAACAATAGGTTGTTGCTGCGGAACAATAGTAGGTTGCTATAACGAAACAATATTAGGAGAAGGTTCAACATGAGTAGATCGGATCTGAAGAACAAGAGTAGTAGGGGTGGGTGCCTCAGGAATAGAGGAGGCCACAACAATAGAAGCGAGAGGGTCAATAAAAGCTTTAGCAGCAGTGAGAGACACAACTTCATCCCGGGAGGAGACATCATTCTCCTGAGAGGAGCCAACAAAATTAGAACCCAAGGCATTGATAGTCAAATGATTTGCAGTAGCATTCTTCCACCAAGTAGTAGCACCTTTGTGACATAGAAGAAAACAATCCAAATCTAGATGACCTATTGAGAAGCATTTCCGACAGCGAAAGGGGATGCCCTCATAATCCAACGGTTGAGTCTATGGCCTATCTACAACCATAAGAACCACATCCCTAGGGAGAGATGAATAGATGCCAATGTCAATTAAAATGCGAGCAAAGGTAGAGTGCCCCATAGAAGACGTGGTATCATCAACCTTTAAGAAATGACCAATAGAGTTACCAATGGCATCGTAACAATAATGCTCCCAAAAATGGAGGGGAAGATTAGGAAGGCGAACCCGTACCAGACACACATTAAGTGGTTCAATAAGGAGATCAAACGAAGTTTTCTAGGGCTTGCCAGAGAGAGAGAGAGTGATCTCCCTGGGCCCACAACTTGCCCAACACCAAGTCTCTATCCGAGGAAGAAGCAAAGAGAGCAATGAAAAATCCTTTAGCATAAAGAAAAAGCTCAATGTTATGAGCAACCAAAGGCTTCCAGGAGTCACTCACCCAACGATGGAGGTTTGGTAGAGAAAGCCAAAACCTAGCAAATCTGCACACCAATGCAAAATGTTGGTTGAAACCAATATTATCCACAACATCCTATCCACAAACCACCATAGGGGAGGACTTGGAAAAGGGAAGAGGACAAATTCCCTTAGGAGGAGCAATAGATCTGGGCACGTGAGAAAAACTTCACACACCGGTGAAAGGAGGAGGTCTAGGAGGGATCCTGACACCAACAACACCAGAAGCATCCACACCCCCAACGCCAACACCAACAACAACAGAGTGACCCCCCGAACCAACATCCACAACGAAACCAACACCCACGAGAGGGGGGTGGTGATCCATGCTCTATAGAAGCTAGCAAGGTAGGCCCAACAACGGGCGCAACTCCGTTAGAAGCGACAGTGACAACAAAGGATTTCAAAATTTCTTGGGTGAGAGAGCCGTTAAGGGTAGAGCAAGCCATTGTGCTTCCTCCTTTAACTAACATCATCTGTTTTGTGTACACACCTTGAAAAAATAAAAAAAATTGAGTTTTCTTCTCTTTACTTTTTTAAAACCAATTGAAAGTCTATTTGTTAATGTGTATAAAATTGAGTCTAGAATATAAAAACATAATTTGTTTCAAATTTGGATGAATGGATAAATACGGACACCAAAAATACTACACAAGTTTTTGGCAAAAAGGAAGATACTAACAAAGAAATTAAAGACCATAACCTTAACATATTCTAAATGTAGAAAAAATTAGATGGTTAAAAATGTAAGAGAGCTTGATGTTATTATGGTATTTTCTTATATCTCAATATTGAAATACATGTAAACTTGATGGAGAACATTCTTGATGTTTAGTCATTTTTCTAAATTTTGCTAAAAAACACATCTTTGAGTGTTGACATGCAAGTCCAACCCTTTAGATTGGATGTCCAAGGAAAATCCAACCCTAAGGGTTAGTAGTTTCCACGACAATTTATAATATGCTCATAATATGAAAAAAAAATAAAATTTAAATCACATGATTTTAGAGTATTTTTTTTAATGTTTTTCTAATGTGAATGCATTTTGAAAACATAAAAATATTTTAAAATCACATTTTTAATTTTTTTTTTATAACATAAACACAATATGATGTGAACATGCTATAATGTGTTTGTGTTATATAGTGCACTCATTTTAAATGACCAATGAACTAAAAAGTATTTTTGGCCACTCTTTAGTTCCCTATATTTTTGCATTTATCATTACATGCATCATTTATATGAAATTGAATATTTATTTTCATATTTTTTAATCTTAATTTGATATTTCATACTAGTTGAAATGTAAGTCAAAATGTGCTTAAAATTAATAGTGAAAACTACTCACTCGACACTTTCCCCTTTATTCTCCACTCACTTTGGCTCATTTACTTATGATGCAATGAATAGTATGAAAATTAATGTATTCTACGTGGAGGTTGGAAATAACTTGATCTTAGTTTGAATCCATCTTCAGTCATCCTTAAGGACTAATTTGAACCATCTATTCATCAAGTAGGTCAAGATTTGCAATCACAAAAATAAACCTAGTTATTTCAAAATTCTAGGTCCAAGATGGCTCTCTCCATTTAGATCTTATGAGTTGACGAAATAAATAAAACAATTGAATTACCAACTAGGATGTTGTATAAAATGGAAATACCCAATTCATTAATGATCATTTAGAATATAGCGGATGCAATGCATACCCAGCTCACATCAAAGAATATTAAAATATCACATCAACATCCTAGACACATTACATGACTTACTGTTCTTTTTAATTAGTATATATCAAACCATTCAATTAATATCAAGATGTTTAACTAAGGGAAAATAATTGTCGCCTATTGGACTCTTCAAAGTTGTTTGTCTATACTTCCAATCTAGTATTAAAGAATTAGATAGTTGGATAAATGTTTATTTATAGGTTCATAACGAATATGATCAATAGTTTCATATTCAAATGCTGAGTTCAAAACTACATATTGTGTTATAATTGAACTCATATAAATTAGATCCACAATTGAAGAGATTGATTCCATAGTTACAAATGTGAACCAAAACGACACAAAAAAAGTAATCCTAAATAGTTGTATGAAAACTCATAATTTTATGATGAAGTGGTAAATTGATTGGTGAAATTTATCATAGCCAAATTGAAACTCAACAAAAAGTTAAAATTTTAATTTATTATTTACATTCTATACTATTTATTAATATATAATTATATTATCACCTATACAACAATACTTTATTTTTATTACAGATCTTTTTCATAGAATAGTTTTGTGTAATTTCTTTCACACTTTGATTCTATCAAGAGAAAGACTAAAGTCTTTCTTATCCCTATGCATTAAACAATTTATTAAAGAAATAAATAAACAAGCAATGGCCTTGTCTTAAGGATTCCCCACTTCCATTAAAAAAATACCCCACCAATTATGCGTTGCTTTTCTAATTTCACTCATTTCAAAGAATAAAAACACAGCGTAACTTATCAACTTTTCTCCGGTCATACTAAATTCCATCTGTGAATTATTTTAAAGCATCTGATTCGATCATCAAGAAAGCGGTTACCTGCTCTCTTTCTGGTTAAGGGCTCGAGGATCAATTATTGAGTATATCAATGTGAAAAAAGTTGATTTGAGTTCCAACAATTTTTGGCCAAGATTGGGGTGATTATATTCTTTATTCAGATGCTTTAAACATGGAAAACAGAATCCATTCTTCTGCTTAGATATTTACTAATTTCATTATCAAAAACATGACAGTCCATCAAATCAAAATCCCTACTTTCATGACTCTGCCTTTATTCTCAACGATTGTCTTGAATTGGAACAACAACAAACAATCACTGTTGTTGACTGTTATGATAGTAATGATGCATTGGCTTGTCTTTATTTTTCTTTTCTTCCTTGGGCCATCTTAGAGTATTGGGTTGTTATAATAATGATGATGCATTGGTTTATCTATATTTGTCTCGTTTCTTGGGTCATCTTAGTGTATTGTTTTTACGATGTGTTTCTATTTCACATTGATTTTGAAATCTTGTTTGTTATCGTCTAAGATTTTGAGATGTTATTTTAAGAACAAACAATCTACTGCTAATAGTGTTGACAGTAGAGAACAAACAATCACTGCTAACAGTATTGGTAGTATTGGTTTGTTATAATAATGATGAGGCATTGGCTTATCTATATTTGTCTTGTTTCTTGGGTCATCTTAGTGTATTGTTTTTAAGGCGTGTTTCTATTTCACATTGATTTTGAAATCTTGTTTGTTATTGTCTAAGATTTTGAGATTTTATTTTGAGAACAAACAATCACTGCTAATAGTGTTAAGAGTAGAGAACAAACAATCACTGCTAATAGTATTGGTAGTATTGGTTTGTTATAATAATGATGATGCATTGGCTTATCTATATTTGTCTTGTTTCTTGGGTCATCTTAGTGTATTGTTTTTACGACGTGTTTCTATTTCACATTGATTTTGAAATCTTGTTTGTTATCGTCTAAGATTTTGAGATGTTATTTTAAGAACAAACAATCACTGCTAATAATGTTGACAGTAAAGAACAAACAATCACTGCTAACAGTATTGGTAGTAAAGAACAAGCAATCACAATTGCTGACTGTTAACTGACTTGTCTTTTGTTTCTTGGGTCATCCTAGTGTATTGGTTTGTAATAATAGCAATGATGCATTGGTTTGTCTTTATTTGTCTTGTTTCTTGGGTCATTTTAGTGTATTAGTTTTGAGGCGTGTTCTTATTTTACATTGATTTTGAGGTCTTGCTTGTTGTTGAGTTAAGATTTTGAAATGTGAATTTTTCCATCTACCTTTTTGTTTTCTTCTAAGTATGAGTAGTAATTTTAATTTTTTTAATAAAGGATTTTTCATCCACAAAGTCATTTTAGGTACCTGAAATGGGAACATGAGCCTTAGGTTGAACCTCTTTGGCTAAGAGCCAAGGATTGAGGTGTATCCATTTGCCAAGTTTGCTTGGGGCATGATCCCAACCTCATCCTTTATGATGCCAAAGCCTTGCACTTAGTAAGACTTGATCCCTTGTAGGCTCATTAAGAACCATTCAACTTCATCAGTAGACCAACGACCCATTGACACGATAAAATAAAACACTTATTCATCAAAATAAAATAAATAAATTGATACACTTATTCATCAGAATAAAATAAATAAATAATTTTATACGATATAAACTTTATGATCTACAACTTAAGAATTGAGCATAGAGTTCAAAACTATGAAACTATTTTTCCTTAAAGTATACAATTTTTTTTTTTAATTTGAGGGCTTGATATACAACTCTACTATGCCATTTACCTAATAAATGATGATCATGCATTGGCTTGTCTTTATCTATCTTACATCTTGGGTCATTCTAGTGTATTATTTTTGAGGCATGTTCTTATGATGTCGAAGCCTTGCACTTAGTAATACTTGATCCTTGGTGGGCTCATTAAGAACAATTCAACTTCGCTAATAGACCAAAGGCTTATTGACATGATAAAAGAAAATATTTATTCATCAAAATAAAATATATAAATAATTTGATATGATATAAGATTTATGATGGACAACTTAAGAAGTGAATATAGAGTTGAAAACTATGAAATTATGATGGACAACTTAAGAAGTGAATAACGATCATGAAAAGAGATGGTGATAATGGATACATCACGTGATGAATAAAACACTTATCCAGATAAAAAAAATACATAAATTAATATGATATAAGTTTTATGAATTGAGCATAGATTTAAAAATTATATGGAACTATTTATAATAATTAGTTTTGAAAAAATGACAAGATAATTTTTTTTATGAAAATTATAATTTTAACTCAAATTTGAAATGTGAATGAAAACATTTTTTTCTTTAAGATTTAGTTGGGTTGATACAATCAATTGTATATAGATAAGAATACATTATCTATATTAACAAATTATAATTAGTGGCTATTAAATTGGATTAATGTACATATTATTTTAGGAAAATAATGAGGACAATATAGACATAATTATCTTAATTATCAAAGATTGATTACCAAGCAATACAAATTTTGAAATATTTTGTCGATCCTAAATTTTTAAATTCTCCCTATCAAATGAATGCTCTAGGTTTTGCATTGATCTTGTATAAGGTCTAGGGTTGATTCTAATTTCTTAGATCCATAATTGAAAATTCATCATGTCCCTTTATATTTGACTTTGCTTGGTATACAACTCTATTATGTCATTTACCTAATAAATTTCTTCTCTACTCTTTTTGGTAATTTGAGGGTTTGTGGTATTTAAAAATAACATGAAAGGGTTTTTTTTTGTCACAAAGAGACAAGATCTCTTTTGTCAATCCTTAAAAATGTGTACAAAGATTTGAAGACAATAGACAAAGGGCCCTAAGATGATGCATGCATATTGTTACTCTCTTTAGTGCACCAAACACACGTGCTAAATTTGATTACTTCTCTTATGCTCTAAATTTAGTTTGATGTGTGTGGATGATGAGCACATGCAATTAAATGCCTCTAAATAATAGAAGATAACATCAAAATTCACAAAATATGTGTTTATTTAGATCAAACAGGAAAATAAAGGGCGCCTATTGGGGAAATTTAAATTTTACATTTTGGAAAAGAAAAGGTCAAGTATGCACATGAGATTGTGCTATGATAGTGAACATGTCCATAGGTAATGAAATAGTTAGATCTAGGTGGTTGATGGGTAATTAGAAGTAGATGTATCCATATGGGTATAATAAATATGGGGTATAGTAAAATATATTAGATTATGTGCATACAAGATTAATGTAGGTACTGTTGTGTCTCCACAACTCACACCCTTTTTTTCTTGCTTGGAGAAACATGGGAACCCTTTCTTCTTTTTTTTTTTTTTTTCTTGTCTGTGTTCTTTCCCCTTCTCGTTTTCTTGTTTTCCTCCCTTGGGTTGTGTTTGCTTCTTCTCTTTTTGGTTTCTTTTTCTTTCTTTTTTCTCTTCTTTTCTTTTCTTTTCTTCCCTTGAATTTTGTTTCTTGTTCCCTTTTTGGGCTTGTGGGGATCAGGGATCAGAAATCCCTTCTCCCTTTGGGAGTCAATATCCTTGACCTCCAACCATCACCCTCTATTTTTGTTGTATAGACCAATATTTTCGGGGATCGGAGGTAGAGATACCCCCGACCCCTGATGCTTCCTACGCAAAGATCGGGGATGTCGTAGTCCACCACCTTGGTGACCTATGAAACCTCTGACCATTAACCTTTGATGTCAAACCTACTACAACTGGCACATTTATTGCACTCTTATGGCCTATTTAACCAATTTCACATACGTTATTCACACTTTCTCATGCGAGTATTTTGAGCTTCCTAGAGTGAATTCGATCTTAGAGTGGGCCTTTGTGCAAGATTTCTATGTGTTTGGGTTTAGTTTGTGGTTTATTGACCTCTTTTGACGCTGGTTCTCTTTCCTTTTTCTTTGCTGTATGTGCTCCCTAGGGTTTTTGTCGGTGTTTTCGCTACATCGGCCTTTGGTAGTTTTGGTTTTGGTTTCATTTTGTTTGTCTCTCCCTGTCTTTCATATTTTGCATTGTTATAATTTAGGATGTTTTCATCTCTATGCCTAAGTTTGGCCATTTTTGAAAGATGAACAAAGGTGATTGATGCCCTAGTTACGGATTGAGGAAACTGGAAACCCCAAAACCCCGATTAAGGTTTTTTTGCCTTAAAATGTTGTTTTGGCTAGTTCCAAAGTAGGGATCAAGGATATGATTAATTGGACCCACAAATTTTGAATTCTCAACATTTTTGAGGATCGGGGATTGTTCCATCCCTAATTCCCTTAAAAGGGGACCATGGGTAGAATGACCCTCGACCCCTGAAAGGTGGTTCTATCAAAAGCTTTGCAAGGATCTGCGATGTGATTATCCTTGACCTCGATTACATATACAAAGCGACAATCAAGGATAATCATACCTTTGACCCTTACTCTTTTTAATAGCTCAATGGGGATTAGGGATAATGGCACCCTTGACCCCTAATAAAGCACAAAGGCCTTCTTGTTGCGGGGATCGAGGATGTCATTACCCCTGACACCCAGTTGTTTGCAAAATTGTTTTGGCTTTGGCATGGAGTTTTCCTTTCTTTAATAAGATGATTATTCATCAAGTATTTTTTAGTTTACTTTCTTTGCTTTCAATAAGGTGTTGTTGATCAACATATTAGTTTGATTCTTCGTCTTTAATAAAGCTCCTAATACATGTGGTTTTAAGTACAAATTTGGTAATGTCACAACAAAGAGTTGTCCTAATGAAGTACAAATTCAATGGCTACCTTCCTCCCACAAAGTTGCATTCAATGGATCAAGAAATCATTCATATCAAACATGTAGATTTTAAAGAGTTCCTTCAAAGGATGACCACACCTGTAGGAAAAACTACATGGGTTACTTCACTGGTTAGATTGGGATTAGTACTTGTAGTTGGTTTTCCCATGGCACTTCAGTCCTTGAACTTGATCATGGCTTGCACATCAAAGTATGATTCAAATGAATGGAGAGTCTATAACCATATGGGAGATGTAATTCTAGATATTACCCTAGATTCCATTGAAGATACCTTTCATATTTAAAAGCATGCTACCTATGCTAGAGTGACCATTGAAAGAAGGGAACAATACTACAATAATGAAAAGGAGCCTATGGTATATATAAATGAGAATCTTATGGAGAAGTCCACGAAGCCAAGTCAGATCAAGCAACTGGAAAATAATTCATCAAGCATATTTGCATGTAGATGCCATGGATTATGTTACACTCCTTAGGAGGGTGGCAGGGTTACTAGATGCAAAGGAATTCCATCCATGGGTGCTGTTGTTAATAAAAACTATTCTCACAAGAAAATAGTTTATAGATTGGGGAAGAATGATAAGTGATAACTTGGAAAACTAATTGATAAGAGTCAAGAAGGATCCCAAGTTTTACATGACCTCTTATATCATGTATTTGTTCACTGCATAGTCTACATATCTAGGCTCAAGGAAAGAAGGGTCTCTCAAAGCCCCAAATGCATATGTTTACAATGTTTATCCTCAATTGCAACATGAAAGAAGCAAAAGAAATCATCACATTGTAAATGACTTCTTCATGTTTGCAGTGATCAGACATATGGAAGGAGATTCATCATTTTGGTAGCTATTTTATTTAGTTCTAAAAATTCACATACATTTGGGTTGAAATATGTACTATTCCACCTCATAATATGCCTCGATATCCATGTGACATGCTAATTATTCTAGAGCTATGTAGGGAGATTATAGATGCACATAAATTGGTAAAGAGTGATGAGACCATAAATTTGGTAAAGAGTGGATTATTGTAGAATATTGTTAATGTAATTGCGTTATTGTAGAATATTATTTATGATGATTAAAAATAATTTGGTCAACTCAATTGATGATTAATTCCTTCATTGACATTGAGAACTTGAAGACTCCTTAGAAATCAAGCGCCCAAAAATTGTGAAAAACACAGTCTCAATAAAATGACCATATCTCCATCGTTTCTAAACTAAATTAAAAAATTAAAAATGATATGGAAAGTAGAATTGAAGGGATAAAATCCCTTTTGAGGGTTTGGAAAGATTCAGAATAGTGAAAGAGCATTGCACATCATAAAATGACTGAGACAGATTGGCGGGATGAAGGACAATAGTGTTAGTTTTCTCAATGTTTTGTAAATGCCCCCATCAAAAGTGGCTATTGGATCCACATTCTTAGTGGATTAGTTGGGTAGATATGTAATGAGAATTATATAAATTAATTTTAATAAATCAATCAAATGGGGGGGATTAGAAAGGATTGTTTTAGCCTGAAGAAATAGGATAGACTAGTTTCATTTCCAGCAATGTATTTTCCATAATTTCTTAGAGTAAATTTGAATTCAAGCAAGTATTTTATTTTCCAGAAAGTGTGAATTAGTTTATCCTTTTTAATACATGCAAGTGTGCCTTAGATTAGCCTTTTCATTTCATGCAAGTGTGCCTTATATTACCTTTCATTTCCTGCAACTTAGAATAGATTGTCAAATAAGTTTTCTCAATTCTCTATTGCATACAACCATGGACACCACCCTGGATTGATAAATTAAATGATGAGGATTACAACAAACCCATCAAAGAGTAAACACAAGCCTTGTTTTCAATTTCATGTTATCATTGGTGCACATTATTGCCAAGAAATGAAAGTTGCAAAGAACGTAGAGGTGGAACTACTTGATTTTTCTTTGCAGTTGTCAAAAATTGAGTGCAACAACTTTGAATTATTGGGTACATTTAGTAAGGTTATGGGATCACATTTTAGATGTGTTTTTGATATAGAGGACCATTGGGAAAACTGTGTTGATGATCATGAAGTGAGAATTTGGGATTATTGCATATTAGACCTAGATTTGGCACATCAAGATGAGAATATGTGGATATCTAATGAAGCCAGGAAACATGATAGTGAAAACAGGTTGCATCCCCTCTATGAGGAGAAAAGAATATTTAATATTCCAATCCATAATTTTGATCCCAATTGATTGGAGTTGGAGAATATGAGTGAAAGGGATAAATATGTAAAACTTTTCGCTAATGAATGGCTGAACGCTCCTTATAAAATGTTGCCAATTCCTCAAGTGGAGACTCACTCATCACAAGATGGGGTGATCAATTCAAAGGGTAAGAAAGTTCCTCTCCAACCATCAAGGAAGCAGTCCCCTCTCAAGAATCTAACAGGTCATGCAAGGCCATATGTGGAACAAGTGCCATTGAAAGTGCACAAACAAATGAAGAACCAGAAGGGAACTCAAGTAGGATCTTCTTTCAGTAATCCTCAAGCCAAGAAAGGAAAATAAACACCGTCTACTCTTGTTGCTCCTCCTTCATCTTCAATTCATCAAAGAACAAGATCAACTAAGGCAAAGGATAAATCGAAGGAGGTCATGGAGGAGGATACCATAGTATACAAAAGGTTGAGAAAAGGTCCTAAGGGTCATCCCCCTATAAGGATAATACAAGATTGGTTAGAAGATGAGGAGGAGGATCTTGGACCACAACTACAGAGAAGGGAGAGGATAAGGCTTGAGATACCAATGCAACAACAAGAAAAGAAAAGAAACCAAGCTCATGTTGTGACTCTTGCTAAGTCACATACCAAAATTATTCAAGCAGAAGTTCCTCAACCATCTTCTTTTATAGAGGTGCCCCAAGGTCCAACCAATAAACATGAATTTGTTCACAAAACTATGTACATAGAAACCAATACTGAGGTTGAACTTGATAAAGGGATTGAGCTCAAAAAACATACATCTATAGGTAAGGAAGATGTGAGAATTGAAGAGGACCTTCCACAACTAAATGTGCCACAAGAAGAGGTGTCTCAAGAACACATTGAAGTCCCCTCCATTCAAATAATCTCACAACTTCCTGGTGTCGCTACATAGACAAATACTTTTGATAAAGATATTGAAGAAACTTTAATTTCCATGTTGGGATGGGATATTAGGGAAGAGCAACAAGAGAAGCCACAAGATGATCTCAGTCCACATGATGAGCAACAATTAGAGGATCCACCACCTCAACAAGAACAAGAATTTCTCTATGAACAGCAGGAACAAGAAGATGCATTTGTTCTTCGAAACTCAAAATAATATCAAGAACTTGATATATCAATGGCTGAAAAAGAGCATGTTGAGGAACTAAAGGAACATGAATAGGAGAATAAATTTGAAGGAGTTGAGCATCCATAGGATGAGGAAGGTAATGAAGAGGAGAATGTTAAAAATATTGAGGAACAAGAAGAAGAAGAATGACCTCAGGATAGTGCAAACCCACCACAAATTGATATTACAAGTATTGGAACCACTCCTTCCTAGTTGACAAGAACACTTGCACAAAGGGAGATGAAATATAAGGAGCTAGATGAGATTGATTTTTTCATGGTTGAGAAAAATTTCAGAGCTCTTGAATTAAATAAATGTGCAAGGAAGCTCTTTGTGGTCACTATTGATGAATTTGGGCACCAAAAAGCCCAAATTGTTGTCCCCTTAGTGGATAAATTAGAAAGTGAGATGAGGTTTGAAGACTATCAAATCTAGGAAATGGATTTGGGAGAGAATAATAAAGAAGGAGAAAGAAATTCTCTTAGGAAAGCTGTAGATAGAATCTTTTGCAGGGTGGACAAAGAGGATGAGACTAAATAAGTGTTGAAGGCATAGAATGCAAAATTAAGGAAATATATCAGCCAACTCTTAGGTCCAGTTGGTTCAAATTCTCCTTCCACCAACATGTACGATACTTTGATGGAAGTACTATCAAACATAGGGTCAGTTGGAGATTATTTTGTTACTGTAGCTCTAGGAGTGAGAGTTGAAATTGAAAAATCTTGGGGAAGACATTATTCAACAAGTTTTGATGGTTTTTGATTACTTGCAAGGATAATTAACTATACTAAATAGACTCAGATAGAGGAGGGAAAGAGGACATAAATATTGAAGAATCAATCTTCTTATGGGATGATTATCTTCCTACCTTCCGACTACTAAAGAAGACTGATTTGAAATCATTACATGAAAAGGTAGTTTTGAAAGAAGATGCAGACAAAGATACCATAGTGGAATGGATAAGAGCCACTAAAATGGCAGTATGAGAATAGACAAAGGATAAGGATAAGGTTATTGAGAATATCAATACTATCAAATCTCAATTATCTTGGGTGGAGGAATTTGTTGAAAGTCTTCATGGCACTCGTCCCAATGAAAAGATTGAGCTAGACAATGATTTTGTCATTATAAAAGTTTTCAAAGACAAAATGAATAAGGATTATTTGCCCCAAGTTATTCAAGAAATTATGACCACTAATAAAAATTTAGAAATTATGAAGGCCAGACTGCCAAAACTGGAGGGTGCAAAGATGTCCAAGAATTTTGTCAAGAACTTGGCAATAAAATTGAAATGTAGCATAACTCCAGATGTTGAAAAATTATAGAATGTGGTAGAAATATTCAAGAAACCTTTTTTGGATGAGTTCCCAAAGTAATGAAGAAAAATACTTTAAATTTTGAATTAGATTCAAGTATGTAAAAAGTAGAAGATAACTGGTTGTGCATAGATAAATGACGTTTTCAGTTTTTTGTTAGTTAAGTCCTAGTTTTGTATAGGGATCGAATGAAAATGAAAAGGGGTTGTTCTGTCTTGTTTTTCACACCCAAGGAACCTCAAGTGATTTTAGTTGAAGTGCAACAACAAAGAGAAAAGAAAACCCCACATTTTTCATGCAAACCCATGGAGAAATGAACAATAGTTAACATCAATCTCAAATAGTGAAAGAAGCTATGTTTTTCTTCAAATTTGGCCACCCAAATCAACTATATACCACTTAAATCAAGTATAAGGAGCTATACTATTAGTTTAGGAGCATTTTTAGGGTGCTTTCTGTTGGAAACTAACAAAACTGAGAGAGGGAGGGGGGGGGACTAATTAGTGTTATACCGGAATGATAAATTTTATCCTTATTAAAACATGCATACACCAACTGATATACCGATACATATAAAATTGAAAGAAGTAAAGAAAACAATAAGCCAATCACATAAATGAGAACCATAACACACAAATTTATACATGGAAAACCTCAAAGAGGAAAAACCACGGTGGGATTTGTGACCCACAATATCAATCCACTGACCATATGAAGAGATATTACAAAATATAAGGGGCCTGCACTTGCAGGAAGGCTTATAGCCTAGAGCACACTGCTCAATCACAAAAGGAGCCTCATTGACTACATAAACTTCCAGACTACAATCCGAAGAAGTGTGAACTGCTAAGATAGAATCTTCTATGCCTACATATAGTTCTAGTTTAAGCTCTGTTAGTTCTGGTCTGAAACCCTAAACCCTTTACCGAAATGCCCACCAAAATACCCTAGAGAAAAAAACATAATCTAACCACAAATAGAGAATTAAAAAAAAAAACATCTACTAATCAACATGTGCAACTATGATTAACTATCATATACGTAACAAATACACCATTTACTATCCATGATAATGCATATAATATCATGAACATAACCATAGCAACATTTAACACAAGCATAGATAATAATAAAATAATATCTAACATCTCATTATATATTATCATTCATACATTCATTCCCTAGGGTATCTCAATGCCGCTACTTATTAGCAACATCTCAATAACATACCACGATAACTCTCATATAACCTTATCCACTAGATTCATTTTATAGCACCAAACCAAATGTTCCTAAGTACCATTCTTACATTAATCATCTAGCATATTATGAATCCATATATCCATCTCTATGAATAGGACTAGATCTTTTCCTTAAGAATTATGTTACATATCATCAAGATCACTAATCACATACATGCACATGAATTATAACAACAAGTATTGAATTTTCTAATCACATGATTCCATTTAGGTTTATGTATAACAAGACAACCTCAATCCTATTCATAATGAAAATTTCCACAATATAAACCATATGACATAACATCATCTTATTACACTCCAAGATCATAGTCTCTACAACAACATATTACATGATATTACAAGATGTACATGATCTTATTTCACATTTAACAAGTCAACATGATACAATATTATCCCTAATACATAGAAATAAGATTCATAGCTCAACTATATAATGAAGAACCATTGAGTCCATATACGTCTACAACTACTCATTCATTTTAATATCTCAAGAATAACTAACACTAAGGATTAACATCTTTCAAATCAAGGCATACATGACCATCATCATATTCACTACCATCCACAAGACATACACAAGACATTGCAGTCATATCACTTAATTATTTAACTCCTTTCTAATCTAGAAATTACATACATAGTGAATATCCATTTACAACATTCTTATCAGATATATCTCATTCTGCTACATGCTCTATTACACATGTTCTCAAGATACTAATTACATAGTCTTCTTTACAATTACATACTTCTCGAGTTACATGCCACATGATAACAATTCCAATTACATAGATTATGTTCCAAGATCCATCCACATGAAGAGATCATATAAATACATGTCCAAGCACGCAACATCTAATGAAGAACATCCCAATGGAAGAAGGCATCAAACCACCCAACCATGTGGAGCTGAATAGGAACCAACCCTTGTTCTAGGAGATGACATGATGTTCCAAATCACACTCAAGACCTAGGATGACACCTATCAACCAAGAGACTCAACATGCAATAAAAAAGGTATACAAAATATCAATAACCAAATCACATCACATGGCTAAAAGAAAACCAATGAACTCTCCCAGAGGAAGAAGTGGAGTGTCATCACATGCTATCCTCACATAGAAGGAAATATGGCCAACCATGATAGACACGCCTCTACATTCTATCATCACAAAGAAGGTAAATATACACCCATAGTAGACATGCATGTTATCTCACATAGAAGAGTAGTCTATACTCCTAATATACATACAAGCTACTCTCACACAAAAGGTTAAAATCAATCCTTGATAGACATGTGGAGCCATCTCAAACTATGTGAGAACAAGGAAGATTAGCTTGCCATCTCAATGGCCTCAATTTGATATTATTATTATCTTATTAAGTGAAACCTAACCCAATCATTTTAATTAATAATATTATCACTTGTTTATATCAAGAAAATTTTTAATGTGCCTTGGTGGTCTAGGCATTAAACAACCTATCTCACTTGATCCTGATCATCACATGAAAGACCACTCCCTCTACCATATGCCAAGACCTTAGGGTAACAAAAATCAAATAAAATCATAAACACACAATGAAGGCTCACAAGAGACATAAAAGTGCTCATAACAAAGACGAGAACATGCTGAACATAATTGGAATCCATAGGCCACATCCAAGGCACGAGCCTTCACCAACACATATCAATCAAAGAGACAAAGAATGATCATGAGCCAAAGATGAATCTAAATCCATTTGAAATCCTCAACAGTGAGGAAAAACACATCCCACTGGAGCCATACTATCAATCCTCAACAACAAGGAATTCACCCTCTTGCTGAAGCAATGCAACATATATATGCAATCTCCTCAATGGTAAGACACAAACTTCTTACTAGAGCTCAAAACCAACTCATAGAGATCCAAATGACATAATTTTTTTTCCAAGAAACTCAATGCATTCATAAAAATCATCTAGAGAGTGCCCTCAATTGGTCAAATTCATAACGGGGGTGAAAACTAACAAAACTCAGAAACTTGGACAGAACAATGCAAACAAAATGCAGATTGGCACATTAGGGGTGCAAAATGGAGCATATGTCCCAAACATTAGCGGATCCACCCCATACTTTAGTGCATCTAAGACAAACATTAGCGCATCTAAGTCAAGAGGCCAAAGTGAAGGTTAATGAAGTTTGCAAGTGTCAGTTGCGCCCAAAATTGAACATAGACAGGTAAAACAACTCAAAATCAACCAAAGATGAATCTGAATCCATTTGAAATCCTCAACAATGAGGAAAAACACATCCCACTGGATCTATGATATCAATCCTCAACAACAAGGAATTCACCCTCTTGTTGGAGCAATGCAACACATATATGCAATCTCCTCAATGGTAAGACACAAACCTCTTACCATAGCTCAAAATCAACTCATAGAGATCCAAATGACATCAAAAAAATTCCAAGAAACTCAATGCATTCATAAAAATCCTCTGGAGAGTGCCCTTAATTGGTCAAATCCATAATAGGGGTGAAAACTAACAAAACCCATAAACTTGAACAGAACAATGCATGCAAAATGCAGATTGGCACATTGGGGTGTAGAATGGAGCATATGTCCCAAACATTAGCGCATCCAACCCATACTTTAGTGCATCTAAGGCAAACATTAGCACATCTAAGTCAAGAAGCCAAAATGAAGGTTAATGAAGTCTGCAAGTGTCAGGTGCACCCAGAATTGAACATAGACTGGTAAAACAACTCAAACTCACTCCCAGAAGGTGCAGGAGAGCAATAAGGAAACACTTAAAAATAAAGATTACAATCGTTCCAAGAGAGCTCAACAAGGATTCATAGCCACAACTACACTCATAAATGCACAAAAAGATATCCAACTCTCACAACAACAAGAGAGACACAATAATGAAATATAAAGGTTACAAAGAGCAATACAAAGACTTTCCAAACCTCTAACATGTCTTAACACTATCACACAAGAGGAAATACTCAAAAATTGCATTACATTGGTGATCAAACAACCCAACAAATCACAAGTTTCTCCAAAACAACTAACACAACCACATAATCTGGGAGATGATAGAAATACAAAAGGGATGTAAACATAACCTCTAATCATAAGGAATATACTGAATCACAAGGGATTCTAAACAAGAATCAAGCAAGGAAAGTCACAAGAAAGCCATTCCTAGCAAACAACTTTTCCCAAATCATAAAAATTAATTGAATGCAATCGTTTCTTTCCCAAAATATTTCCCATACCCAAATATAATCTTTAAGATAATATTTCTACTCCCCAAGAAATATTTCAAACAAAACCATAAAACAATATTTGATCAAACACAATGCAGGCATTCTCTTTCTGGAAACCAAATACGAAAGATGAAGAAGCTAACCTGGAAATCACAATCCAAAAATGGTAGATTTGGAGAAGAGCAACAATCTAACACTTAAAACAATCCAATCTTCATCCAAGCTCCAAACCAAATCAAAATCTCCCGAATGGTAACCCGAGAACATTCACAAAATGCACAATAAATAAAAATTATACCTCGAACTATAGGAAAATTTATGACCAATTAGAAAATTCGAAAAACCAATATAATATATACCTAACAATACAAAATTCGAGACAAACATTATTTAGAAATATTATTTACTTACCCATTCAAAAAAACCAATAAAATGCAAGGGTAGGTAGATTTATATTATTTTTGTTTATACAAGAGATACTAATGTAATAATACAAATACAAATGGGATAATAATAATAAATCAAATCCCACTAACAAATAAATAAATAAAAAGCTTGTACACACATAAACTAATTAATAAATAGCTATAAAAGCATATCCAAAATTAAACATAAATATTAAATAATTAATAAACCGGTGAATAGATAATAAAATAATAAATCAAAGTAATAAATAAATAGATAAATAAATAAATCATTAAACAATAAATCAAATAGATTAATTAAATAACCTCAATTAAAGAAATACAAGCCTCAATAATAAATAATTAATTTAACCAAATAAATAAACAATAGTCATACTATAGGATAAATTAATCCGAACATTAATAAATTACATTATTCATTTAGTTAATTAAATAAATACTAATCATGCACTCACATCACTACAAGCAACCTGACAAAAGGGCAACATCAACACAAGACTCTAACCACCGACTTGCGCTATGACACAATCTGACAAGGTGAACAAACAAGCCTAGAGTATGAGAGGGAAACACATGCCGTCTTCGACAACTTGCCATTGGAATAGGGCACACTTAGACCTATGAGATCAGGTAGAGTCGATGTTCGGTACCTGCAATCCTGCAACCACCATATGATACATATACAACATATATCCATCATGATAAACATGCAAGTGAAAAGAGAATCACAACACCTTATCATGCTCGCAATGAGTGATAAGGCATTGTCCCTTTCATGAAGACAATCACACAATAGAAAAATCAATGCATCGCATGAAACCATAATTACCAAGTAGGGGCTAGAACCATCATAACATCATATATCATATAGTCCACATATGTATGTCAATGCATATAGTCCATCCGATAGAGTAATCGATGATGCATCATCAACTATATGAATTATTAGGCACCATGAGTCATATAAATCTTATAACATCGTCAAATGTAGGTCTATCATGATATCCATTGCGATCATGGAATGGGGTTAGTACATAACACGCTACCATCAAATCATAAAAAGTAGGCTAAACTAGATCAATATAACCCTTTGATGTACAAAGGACAAGATGAACCAGGGAGGGGCACTACATCCTCCCCCCCTTGGGCTCGACTTACTCATGGAAGTTTCCAAGGGGTAAATTGAAAGAACACACACACAGATCAACCCAAAACTTCTTAATTCAAACATTTCCTAGCTCAAAGTAAGATAACAACTTCAAGAGTTTTCTTTCTATGCTTGAATTATCCAAGGTAAATTTGTTACATATGAGATAAAACAAGTCACAAATCTCTTACCAATTACATTAAGCACGCTAAATCATTAAAATATTTTCAAGGGAAACTTTATTTAACCACTTTTGTAAGACTTAAACTATAATTCCTGTATCGGAGCTAGCATCTATAAGAAAAATTATAATAATTCACACTATTCAAGCATGGCAACACTTCTTTAACATCTAGTTGAATACATTTTAGAGGGAAAATATATATTTTACACAATATTCTACACATAGGCACATTTTTAAGGAGCCACATGTCATATACCTATATGAGGAAAATTTGAATAAACTTCCTTCAAGACCGAATATAATCAAGAGAATCTCCTAATTACCAGAAATCTATGTCTTATAATTCTCAAAGGAAAGCAAGATTTGTAGTATTCAAACTTCTCAGTCCCTATCACACTTTTGTTGTACTACTCTGATACAAGAATTTTCACATCTATCATCCAATCAATTATTCAAGGGAACTCTAATTCATTCACTTTGCATGATATATATACATAAAGACTCAATGAAGATATGAAATCAACAATTTCCTTTGTATTTATCTACTTCACATATTACAAATTCTTCAAATTCCACTGCACATCTATTAAAGATTTCATGAAATCTAGAAAAATTCCAATACATATCATCCTATAAATATATTTCATTACTCCACCAATATCATCATTATCCAATTGTTTACTAAGGCTAGTGCACTTCTCCGTGGTGTCCTCCCTTACACACACTATCAAAGGTTCAAAATGAACATGATAGAAACAACATTGAGATATAACGCTGGCCCACAATACTCAACATACATAATGACCACTATGGACAACAAGAGAAAGTCAATAGGAAAAAAAATCCCCAAACCAATCATTAAATCATGAAAAGAAATAAAATTTGTCGATGATATCAATCAAGAAAATAAAGTGTGTCAAGTGCCACCACAAAATACAACACAAATGAAAGAAGAACTTAGTGGTTAGTCCTAAAGAAAAGAGTTCCAAAAATCAAATTAACTCCAAAGATACTTTGCAAAATCACAAAATAACTCAAAATAAAATAACCAACTCATCCAAATATTCATCATGAGGTGACCAATATCAATCACATTAAAGGGAGTAACCGCTACAAAATACCCGAGGGTACAATGCCTTGAATTTCTTTGGATTTTCTGGAGGAATTTCTTTGGTGGACACCGACCTTGTTGTTTTTACATGTTAGGTCTTGTTCTTCGGCATTTGATCCTTTTTGGGTGAACCAGATCCCTTTAGATCGTATAAATCATTGTAATTGAGCGTTATAATGTAAGAGAAGTAGAGATAAGCTAAGGGATAGAACATAAAAGAGAGATCTGAAGATTTGAGGTTCCGGTTGTGACCTGTTCTGTGATTAATTATGTTTTAGCAGGCCAGTGAGTCAGTTTCTGTAACCCAGTTGCTACTAGTTGATTGTAAACAGTTTTCATGATATAATTCATTCAGTTATGCATTGCCTATCATATCCTTGTGTTTTTCGTTGTGTTTACTCTTGCCGATCAGTCTGGATAGATCTCTTTGAGGTCTCTCCTAACCGATGACTGCACCAAGTGGTATTAGAGCGAGCTTTCATTCCGGAGATTGCGTTGTCCTGATAAATTTTGTTGTAGGATGGAAGACTGTGGATCCAACCTGCAGCTACAGAGGACTGGTGTGAAGATGGCGCGAAGAGGAAATAGGAATGGTGGAGCGCGTGGGAATGCAGACCCTGCCATGATGGAAATGTTGAGAGGAATTGCAGCCCATTTGGAAGCCGTTGAGACAACCCAATGAAGATGAAGGAGATGGAGACCCAACAGAACAAGTAAACCCACTAACGATTGATCCAAATGAAGAAATTTTTTTGAGGGTTTTGAGTAGGATGAATACCAAAACTCATTTTAAACCATCAGAGTATAATGGAAAGTTAGATTCAGATGAATTGATGGATTGGATCTTGGAGATGGAGAAATATTTTGATTTTGAAAACACTGTGGAAGAAAGGAAGGTGAAATATGCCTGTACTCGGTTGAAGGGTCATGCATCTCTTTGGTGGGAGCATTTGCAGGTTGATAGATAGAGAAGAGGTAAAGAGAAGATCAAAACATGAGATTCGATGGTTGCTAAGTTGAAATCAAAATTTATGCTAGTTTATTATCAAATGAATATGTTCTGGAAGTTGCAGCATTTGAGACAGAAGGAATCTAGTGTGAAGGAGTACACCGAAGCATTTTACAAGTTGAATATCAGATCCAAACATGTTGATGATGTAGATGAACAAGTTGTAAGATATTTGAATGGATTGTGGGTGTCTGTACAAGATGAACTCAATTTGATCAAATTGTAGAGTGTCGAAGAAGCTTACCAATATGCCTTGAAAGCAGAAGAGAAGCTGAACAAAAGACATGAGCAAAGGCAAAGAGGTAGAGTTGGAAGGTTTTCCGGAGGAAGATTTCAAGGAGGAAGAGGATATACTTGAGGTAGAGGAACCTGTACGGATCTAAACAAGGACAAAAAAGTGAGCAAAGAAGGTAATTCATATCAGAAAGATGATGGAAAATTCTATCGAAGGAGAGAACCAGATGGCTATCGGAATGAGAATTTTGGAAAAGATGACAAAAGACAAGACATGGAAGTTTTTAGAGGAACTTTCTATAAGTGTGGAGGAGAAGGACATCATTCTTTCGAGTGTAAGAAGACAAAGAATACCAGGAGAACAACATTGGTAGAAGAAAACCCCACCGGATCAGCTAATAAACCGGAAGATGGAGAACTGTTGATGATGAGGAGAGATTTGTGTCATACCAGAGGAGATGAAGAACCCTTATAGAGGAAGAATTTGTTCAAGACCAGAGATAAGGTATTTGGTAAGTGCTGTAAAGTTGTCATTGATAGTGGTAGTTTAGATAATCTTGTTTCAGAAGAGATGGTGAATAAGTTGATTTTGGAAAGATTGAAACACCCTAAGCCTTATTAGATAGCATGGATTCAAGATGATCATAAGTTGTTAGTAAGTGAGAAATGTTTGGTGAAATTGAAAATTGGGAATTATAAAGTCTTGTGTGATATTATGCCTATGTATATATGTCACATTTTGTTGGGTAGATCTTGGCAGTTTGATAGACAGGCAATACATGATGGGAGGAAGAATACATACACTATTGTGGCCAATGGGATGAAGTGAACCTTGTTGCCCTTGGAGGAACCTTTGAAGAGTGAAGTCTATATGAATGCTAGAATCTGTTTGGTGGATGGAAGGAAATTCCTAGATGGAATGAGACATGAGAATGTGTGTTTTGCCTTAGTTCCTAAGAAGACTGAGAACCCAAAGTATGAAGAAGAACAACCGGAAGAGATACAAGATTTTCTGACAGAGTATGAAGACATCATTTCAGATAATGTGCTTGATGGATTACCACCTGTGAGAAGTATCAGTCATTGCATGGATCTGATTCCCAGAGCTAGTTTTCCTAACAAAACTGCACACCGGATGACACCGATAGAGAATGAAGATCTGAATAGACAAGTGCAGGAGCTATTGAAGAAAGGTTTGATCATAGAAAGTTTGAGTCCTTATGTAGTACCAACAATATTAGCACCTAAGAAGAAAGGAGAATGGAGAATGTGTATCGATTCCAAAGCAATAAACAAGATCACAGTAAAATACCAGTTTCCTTTGCCTAGGATGGATGACATAATGGAGTGCTTGAGTGGAGCCAAATACTTTACAAAGATAGAATTGAAGAGTGGGTATCATTAGATCAGGATCAGAGAAGTAGATGAGTGGAAGACAACATTCAAGACAAATGAAGGACTGCATGAATGGTTGGTGATCCCTTTTGGGTTAACTAATGCACTGAGTACTTTCATGAGGCTGATGAATGAGGTATTGAAGAGATTCTTGGGTAACTTTGTTATTGTATATATGGATGACATTCTGATTTTTAGTAAGACAAAAGAGGAGCATTTGTTGCATTTGAGACAAGTTTTGTAGAGGTTGAGAGAAGAAAAGTTGCTGATAAATCTTAAGAAGTGTACTTTCATGAAGGATGAGTTAGTTTATTGGGATTTGTAATATCTAAGGATGGTTTGAATATGGACCCTGAGAAAGTAAAAGAAATTGTTGAATGGCCTACACCGAAAAGCATTAGAGAGGTAAGATCATTTCATGGATTGGCTAGTTTCTACTAGAAGATCATCAAAAATTTTAGTTCAATTTGTAACCCTATGACTGAGACAATGAGGGGAGATAGGAAGGAGTTCAAGTGGACCACTGGAGCAAACAAAAATTTTGAACTATTGAAGTGGAAAGTGACTGAGCAACCTGTGTTAGCTTTACCAGATTTCAATAAAGTATTTCAAGTGGATTGTGATGCAAGTGGAATGACAATATTAGGAGTGGTCTTGAGTTAGGAAGGGAGGGCAATAACTTATTTCAATGAGAAATTGAATGATGCCCAGAGGAGATATTCAGTGTCATCATAGTTCAAGTCTTGAAGAAGTGGAGACATTACCTATTGCCTAAGGAGTTTGTGTTGTACATGGATCATCAAGCTTTGTAGTATTTGAACAGTTAGAGTAAGTTGAATTAGAGACATATGAGATGGGTAGAATTTTTGCAGAGTTACACCTTTATGTTGAAGCATAGAAGTGGGAAATCTAACAAAGTTGTTGATGCATTAAGTAGAAGGAGGAATTTTCTCATAGAGATGAGAGTGGCAATATTATAATTTGAGGAGTTGAAGACCTTGTATGACGATGACCCAGATTTTGCAAAACCTTGGAGAGCATGTAGAGAACCGGTTACGGTAGATAGAAGCAAGTGGTTGGATTACTTTATTCAGGATGGGATGTTATTCAAAGGAGTTCATTTGTGCATACCTAAGAGTTCTATGAGGGAGAATTTGATAAAGGAGAAACATAGTGGAGGATTAGCCGGACACTTTGGTGTTGATAAAACAGTAGCAGTGGTGAGTGAGCATTACTTTTGGCCCTAGGTTCATAAGGATGTTAGGAAATATGTGCAAAGTTGTAGAGTTTGTCAAGTTGCAAAGGGTAGTAGTTAGAATGTGGGATTGCATAAACCTTTGACAATACAAGAGAGACCTTGGGAGGATATAAGTATGAATTTCATACATGGATTACCTAAAACATAGAGAGGGAATGATTTTATATTTGTGGTAGTGGATAGATTCTCTAAGATGACTCATTTCATACCTTGTAAGAATACATCAGATGCAGTACATATAGCAGACCTATTTTTCAAGGAAGTAGTGAGATTGCATGGATTACCTAAGAGCATAGTTTCAAACAAAGACACTAAGTTTGTTGGTTATTTTTGGAGAACACTTTGAAGGAAGATGAAGATAGATTTGAAGTTCAGTTCTACTTTTCACCCACAAATTGATGGATAGAAAAAAGTACTTAACCAGAGCTTGGGAATTTTGTTAAGTTATTTAGTTGGAAAGAAAACCAGAAGTTGGGATTTGATTCTTGCACAAGAAGAGTTTGCCTACAATAATTAAGTAAACATGATTACCGGAAGGACACCTTTTGAGATTGTTACCAGAGCACACCCTAGAGGTATATCAAAATTAAGAGATATTAGCAGTGAAGACCAGAGAAGTGTAGAGGCAGAAGAATTTGCAAATCACATGAAGGACTTACATATTCAAGTTAAGCAACATTTGGAGGACATGAACAACAAGTATAAGGAGAAAGTAGATGAGAAGAGGAGACATAAGGAATTTGAAGTTGGCGATAAAGTGATGGTGTATCTGAGGAAAGAAAGATTCCCGGTTGGAACTTATAACAAGTTGCAAATGAGGAAGTTTGGACCTTGTAAGATCTTGAGAAAGTTTAGTTTTGGAAATGCATATGAAGTGGAGTTACTAGATAGTCTAAGTAGTTCACCTATATTTAACATTGCAGATCTTCATCAATATCATGAACCGGAATTCAGTGAGGATGATACTGCAGACTTGGAGAAACAGTTTCCCCAAAAGGAATCGAATAAGATTGAAGACATTTTGGACAGTAGGATTGGGTGTAGTACCCGGAGCAGTCAGTATAAGGAGTATCTTGTGAAGTGGAAGGACACACCAGTTGAAGATTCATCTTGGATTTCTTAGGTAGAGGTAGACCACCTTGGTTTTCCTTTGATCCCCAAAAAGTGAGAGGCTCACTTTTTTTAACAACCCCAGATGTTTGATGTAGGAGCATCCCTAGTTCATGGCAATCTTGCATCAACGAAAAATATTTCTTTTCAGTTTTTCATTTCATTATGCATTTTTTGGCATTGGCTCATTGGATCTCATGGAGTTGTATTTTGCTTGAGGACTTGATCATCTACCTTATTCCCAAACCATGGAGCATTTGGATCATTTTTCGGTAAGATATCACTACTGGTTTTCGAGACAGTTTTATGATATCGGTTGCCTAGTTTTAATCTACCAGGATCTACCAGATCCCTTTCGTAGCTTGCAGAGCCGTAAGGGTTGATTATGATGTTCCTTGGTGTGTGGTTGACCTTTCCCTTTGATCTACACTTCATCCTTTGGATTTTTCAGAGGAATTTCTTTGGCGGAGGCCAACCTTGTTGTTTTTACATGTTAGGTCTTGTTCTTCGGTATTTGATCCTTTTTGGGCCGACCGGATCCCTTTGGATCATATAAATCATTTTAATTGAGCATTAGAATGTAAGAGAAGTAGAGATAAGCTAAGGAATAGAACGTATAATATATATTTAAAGATTTGAGGTCTCGATTGTGACCTATTATGTGATTAAGCATGTTTTAGTAGGACAATGAGCTGGTTTCTATAACTCGGTTGCTATCGGTTGATTGTAAATAGTTTTCATGATATAATTCATTCAGTTCTGCATTGCCTCCATCATATCCTTGTGTTTCCGTTGTGTTTACTCTTGCTAACTGACTTGGATAGATCTCTTTGAGGTCTCTCCTAATTGGTGACTACACCATTTATATACCCAAATTTCTTTTACCATTTTATTGCAATATAATTCTTTACGGTAATCTAGGCAACTATCCTTCATGAAAGATAACATATGCAAGAAGGGAATAAGTTGTCTCATACACACACCAAAAATACACTCATACATGATTAATGTTCAAGATATCCTATCTATAATATGATCACCTTTACCGAGTTATGATGGAAACAAATGTTAGAACTTCAATTAATCACTTGATGATATATTTTAACATACATATACCATTTCTAGATCAATGCTCAATAAATAGTAAGAAGATAATTAGAATTTCATACATGATGTCATTAAACATTTGGTCATTCACATATTTACTCAAATTGATCACTCATAACAAATAAATCTCATTATTTAAAGCAAAATTTAAAATCAAATCTCCACTTCAATCACCTATAGTCATTTGCCTACATGCCATTAGCTAGTCAATTGTCTATATTAAGCATAAAACTTTGATATCATAGCCTTACTTTCCACTGCTTAATTTTCTTTCAATGTCACACACAAATTCAACTACATACACATATTACCTTATTCAATCTCATCTCCTACCATCACTTAATTATATTCATTCACAAACTAAGCATTCCTAGCGAACAAGAAGTACAACTATCTAGATACACAATACAACCTCATACAATACATTATCAATTCATCCTGCTATAATTCATGGAACAAACACTTCCTTAAAATTTGAATAGGATAAGGAGATAACATCTTGTCTCAATCCATCCATTGATCAAGTTGAACATTTCATCAAACCACACAAATCCTACTTAAGACTAAGACTTTCATCTTTCCACACCAAATAACTATACATAATGGTATAATTCCAAATTTTCTAAACATGCAATGCCCCAAGTTTTACTTCATTCAACACACATATTATAACTTTGTCTTTTAACTTGTTAGTTTGTAAGAGCTTCCTACATTATTTACGCAAAAAAGATTCTATCTAATTCACTCTTCCTTTAATATATGCAATACCACATTTCATCATTGAGTATCCAATGCTTCTACTCATTATCAATAAACTCCTAAGTACTATGATTCTTTTACCCAAATGGAGAGAAGAGGAAGGAAGAATACTGCAAATCAACCAATGTATGCACACAAGAATTATGCACGAACAATTTGAAATTCCTAGACATGTCACATTTATCGTACTATGCAGCTATTCACATCATTTTCTAAGATGCAAATTCAACTTCCCGTGAGGTCTTCTAACATTACAAATGCAACTAGAGATCCTAAGTCCTTATTGAAAGTAAGATTTATTCAAACAATCTCTTCTTAAATGCAGAGTCACACACATGTACAAACACTCGATAGTTATATTTAGTACTTTGCTAATTAAATTCCTTTCATTTTACATAGGGGATTAAACGAAAGAGAAGGGCATCATCAACTGCTATTTTCTTATATAGGTGCATCCCATACAAGTTCTTCAATTTCACATCATGGTCTACACTAAATCATTCTTTTATGCATAATACAGACACTCCATCCTACTATTCATAAGAAACATCAACGTAACATGCTAATCCTATAAACATAGCATTAGTTAAGAGACGCACACCATTTTATTTCATTCCATAGCATTAGTTAAGAGACACACACCATTTTATTTCATTCCATAGCTTTGTTAAATAACCTCTTAATTTTTAAAATTTAAAGTTAAAATTGAAATTGTCCACAAGAGAATTAAATTTAAAATTAGGGTCTAGTAGAAAGAACCACTTAATTTAAAATTTAAATTTTAAAATAGATCTAAGATTGGAATTTGGAATTGGAAAATGCACAAGATTAATTTAAATTTAAAAATTAGGGTTTGTTTAATTAACCACTTAATTTTAAAATTTAAATTTGAAATTGAAATTTGATCCAAGGTTGCAATTTTAAATTTGAATTTGACTTTAGCAACCAAATTTGAAGAGGGAAATTCAAAATTTAAACAACCCACAAGCTCAATTTTAAAATTTTAAAATTAGGGTTTTTGAAATTAACCACTTAATTTTAAAAATTAATTGTGAAATTTGACTTGTAGATGAAAATTTGAATTTGGAAATTGAATGAATATTCAGATCTAAAATAATTAATCGAAATTAAGCATTCACAAGCTCAATTTTGAAATTAAAAATTAGGGTTTTAATGAAATTAACCTCTAAATTTTTAAAATTTGCAAGGAAATCAAACTTGTAAATGAAAACTTGAATTTTAAATTGCATACACTCGGATTTGAAGACAAAAATCAGAATTAATGGTGTAAGGAGTCGGGTTCACCAAAATGTAAAGTGGAAAATTTGTAGGCTTAGTAAATTCACCACATGGAAGGGGGAAATCACTAAGCCGATTTTCACTTGGAGGACTTTACATTCAAAAGAGGGGATGAATCCACTAGATCCAATCCTAAATTATACAAGGACTAAATACTAAGTAGATTGATTGTGTTTGGAATGTGTTTGACCCTCTTTTGTAAGTTGAATAAGTTAAGTGCTAAAATTGAAGACAAAGTAAGCAGAAACAATGAGCTATAGATTTGGGATTTCATCGTGCACCTAGATCCGAGAAGTTTGAGATGATTCGAAGTTGCTCTGTGAAATCTGCCAAAAGTTGTAGGGATCATGTGTCTGAACTAGGTTGCCCTCCTATTGGTCCTCCGAACTTTCCACGCATCGAAAAGGGTTTTTCCGTCTCTGCAAATAAAGCTTAATTCTAGAAGTACAGTTGTGCACCTTCTTCCTGCACACATAAATAAGAAGAAAGGGGTTGGGAATAGGGATTTGCCTAAGTCAAACCCCAGTTTGGAATCAACCTTGAAAGAAATACTACAAATGCTTGAAATAAATACTAGAAATGCTTGAAATAAATGATGGCAAGGTATACCTCCAGATCTGCAATAGATGATGATGATTCTTTGCTTCTTAGATGTAATCACATACATTGTATGCAATGACACGAACATGACAAAACCCTAACACACACACATTCTTGCAAATGAATGGTGTTATAATGCTCCAATGGATAGATGAAGAATATGCAACCTTGAGGAATTCTAGATGATGAATGCTTGAATGCTTGATGCTTGAGATCCACTTTCACCTTCATGAACTTGTATTCACCTTATGCTTGTATGTTATGCTATATCAAAATGAGAGGGGAATACCTCCTTATATACCTGCCTGTTGTCAAACATTTAATTTTCTAACATAGGCTGACATGGGGGATTTAATTCCCACTCACATTTGAGATAGGGCCTAGGGGCCAAAATAGGTCCTGATTAGGGAGGACCAGGGCATGGCGCCCTGGTCTTGGTGGGGACCAGGGCGTGGCGCCTTGGTCCTACCCTAATTTAGGCAAGGAACAAGGGGATATACAAGGTGCAAGGTGGAAAAATGAAGCTTGGTTGCATAGGGGAGGCATAAACAAGTCTCGATAAAGCATGGGGATGAGACCGGTAAGGTGAGAGCCCAAAATGCTGTCAAAATTGCAAGGGGTGCAATTTTAGGACGCTACAAGTACAAAATCCAATTTCTTTGGTCAATCATTCTTGAGTTGAAGTTTTCTCACTTTTCTTGATGGATTCTGTATAAGGGTATCTTGCAACTTTAAAATGATTCATTTGGGGATTGCTAATTCCCATTGTCCTTTTTGTGCACACAAAGAGACTCTTCTAGTTTTTTCCTAGAGCCTAGGTTGCTTGAAATTATATTAATTATTTCTTCAAATCCTTTAGACCTAAACCTTTCTCTTGGCATGTGGCTCTTCTTGGGGATTGACCTAGAATTCCTATAAAATTAACTCAAATTTATTATGCTTAAAGGTAAATCCTATTTGGTATTGGGAAAGATAAAAAATATGCTATCTTTTTTGCTAATGTATTAGATTTATTTTTCCAATTATTCTAAGCCCACAATTTGTTCCAAGTCCTCATACAAATAAAAGTGCAAGCAAATAAAGTTGCGTTAGAATTTGCTAACCTATATAGATGTTGTTGGCAATTGGGCTAATGCACCCTATACAGTTGTTAGAGTTAAACCAACCTCTCCTTCTACCAAAGGCTATTCTCCCTTTTGAGAGTGTCAACATGGACATAGTTAAATGCTCGTGGGAATGATTCTTGTAGCCCAAATGCCTCTTAGCCACCTCAACATGAAGCCTAATACCATTGCGCTCATGGTTGGCATTATCACCTTTAGTTTCTTCTCAAACTTTTGATCATAGTGCTTTTAATTGGTCAGATAACAACTTTCCTTGCCTTTCTCTAGCTATTTCTCCTAACAAGAATGTTATTTAGCCCCTAATGATGAACTGGTTGATAATGATAGTGCACTTATAAGATAAGAGACTATTCTAAACAACTACGACATGTCTAATGACTAGATCGAATTGAATGGTTGTAATCCAACCCCTTATATTATTAACAAATCTATAACTCTTTGTTCCTTACCAACTTTACTACTTATTTTTCTATTATTCTCTTTAAATATATAACTTATTTTAGTGAATTTATAAGATATAATTTTTTCTACCCACTTTTAAAAAAATATTATTTTTAATTAAAGTAATAAAAATTATACTTATATGATTAAAAAATTGTTAAATAAGATTGTCATAAAACCTTTAAATTTATAGTATATCAAAATATAATTTATAATCCTTAGAACTAAAAGCAAAGTCACTTGCTCCTCATAAGTCTAAATCTTTATATTAATCAAAATATAATTTTATAGTACGTAGAGTCTTTTATATCAATGGACGTTTCAAATTTAAGGCATCTCACAATTATAAAGGTTATTCTTACTTTTTTTGCTTTAATTCAGCTCTACAAAAAATATATTCCAAAATAGCTTTATTCCCTAGAACGTTGTAGAAGATAACTTTGGAAGGACTACGTTTCCTTAGGAAAGAATCACCTTTTGGGCACAACTTAATATTTGTTGTAGATTATTCAATAAAAAACAATATTTGTTATTGATTATTCAAATTTTAAATTGGAAAAATAATATATTCATACACTCTTTAATTGGACTAGACAGGGCTGATATTTTGTGTGTATCTACTTTTGGTTCATAGCATCTTTTGTTCACATTTGTTCACATTACCATGCAAAATGCATCAAGTATTCTATTATTATTTTTCCATTGCTTTATTTATTATATTTTTAACCCCACAAAAGCCTTGTATATGAGAGTGTAATGGAAAAAGATGGTTTTTTTTGGTTTTTCCCTTTCATTTATATAATTTTGTTTGATATTAGTAATATATGATTTAGTAAATGTCTTCGGACATGTAGTGTCACAGTTAAAACACTTCATTGGTGAAGCGGTCACCAAGGTTCAAACCCCTGCTGGGCCATTGGCTCGCAGGCCTTGTGTCTTTGTTGGACCGTTGTGCTCGCGGGTTTGAACAAGTGAAGTGTGGGGATGAGGTCCACCGGTTGTGGCCTCACCGGTTCAAAGCTCTGGATCAAAATCGTTTCACGTGGAGACGGAGGGCCTGTCATGCCAACGTCGCCGGTCATGTTAAAAAGTTTACCAGACATTATTAAAAAAATAAAAATAAATTATGATTTAGTAAATGTTTTTTAAGGTGAATATTGATTTTAATTCATAAAATTTTAAGCTATTTTTCTCAAATTGATATTAATTGATTTTTTTAGAATTTATACTTTTATACTATGGATCATGGATGGGATCTAATTTAACGAATTAAAAATTATTTTTTATTTTTCAAGGTCAATATTTCTATTGGTGTGATTATTAAAAAATGATCAAATTATGTGGTTAGGGTTGTGTATGGCAATGAATATCTCATACACTACTAATTAGTATTACTCATAGTACAAACTTGAAAATGGAGTTTGAACTACATAAAGTTTAACCGTCATCATAATTACAATAGATAAGTACAAAAAATCCTTTTGCATTTAATTTCATACAATAGCATGGATTTTCACATTCAATCATTGCATGTTTTTTGTTTAATCTAGGTTGAATATTGTTTGATTTGGTTACATTTATTCGATCATCCTAGGTTAACATTATGGGTGGTATATTTTCCTTTTATCTCTTTACATTTTTGTTGAACATGTCTAATTATACAACCCCTTAGACTCTAAACTTAGTGCTATACCTTCAATATTTTATACGGTTTCAATATTTACTTCTTAATTATTTTATCATTTTTCAAACATATTTAGGGTTTACATTCCCAATTATTGCTATATATTTCCTCTTAAGGTTTGAACTTCATTTTTTGAGCCTTTATTTCTCACCCTACCCACCCTTAGTTTCCTTATTAGGAATTTATTTTTTTGTATAAAATATTACTAACTTTTCTTGTTATTATATTTAAAAATGGTTTGCATTGTGCTATCATGGATTTCTTTCCCCCTTTACTTACTATAGATAAAATCTACATCTTCAGGGAATTATGCTCGAAGGTATTGGTCAAGGCATGTCAAAATTAGTCCAAAAGAGATCTAGAGACCTGCAGAGGTGACAAATTGATTAGAGGTGAGAAAAACCAAAAAAATCCACAATTTTGGTATTTTGTCTATGTTTCAGTATTTTGTATTTTCAGAGGCCTTCAGAGTGAGATTTGAGGTCAAAATTGTTCTCGGTCCCTTAACTCAATAGCCGAAGGCATAATGTCAAGGGACTGAAACTAGATCTTTTGAAGACCTTTCCAACAGTGTAAGCGGCTTGAGATTTCGAGCACCGAGTGAAAAGTTATGATTCCGCCAAGTCAAAAAAAAAATTGTTGTTCTTTGTGTAGAGTAGGTATAAGCGTGCCACGTGTCAGCATGGCATGGTTTCTAGCAGGTCTGCAACTTCTGGCTCTTCCAAAGACGCACAAGAGTGACACGTGTCAGCATTGTGGGGTTCTCTAAGGCAAAAGGGAAGGGAGGCTCTAAAAGCTCCGCCAGCATGCCGTATGTTGACAAAGCACGGGCCTAGAGATGTTTTGAGCCTGGGGAGATTTAAAAATCATGCCCTTGTTTCTTTCGAGGGCGGAAGGTCGTAGGAGGCATTGCGTGACGAAACCAGAGGGGATGAATGAAGAAAAAGAAAAAGCCCACGTGATCTGGTAGTTGCAACAGAAAAAGTGAATTTCCAAAGTGGTAACCATGTCGCGCACATGGAAGAAATTAGTGATGCAAAGATCAAGATCGCGATAGTTGCAACAAACTCCATGATGACGGTGGACATGTGGAGAGCATGCAAAAGCCTGTTTGGCTGCAATCACCGTTTCAGATGAAAGATATTTTCACCATAAAAGCTTGAGGGTGCATTGTAAAAAGGGGTTTAGAACTTTTTTTGTAAAAGATATAGATAAGTATTCTAGATAGGAATCGAGCCTTTAAGCTGTGATTGTATTTCTAAAGAGGGGATAATCAAATTGTGCCTGCAGCCTCTATGATTACTATTTTTCAGTATGCTTTAATAGTTTTTTGTACATCTTTGAAATTCTGACATAACTTTAGGAATATATGTTTAAGATTTCATCGATTAAACTATGTTTTACCACTTGTTATCTGGTGGATGCATGGTATATATTGCTTTATGATAAAAGGATTTTTGGTTATATTTTAATCATTTTTGTGGGCATGTAGATTATTGAATGGGCCTCAGAATGGCATGTATGTGAAGTTCTTTGTGCTCGTTATTGCATTAAAAGCAGTTCAGAGCATCACTTTACAATAGTTTTTGCTTTCAATGTTTCTTTCTTTCCCTTTTCTCCCCCCAAATGAACGAAGAGTCAACTTCTAAAATTATGGAGGTTACTCAGTAAGAACTCATAGGTCCCTCATCGCTAAGTTTCCCATAAGGTTGTTTTCTTGGGAGTATTTCTAATGATTAACACTTACCAATCTTATTTCTTAAATCAGTATATTTTATGACAATACTTCTTTTGTGGCTTATGTCAGTGTTGCCGTTACCACTTTATTTATGTATGAACTTGATACATCTAGGATCTTACCTCATGTTGTTGTTCACGTAGAGTAGATACAAGCGCGCCACGTGTCGGCATGGCATGGTTTATAGCAGGTCCGCAACTTCTGGCTCTTTTGAAGAGACACAAGAGTGACACGTGTCAGCATTGCGGGGTTCTCTAAGGCAAAAGGGAAGGGAGGCTTTAAAAGCTCCGCCAACATGCCACGTGTTGACAAAGCACGAGCCCAGATATGTTTTGAGCCTGGGGAGATTTAAAAATCATGCCCTTGTTTCTTTCGAGGGTGGAAGGTCGTAGGAGGCGTCGCATTGCGAAACTAGAGGGCATGAATGAAGAAAAAGAAAAAGCCCACATGATCTGGCAGTTGCAACAGAAAAAGTGAATTTCCAAAGTGGTAACCATGTCGCGCACATAGAAGAAATTAGTGATGCAAAGATCAAGATCACAACAGTTGTAACAAACTCTATGATGATGGTGGACACGCAGAGAGCATGCATAAGCTTGTTTGGCTGCAATCACCGTTTTAGATGAATGATATTTTCACCATAAAAGCTTGAGAGAGCATTGTAAAAAGGGGTTTAGAACTTTTATTTTAAAAGATATAGATAAGTATTCTAGATAGGAATCGAGCCTTTAAGCTGTGATTGTATTTTTGAAGAGGGGATAATCAAACTATGCCTGTAGCCTCTATGATTATTGTTTTTCAGTATGCTTTAATAGTTTTTTGTGCATCTTTGAAATTCTGACATAACTTTAGGATTATATGCTTAAGATTCCATCGATTAAACTATGTTTTAGCACTTGTTATCTGGTGGATGCATGGTATATACTAATTTATGTTAAAAGGATTTTTGGTTATATCTTAATCATTATTTTGGGCATGTAGATTATTGAATGGGCCTCAGAATATGTGAAGTTCTCTGTGCCCCTTATTGCATTAAAAGTAGTCCTACGCATCACTTTAGAATAGTTTTTGCTTTCAATGTTTCTTTCTTTCCCTTTTCTCCCCCCAAATGAATGAAGAGTCGACTTCTAAAATTATGGAGGTTACTCAGTAAGAACGCATAGGTCCCTCATCGCTAAGTTTCCCATAAGGTTGTTTTCTTGGGAGTATTTCTAATGATTAACACTTACCAAGCTCATTTCTTATATCAGTATATTTTATGACAATACTTCTTTTGTGGCTTATGTCAGTGTTGCCATTACCACTTTATTTATGTATGAACTTGATACATCTAGGATCTTACCTCATGTGGTGTCATAACTAGAAAGAATATCCCCATTACATCTTATGGTATCTATTGCTCTTGTGCCTCATGATCCATTCTTTCTTGAGATGATCCTAGTGTTGCATGCTTGATTAATATACATACTTCACCTTCAATTACACATGAAAATAATGTACTTTCTCACATTCATAGTGATAAATTTTTTGACTTGGTAATATTTGTATATCATAATTACCATAGTGATTATATTTATGATGGTTAAACTTTTTATCACTAGTGATATGTTAGAAATGCATGTTTGGTTGTCAATGATGTCAAACCCGGTGATCTAGACAGGTCTGTATGTAGTAAGGCAGTGTACAGAGTGAAGGTAATACAGAACAATGGAAGATAGGTATGTACATATGAAGATGAAAAAACCTTGTTGTCATGTCAAGAAGTTAGTGTTGTAGTGATAGTTGTTGCAGATGTGTTTTCTGGAAGGATGTTGCTCCTGAAATGTGTGTTGACAGTATGTGGATATGTTTTTCACGTTGACCAAGTTTTGGACTTGGTTGTGGCAACTAAATTTGTGCTCTAGATGTATATGTAGTAGTCGTAATGTCGTCTAAGGATATATAGTTGACAAGTCTTAAGGTTGCAGAGCTCCATATTTTTGTCTCGTTGTAGATATGGTAGCACAACTTTTGTATGATAGTGGACATCGTTTAAGGATTGCTATATTTAGGTTTTGGTTCTCAAGAAGTATATACAGTTGTGATGCTGATTGATGATCTGATAGTGTGATAGTTTTATGTGCTTTGCATTCCTTTGCATTCTGGTTTCTAATTATGATCTTTTGGTAATTAGTTGTTTATGTCCTTAACTTATTTGTGTCAAGTTGGATTGTGTCTTTGTGCTTTAGAAACATGCTTGTGGAAGTTCGAGGATATGATCATTCCAGGTCTAGCCGACCTTGAATGTTTTTGATTTTGTTTTGCTCTGTTGCTTGTAACATGTGATCTAATCATTGGAAGATTCTTGAAAAAAAACATGTAGAAGATTGATGGAGAAGTATTCTTGGGGAAAGTCTTCTTGAGGTTGACTTGGTGCATATACCTATCGGTATATATATTTTATGGTTTTCTCGGTATAAGTAGAGTGGTTGTGTGGTTGTAGAATGTGTTGTGTGTGTAAACAAGAAAGGTAGAATTGGTGTGATAGTAGATGTATGTGTGATTAGAGCAAGTGGATTGCAAAAGAGTCTTAGAGATTCTTGTCTGGATTTACTGCAAGTAGTTGTTTAGATCTTTGAACTTATCAAGAACTAAATCTAAGCATATGTAAATGCAATTTTATCAATTCATATTTGTTTCTATCTCTTGGCAGTAAGTCTTCCTAGAGTAAGTTCATTGTAATCTGGGCAATGAGACCTTTGGGTAGTGAGCCTTGTAATCTGATATAACTTTGTAATCTGGGCAATGAGACCTTTGGGTAGTGAGCCTTGTAATCTGATATAACTAGTTATATTATCTTGAGATTTAACCCTTTCTGTGGTTTTTTCCCATTTGGGTTTTCCAAATGCAAAAATATGGTGTCTCTCTTCTGTTTGTGTATCTCTTGCATTTTATTATGTTGCATGCATTACTTTTGTGCTAAGATTAATTGAGAATAAAATAAGTTTCAAAAGTTTTATTTTTGAAAGGGAATGTTGATTCACCCCCCCTCTTAGTATTCTAGACTATTCAACAAATGGTATCAGAACTTGGTCCCTTGTTGCTAGCTTAATTGCTCGAGGGAGATCTTGGTTGTTTGAATAGTTGACAACTATGAATATGGAAAGAGAATATTATTTGGATGAAGAGTTGAAGACCGCCCTTGAAGATTTGGAGAGTGTGGAATCTGAGAATGAAGAATTGAAAAAAAATATCAAGGAAGCTAATGAATGTGTCAAGAAATTGGGAGAATAGATCTGGAAGTTCAAGGCAAGACATCGAGAAGTTAACAAAGAATTAAAACAAACAAATGAGACCGTTGCGAGTCTGAAGATGCAAATTTAAGAGAACAAGAAAGTGGAAGAATGTCTAAAGGGTACAATCAATCAAAAGGCATAAGAATGTGGGAAGTTGGAACAAGAATTAATGAAGCTGAAGTTAGAGGCAAAGTCAGTGAAAGCAATGCATTATTGGATAAACTGTTGACCATGCAAAAATATCATAAAGACAAAGAAGGATTAGGTTTTCATTCCAGCAAATGCTCAAATCAAAATGATAAAGGCAAAGGCAAGGAGGAGAAGGTGGAAGTTGAAGAGAACCTACTGCAAGAAGACCTCCGATCCAACAACCAAATTCTCAAAGGTACCCATCATTCAATGATTGTTGTTTTTAGTGTAATTGTTTTGGACATAAGGCTATAAAATGCAGGTGTAAAGTAAATTAGAATACTCAATGCTTTAAGTGTAAGAGTTTTGGACACAAGGCTAATAACTGCAGTAATCAAGTAATGAATAGAAGCTATAGACCGTTTGTGAATGGAGTGAATGGATCACTTATGAACATGATGAATAAACCTGTTGGAACCTTAATTTTTTGCAAAATTTAGAGTTTCCTAAATGAGAAAAAATTAGCGAAAATCCTAAAAGGTACCATTATTAATACTCAAACTAATAAGTGAATTTACCTTAAAATCACGTTCACCTCTTATAAATAAGTATGTTTGTCCATTTCCAACTTCCCATAGTCAAATTTGATATATTTTTGAAGCACCAAATTTTAGGGTGTTGAACTAGTTTTTATTGTGCATATCCTAAAATCTTTCTAGTAAGCCACTTTCGAAAGTCAATAACTCGGTGCCTGATGAATTCTCCACCAAACTAATTGCTTCACACAATTTTCCCTATGCTAATGTACCCCTTTGCCCATTTTTCAAAATCTCAAGACCTCATTTGTTATTTTTCCCAAGCCCAATCCATTTGCAATTTACTTAGTTAATTACTTACACATTGTAAAATTCACCAAAGTAGCCTTCTGTTGAAATTAATATTTCACACCCAAATAACTTTCAAGGAAAACCAATTGGTCCATGTTGTTGCCTATATCTCAATGATCAACTATGCAAGTTTTTGGAGCCCTTGAAATTCATTTGAGAACTTTTCAAAATGAAAACATTACAAGATTTATTTAGTTTTGTAGAACACAGTGTTCCTAAGTCTACGAAAGACCAACTTTGAAAATTAATTTCTTCACACCTGTTGATTGTCATGCAAAACCACTTTACAAACATACTGATGTCACCCTCATATACATTCCCACAAGCTTTTGTGACCATTAGAATCCATTTGATACTTTTTCAAAGCTCCAAATTTTCATGCTTTGAGCTGTTTGCAAAACAATGTTATGTCAAAACAACTTCGGTGGCCGACTTTGACAAAGAATGTTTTGCGCCTCAAGATGAATTTATCCAAACCATTTTTTGTTTTACATTCTCGGGTAAAATATCTACATGATGGTCCAATTTGAAGGATTGTATGATAAGATTTGATCGGTTTTCTAGGGCCATTCTAGATGCTACAAAACTAAAATTAAAAAAAAAAGTTTTGAATTTTGAAATTCTAAGAGCAACCCAATTCATGATTTGGTCTCAAATGTGAGAAGCTCTGATTTCATGGCTCCGGGACTCATAAAATTCTCACAATAAAATCTCTAAAAAGGACTAAAAGAACTTTATCTAAGAGATATTTTTGAACTCTCCTAGATATATATAAGACATGGAATATCTAGAAGACCATTTTAGAGTATTTTAGATAAGTGAAGTATCTTAGATAAGTTTCATCTAAGAGACGTTTTTGAAGTCTCCTAGATATCTACAAGACATGGCATATCTACAAGACCATTTTAGAGTATCTTATACAAGTGAAGTCTCTTAGATAAGTTGTTATGTGAAATTATTTCATGGGAGAAAGATAATTTGGATTTTTTACTCAAATATTTTTATTTTACCAACAGGGTAAAATACATGGATAAAATGAATCCGGACAAGGCTCCCGAGCCTGATGGTTTCACTCCTTTGTTTTTTCAAAAATGTTGGGAGTTTGTCGGTCAGGATGTCCTTCTGGCTTTAGAGGAAGCTAGGAGGAATAGGTCTATCCTCAAAGAAATGAACACTACCTTGGTTGTCATTTTACCTAAAAAGGATGATCCTAAAACCTTTGCAGATTTCCATCCTATAGCTTTATGTAACACCATTTATAAGATATTCTCTAAAGTAATTGCAATGAGGTTGGCTAAGTTATTACCAAGAATAATTTCCCTTAAGCAAGGAGGTTTTATCCCTCATAGGGAAACATCTGAAGGGGCTATAGTTGCACATGAGGTCCTACATTCGATTTCTACCCAGAAATCTCTTGCAATGATTCTTAAGCTAGACATGATGAAAGCCTATGATAGGGTTGAGTGGAAAGCATTAAAAATTGTCCTGTCAAGGTTGAGTTTCTCCCTGGCCTAGATAAAATGGATTATGGCTTGCATTTCCTCGGCAAGATTCTCAGTTCTTATTAATGGATCCCCTTGTGGTTTCTTTCACTCCTCTAGGGGTTTAAGGCAAGGGGATCCACTCTCACCCTTTTTATTTATTCTACTAGCTGAAGGTCTGAGTCGGGCAATTGGCTCAGCTTGTGAGAGCGGTTCATGGAAGGGCATTAAAATTCAGAATTTTGATCAGAGGATCTCTCATTGTCTTTTTGCTGATGACACCCTCCTATTTGGTTGTGCATCCTTGAAGGAGGCTCAGGCTATTGATCAAGTGATTAGGGATTATGTAGCTTTTTCGGGTCAGAAAGTCAACATCGAAAAATCTAAGGTTTTCTTCTTAAATACTCATTCCCTGCTCCGGGATAAGCTTCAAAAGTTTTGGGGATTCCAACTTGGGGTTCTTCCCTGTACTTATTTAGGTGTTCCTTTTTTTGCTAACAAGGTTAAGGTTAGTTTTTGGGATAAAATAGTTTCAGGGGTGTCTAAGAAAATTTTGGCATGGAACCACAAATGGCTTACCATGGCGGGAAATATTGTGTTGATTAAGTCAGTCTTGAATGCAGTGCCAACTTACTTAATGTCAATTCTCAAAGCTCCAAAGGAAGTTGTTGTCAGTTTAAAGGATACACTGAGGTCTTTTCTTTGGAACAACAACAGGGATGGGAAATCTAGGATCCCTTTGTTAGCTTGGGATAAGGTTTGTCTTCCTAAAGAACTTGGGGGATCTGGAATTCATAGCTTGGAAAATCAAAATTTGGCATTGGGGGCCAAATTTGTGTGGAAATTATATGATAATCCAGCCTCCCTTTGGGCTAGAATCATGTTCACCAAGTATCTTTCTAATGGTGTTAGGGAGTCTATATTTCGAGTTGAGTCTCTACCTAGGGGTCGGCCATTTGGAATTTCATGGGAAAATGTATAAGAGTCTTGCTGCCGCATCTTTCTTGGGTTGTGCATAATGGTCTGAAAGTTAGATTTTGGGATGATACTTGGAATGGTCATTGTCCTATGGATTCTATTAGGGATTGGTCACCCTTGAAATCTATTCTTTTGGATAAATGGGGGGCCTACTTATCAGACTATTTCATTGTAGTTCATGATGGCAATATGGTGATGGCCCAGTGGAAGTCGATTGATTTTATTCCTATTAGTCCTAGTCTTAAAGTAGATTTTTATTCTACTCTTAGAAATAGAATAATCATCTTATCTAAGCTCGATGATGAGCTAATTTGGACCAAGAACTCTTCTGGAAAGTATTCAGTGAAAGATGGATATAATTCCCTTATGACGATCAAGGATCTCTCTTCTTGGCCTTACAAATTATTTTGGCATCCTGCATGTCTACCGAAGGCTGGAGCCTTTACATGGCTTGCTATTCAAGATAGGGTTCTTACTAGGATGAGATTGGATAGGATGGGCTTATCTGTTGTCTTCCCTTGTGTTTTATGTAATCAGAAATTGGAATCGTCATCTCATCTTTTTCTTCAATGTGATTTTGCTCTAGGATGTTGGAATTGGCTCTTCGAGAAGTTAGGCCTCTCTTTTGTTACTAGTGGGGACCTCCTCTCACACTTCAGAGCTTGGCCTCTTTTATTCCCTTATGCTTTTTATGCCCGTCTTTGGATCATAGCTCCATCGATCATTGTTTGGAACATATGGTTAGAGAGAAATAATAGGATCTTCAAAAACTCATCCACGTCGCTCTCTAATATATTAGTCAAGATAGAGGCTTCTATCTTGGAGGTGGCCTTGTCATATATTCATAAGAATTTAGATCATTTGACATCCTTCTCCCATTGGGATGGCATGATCACAAGAACATGGAAATCCTTGTCTATTATTCCCTCCCATGGGTAAGTTTCAAAGGGTATGGATTTTAAAAATAAGAGAATTATGGCTACCTGGGTTCCTCCTCCTCCGGGTCATTATAAACTCCACTTTGATGGTGCTTCCAGGGGGAACCCGGGTATGGCGGGGGCTGGTATGGCTATTCTGGATCATAATGCAGTTTTAATATCGGCTCAATGTCATGCCCTTGGGTTTCAGTCAAACAACTTTGTTGAATGTCAAGCTCTGTCACTTGGGATTGACATGGCTATTTCCCTTGGGATAAAACATCTTCACATTCAGGGGGATTCAATAGTTGTTATCCAAAGTGTTTTGAATTGTAAAAGTAATTGTTGGCACTTGAAGTATTTAATTGACCACATTTTGGAGAAATTGTCTTTTTTTGATACCTATTTGTTATCTCATTGTTTTCAAGAGTTAAATAAATTGGCAGATTTCTTGGCTAATTTGGCAATTGACTCGGCTGCTTTTCATAAGATTGTGGAAAGAGGTGACATTCCTCAAGATGTCCTCCCCGGGTATATGCCTCTTCCCAAATATTAATTTCATCTGTTCTGAGCCTTTCCTCCATTTCTTTTTGAAGTATATAGATTATCCCCTTCTCAAATTTTGTATTGGGTTAGAAGGTAATATATGTACTTCTTGAGGTTTGGGGAGGCAGTAAGGTAGCTGGTAATACATTATAATTAGTTCCTTCTCTTTATCTTTCATTTCTCACTGATGTATACATATTATCCTCTCCCCAGTACAGTTTATATCTGTTCTTTTTGTGCTAATAGGAGTCTTTTATTTCTATCTGCACTTGAAGTACTTATACATCTCTTCTCTTGGGGTAGATGTTAATGTGTGTATTTCCTTGAGGATTGGAGAGGTTTGTTTCAATTAATTCTATTAATTCATGAGTTACATATGTCTTGGAGATATATCTGGGTCAAGCAGAAGGATGGGGCGGTTTTTCTTATCTTGTTTTTATCTATGGGTGCTTGTTCCATTATCTATAAATGTTGTTATTAAGCACACCCCTTATATTGTTCACTTTCAGACATAAAAGTTTAAAGTGGTGGTATCCTATTTTGGGTCACTGATGCATTATTTTGACATAGTTGTGTGTAATCCCAAACAGGGCTCGAGGCCTTTGCTTCCTCTATCCGGTTGGTCTTATGGTGCTTGGAAATTGCTTTTTATCTTGCTTTACTCTTTGGTACCACTTTCAAGAGTTTTTTGTTTCTTACTCATTGGCAAAAAGCTTGTCTATGTATGGTGTCTGGAAGATAAATCATAGGAATGCACTTCTATTTTTTCACCACACAGGGCATCATTATTGAGAGTTATGTTTGCATGTTTTTGGGGTATTTGGGAGTTTTTTCTTATACGTGGTTAATCCTTCCCTCATAAATTTATAATTTGTTTTCCGCCCTTGTTTATTGCATGATTTGGTTTCTTCATGTTCATAACGTGGCAAAGTTTGTGATCCTCTGAGTAATCTTGTTCGTGTGGATATCTTGAGTCATTAATTGGCTTGGCTAGTTTTATGCTTCGCATGGACATTGTCATCATCGTTTAGTAAGATGGCGGCTTTTGTTTTTGTCTTGCATTCTTGGTGCCGAGCTATTTTGAAAATATCATCATTATTTGTTTAGGGTGGCGGCCTGGATAATGACATCATTTTTTATTAGTGTGTCGTCCTCTAGTGGTTGTTTTTACTGTCTTATAATGTCATTGGGTTCTTTAATTCTTCTCGGCTCTCCTGGCTTTGCATTTGCTTTCCTGATGGAATCAGTGGGTTACCGCATTTTATTGCCCCGCAAACACTATGATTTTCAAGAATCTTTTGTTTTGGATGATGAGAAGCTCGGGCGTTTGTTTCAAATTCATTCGATGGATTTTTCTCTAGCTATTCTCAAAGTTTTGGGAAAGTGATGGCTTGTGGATAACCCAGGTTGTTTCCTTGCTAATATTGCATCTTGGTTTCTCACTGTATGTATAGATGTGCTTCTGGATTTTGCTATGGTTAGGGCAATTTGTGATACATATTTCAACCTGTATATGGTGAAAATGGATACAATAATAATGATATTGAAAGGCTAAATAAATTCAACCACAAAACCCTAGCCTAACAACAACAAAGATCCACCATAACATATGAAGATTACCTAAGACAATGCAAATCAACGATATCACAAAGATTATACCATCACATGTCCAATAGGGTTTGGATCTCCATTCTTCCTATCTCCATTGATCTTGTTTGATGTATTTGCTCTCAGATTTTATGTGCACAAGAGCTCAACAAAGAACGGAATGTGGTTGCAAGTAGGATCGTAGTGTAGTCAATTGATCAAGTAGTTAGGGTTTGATAATGAAGGAAGTATCTCCTTATATAGAAGACACTATATGAAATGGAGGGATAAGATTGAGAGGTGTAAAAGGAGGTCGGCTATGATTAGAGGGTAGGTAAAAGAAATAATAAAATAATGAAAGGGGTAGGTAGTGTATGAATTGAGAGATGAATGACATGTGTCATGGGTAGAAAAGGTTAATGAATTAATTAAATAAATAAAGATTTATTTAATTAATAGAAGAAGTGGGATCAAATTAAATAAATAAGATATTTATTTAATTTAGGAAAAGGATAATTTAAATAAATAAATGAATTTATTTAAATGAGAAATAAGGCTAGAAGAGGATAAATGAATTAATTAAATAAATAAAGATTTATAATTAATAGAAGAATTAGGCTAAAGTAATTAAATAAATAAAATATTTATTTAATTAGACATGACAATTTTAGGTGTCTACATTTTGCCCCTCTTTGAGACAATGCGGCTTGTCGCATTGTTTCAAAGAAGATAAGATGAACTGATACAGAGTTGCCCCAAGATGGGAATGATATGCCCCCTCGAGAGATTGGATGAAAATGTCTGAAAAGATTGCAGACAATCTCTTGATAAGAAAGAGAGGCTAGAATGGACTGACCAGATAAAGTGACAAAGTCATGGGATAATGAAGACTAACACAGGAGACTAGGGCTAGGGTAGTCTATAAGATAGACCACAAGGGCAAAACATCCTCATTGTCATCTACACCTCCAAGAGATTAGAGTGCAAAGAGAGAAAAGAGTAGCAACAGTCAGCAACGATGGCTTTGGTTCATAGATTCGACCGCGTTCACCGATTTCAGAGGCCAGCAGATGCAGGAGAGCTGGTGAGTACCACAAAACCTCCTCGTACTTCGATGCATTTATTATTGTCATTAATGCATGGTAGATAGGGCAATAAATGCGCTTAGAATAGGGTCCAAAAAAAAGGTCCAAAAAAATCCAGGCACGTTTGTGTTGGTGCCAGGTCCGTCCATGCTTGCGAGGCGCGTCTGTGTTTGTGCCAGGCGCGTCTGTGATGGAAACCGCGTCTGTGCCAAATGCGGCTGTGTTTGTGATGTGTAGGCGCGTCTGTGCCAAGAAGGCACGTCTATGTCGCCCAGGCGCATCTGTGTAGAGCATAGGCATGTCTGTGTTTTTCAGGCGCGTCTGTGCAGTCTTCAAGCGCGTTTATGTCAGGAAAGCGCGTTTGTGTCCAAAAATGTGAATTTGTGTCTTCTAGGTCAAATCGGCAGTTCTGTGATGAACATACGCTGTCGATTGGATAAGCTGCTAAGAGGATACACTCAAGCAGGTCCTCTAGGGAAGACTAGGATAGATCAAGGCACTTTGTGATGAACAGTGAGTACCAAGATAGAGTACTTTGTGATGAACAAGGAGTACTAAAATATGAGCAACACTTTGTGATGAACAGGGAGTGCCAAACATAGTACTTTGTGATGAACAGGGAGTACCACTAGGGTAGAAGCAACACTTTGTGATGAACAGTGAGTGTCACTAGGGTAGATAGCAATATGCATTTGGATAAAAAGTAGCATTTTGTGATGAACAGTGAATGCCACAATGATTGACATGATTGATTTGCTTGACTGCAGGAGTATCTGCCTATGCTGGAGTCATGGGAGAGATTCCCATCGACTCAGAGGTTGCGACCTGAGTTGACAGTCAAGGACCGAGCAACGATTGAGGCTATGGGATTGAGACATGTGTTGTATGTGCCTGAGTTTTGGGCGAACATGGGACTGTTGATTGCGCTGGCGGAGAGATGGCACTCCGAGACATGTACATTTCATTTGCCGATGGGGGAGATGATAGTCACCCTCGAGGATGTATATAGGATCTTGAGGATACCGATCGATGGGGAGCTGATCCTATACGATCAAGATGGAGATAGGGAGGCCCTGAGATGAGTGTTTCAGGATCCAGGACTAGAGATGAGGGCTGGACATGTGGCTTGGGATACTATGATAGCTACAGGGCTAGCGCTGCTAGCAGTATTAGGAGGAGCGATCAGTGGGTTCCTGTGTCCAGATAGGGTGACACGGGGGTTGGCTGTAGACTGGGGAGGTGCACTGGAGACACTGGTGACATAACACACTAGATATGCTTGGGGACCGTGTGTGCTAGCACACCTGTATTATGAGTTGCATCAGTTCATGTACCACGGGTTAGTGGGATTGGGCTGCAGGGTGACATTGTTACAGGTGTGGGCTTATGAGCATCTGCCAGTGACGAGACCGATACACTTTAGAGGTAGAGGTCACAGATGTAGTTCTGTACATTTATATGACATGATCACGTCGCAGCCACGGATTGGCAGGTTGGAGCATTGGCGGCGGGTGATAGATGACATTGACATGGTCATATGGAGGCCATACTTGGGATGTGAGCAGTGGGAGGATGATGCGGTTGAGCTTCCCTACACCTTCTGGAGTAGGTACCTAATTGGGTAGATGCCCTATGTGCTGGAGAGGCAGCTAGTGGACAGGGTTGGTAGGCAGTTTGGCAGGATCCAGCGAATGCCACGGGGTTCAGGCATGTATGCACAGACTGTCAGAGATCAGGCACAGTTTGGGCCCCTATTGTCATATGATTAGGTTGTTACGCAGCTCATAGAGATGATGCCCCTACCTTGGGACATATGGCCAGAGATTGAGGATGCTGGCATGGATGCCGAGTACACAACATACTGGGCCGAGCATCCATTCCCACACTTGACGGATCCAGGAGAGCCATTAGATGGAGATGGTGGTGGGGATGATGATGATGGTGGAGCTAATGGGGGCAGAGGTCGATGAAGGAGGAGGGGAGCAGTTGGAGAGAGGAGGGTTGCACCGCAGAGGGAGGGTGGAGAGGATAGGCAGGCTCGGGTGGTGAGGGGTCGCGGTGGATTGCCGCTGCAGGTGCCAGCAGCACAGGGTTCCAGAGAGGTGCAGGTATAGAGATAGGGACAAATACAAGGACAGGTACTAGTACAGGCACTAGTACAGGTACCAGTACAGGCATAGGTATAGGGGCAGGCACTCGTATAGGGGGAGTCATAGGCAGAGCCACAGGGGGCTAATGCAGAGGAGGATGAGCTGACGGAGCTGAGGGAGATCTGCCAGGGATAGGCAGATGAGATCCAAAAGTTGGAGAGGGAGAGGGATAGGCTCAGGAGGCAGCTCCTTGATACTGAGCGGGAGAAAGACCAGGTTATTCAACGCTACACAGAGGCTGAGACAACACTGAGGGCTGGGAGACAGGCAGCAGAGGACATAGGGGCCGCATATGCCTACATTCTACGGGCAGGGGAGGAGATTGCCTACTGGTGGAATCTCTATTATGGTGCAATGCCAGCGGATTAGCGGGCGAGGAGTTTCCATAGACCATCGTGGACAACGACAGCTATGGGAGGGAGCCGGAGGAGACAGGCATCGAGTGGTGGGGTTATGGGTCCTCCACCAGCACCAGATAGAGGGGACAGGAGGGATGATCCTAGGGTGGGTCCTTTAGGGGCTCAGATTCCATCGAGGCCAGGCGACTTCGAGGGAGGGAGTTCATCATAGCCGTAGAGGGCTCCCTATGTATCAGTATTGTACCATTTTTGTATGATGATGTAGACACCTACGGGTGCTTTGTAGCCATATGATTTTTTGAGATCATTGTATTATGACACTTTATATATATATATATGAGATGATTCATCTTTGTGGCAGCTATATGCATGTGTACCTATGTGATGAGATGTTCTTATGTGATGCTTGTTTTATGGATGCAAATATGTACATGATGAAATGCAATATTTTTGTTCTTTTATGTTTTATATGTTATGCGAATGTGAATGTGAATGTATGAAATGCAGATAAATATGATAATGCAAATGATTATTTACATGATAAGAATATAAAATGTGCTAACAGGTGTTGTGTGCAGGATGTGATGCAGTTGTGATATCTATATGTATATATGAAATGCTTATATGTGGTAATGTAGGTGCAACTACATGAAATGTAAATATTTTTGGTGTGTCATTATACTCAGTCATGTGATAGCAGACTACATGGTCTCAAGAAGGATGATGGAAGTCAATCAAGAAAGGGGGATGAAAGACAGAAGATATGAAAGTGAAAGAGCTTCTTGTGTGTTATCATCATTGAGCTTTATTATGGCAAAATAGGTTATGACAATCGAGGCATATGTTCGACCCAGAAAGTCATTGTACCTGTTTGCATGGAGATAAGACAATCATAAACAAGGAATGCCCCAGTTCACACTAGACTCACAGTGTCCTCATATCCTTGGACAAGTCATAGCATTACTAAGAGACAATCCACAGACAACAAATACAAATAGGTGATGATACCCCATCCTCGCCTTTCTAGTCAAAGACATCCTGGAGATAGAATCTCTAGTTAGAGACATCTTGAAAAAGCTAAAAGACATGTCACCAAAAGATAAAATCAAAAGAAAACCAAGGCTCGACACCAACATCCACTGTAGTCCTCAAGTTTAGTGTCTCTTGTCACTTGTATAAGTCTTATTTGATTGTGGGCACAATGTTTATTTTCACATAAAGGATAGATAGCATTGAACCATATGTTGTCTGAGTCTGTTGAAAGATTTGATTTGTTGAAGCCCATTGTTGCTACTGTGTCTCATCTGAAACTGACTGAATCCATGAAACTGATACTTTATTGTGGAGAAGATGAAACTTTATTGCGAATCTGTGATGCAAAGGCTGCTTTATTGCGGATTGTGCGCGGATAGACTGAAGGAAGCTGGAAGAAACTGTACTCCTCGAAACATGTGATGTTCTTAGTTCCACACCCATCACTAGATGTAGGATTTGCCTTAACCATAGATAGGATCTGATTTATTATGGATGGAAAGGGATGAAAAGGAAGGAGTATTATGAATGGCGAACCAATCTTGGGTAGATCAATAACAAGCCATGATGGGAATGGGTAAGTTTATTATGAACGAATAGGTTGTGAGTGTGTGCAAAGTGAAAGGATGAAAGTGAATCCTGAAGGAGGGAAGAGCAATGTCTCTACGCATGGCACTGGTGACCCAGTTTTCACCATGGTACTTGCCCAGGGCGCCACCGAAGTGGTTTTCACTGTTGGACGAAATTATTTCTCTTTACTTTTTTCGATTTTTTGATTTTTTTTGTGTCACAAGGCCCCTGTTTGCCAGGTTTTCACCAAGTAACGATTTTTTTTGTTTTACAATTTTTTTTGTATTTTTGAATTTTTTTGATTTTTTTTTGTATTTTTGAAATTTTTGAATTTTTTTTTGTATTTTTGAAAATTTTGAATTTTTTTTTGTATTTTTGAAATTTTTGAATTTTTTTGTATTTTTGAAATTTTTTTGTATTTTTTGAATTAGGATATTCCAAAGAGCTATGTGTAGAACCTGCAAAGGTGCATGTTGTTGATAGGATCCTCCAAAGGTTCACCTTCTGTAGTTGAGAGCTTATATGCCCCAGATCCATATGCTGCTGTAATGATGTAAGGACCAAGCCAATTTGGTTCGAACTTGCCCTTTTTCTCTCTGTCTTGCTGATTTTTGGGGTTTTCTCTAAGGACCAAATCACCTACCTCAAATGTGTGAGGCTTGACCTTGTGATTATAGCTGCGACTCATTCGTTGTTGGTAAGCCTTGAGATGATTAAAAGCAGTTTGTCTTTGTTCATCCAGTAGTTCCAACTCTTGTAAGCGAGAGACCCTATAGTCTTCATCACTGATGATGTTTTGCAAAGAGATCCGTAAAGAGGGTAGCTCAACCTCAATAGGCAAGATGGCTTCAGTGCCATAGACAAGTGAATAGGGTGTAGCTCCTGTAGGTGTGCGGACACTTGTGCGGTAAGCCCAAAGTGCAGGATTAAGTTGGATATGCCAATTACGGCCAACATCGTCAACTGTCTTCTTTAGGATTTTAAGGATTGTTTGTTAGATGCCTTAGCTTGACCATTACCTTGGGGGTAATATGGTGTGGAGAAACGATGGGAAATATGGAAGCAGTCACAGAGTTCATGAACATCCTGATTTTTGAAGGGACGCTCGTTATCAGTGATAATGGAAACAAGAATACCGTATCGGCAAATGATATAGTTGAGGATGAATGTAGCAATCTGTTTTCCCATGACTTGTGTGAGAGGCACAACTTCAATCCATTTTGTGAAATACTCTGTGGCAGTGATAATGAATTTATGACCATTGGAAGAAGGAGGGTGAATCTTGCCTATGAGATCGAGTCCCCACTGACAAAAGGGCCAAGGAGACGCAATTGGTTAAAGTTCTTGTGCTGGAGCATGTATGAGGTCTCCATGAATTTGACATTGCTTACATTTCTTGACAAACTGATATGAGTCTTTTTCCATATTGGGCTAGTAATATCCAGTCCTGATGAGTTTCTTGGCCAAGGTAGGACCACTAGCATGTGGACCACATATCCCTTCATGCACTTCATGTAACGCAATCTGAGCTTCGTCGCTTTCTAAAAATATAAGAAGAGTGCCATCTAGACCTCGCCGGTATAGGATATTAGCTAAAATGACATATCGAGAGGATTGGCGAATGAAAGTGCAACGTTGGTTATTTGATCAGGAGGTAGGGTATTGTCACGAAGGTATGTGAAAATGGAACCATATAACTAGGACTTGGGACCGACAACACATATGGTCTCAGTAGGCATGATCTCATATGAAGGAACCAAAAGGTTATCCACCAAGAACTCATAGCGGGTCTCGTTTGGAGGTAGATCAATCAGTGAAGCAATTATAGCCATGGCATCTGCGGCGCGATTCTGCTCTCTTAGTATCTGCTCAAAGTCTATCTTTGTGAAGTGTTGTTTCAGGTCATCCACCATTTGTTTGTAAGGCATTAATTTTTCATCTTTTGTTTGGTAATCATCAGTTGCTTGATGGATGACAAGTTGAGAGTCCCCAAAAACACGAAGTTCTTGGATCTTCCACTGAACTGTGAACCGTAATCCAGTTGTTAATGCCTCATATTCCGCTATATTGTTAGTGCAAGGAAATGATAAGCGGTATGATTTTGGTATAGAATCCCCTTGAGGAGTTATAAAGAGGATGCCAGCTCCTGCCCCATGTTGTGTGTATGAGCCGTCGAAGTACAGTTGCCATGGTTTTGCATGTGACATTGTTAAAATGGATTCATCTGGAAATTCTAAACTTAGAGGAACATCATCTATCATGGGAGCATCTACTAATTGATCTGCGATGGCTTGTCCTTTTATTGCTTTTCTGTCCACATACTCAATGTCGAATTCACTATGGATCATTACCCATTTGGCCAGTCACCCAGTAAGTGTTGCTTTATTGAGAAGGTATTTCAATGGGTCTATCCTTGCAACCAACTTAGTCTTATGAGTGAGCATGTAATGTCGTAATTTCTGCGAAGCAAAGACCACGATGAGACATGCATGCTCAATTGGTGTGTAATTTAGCTCATATCCTACCAATGTGCGATTGATATAGTATATTGCTTTTTCCTTGCCCTCAACAATTTGTTGTGCTAAGAGTGCCCCCAGTACTGTTGAAGTAGCTGATATGTATAGTAATAGAGGTTGATCTGGAACTGGTGGCATCAGAACTGGCAGATTTAGAAGATAATCTTTGAGCGTCTGGAAAGCCTGTTGACAGTTATCATCCCATTTGAATTTGATGTTTTTATGTAGCAAGTGCTGAAAAGGATTACACTTATCTGCAAGTTGTGCTATGAATCTTCGTATGGATTGGAGTTTTCCTTGTAAGGATCAAAGTTGACTGATATTTCTTGGTGGTTGCATCTCCAAGATGGCTTTGACTTTTGCTGGATCAGCTTCGATTCCCCTTTTTGATACAATGAATCCTAGAAGCTTCCCGAAGGTTACTCCAAAGACACATTTCTTAGGGTTTAATCTTACTTTGTATTTTTCCAACCGATCAAAAATGACTGAAAGTATGTCCAAATGTGTATTTCTGTCTATTGATTTGCCCAAGAGGTCATTGACATAATCTTCCATGGTTACGTGCATGAGATCATGAAAGATAGTAGTCATGGCTCTTTGATATGTAGCACCTACATTTTTTAGCCCGAAAGGCATGACATTCCACAGAAAGTTCCCCACGGACAAGTGAATGATGTTTTGTGTTGATCCTCAGGCATGATCTTTATTTGATTATAACCAGAGAATCCATCCATCAATGATAACATTTCATGACATGCTGTGAGATCAACAATCAAGTCAATATTTGGTAATGGGAAGTCATCCTTTGGACAGGTTTTGTTGATGTCTCTGAAATCTGTACATATTCTGATGCTGCGATCTGGTTTACTGACAGGCACTAAGTTAGAGATCCATTTAGGATAATCAATTGGGTGTATGAATCCGACATCCAATAATTTCTCAAGTTCTGCTTTGACTAGTAATGCCACTTGTGGATGCATTTTTCTTAATTTCTGTTTCACTGGTTTTGCCTCCGGTTTAACTGTCAAATGATACATTACCAAATTCAGATCCAATCCAGGCATATCAGTGTATGACCAGGCAAAGTTGATTTGTCATTCTTTGAAGAAACTTATGAATTTTGACCTTTCAGACTCTGTCAACGATTAAGCCAAGAATATGTTGTGTGGAACCTCTTCTGTACCAATGTTTGTTTTAATAGTCTCCTCTACCAACATGGATGACTTTTCCTCATATGATGCTGGGAGAATTTGAGCCTTCCATCTTCGGGTGCCTTGGAGAGGTTTTCACCCTCAGATACGTCCTTTCTTTTTACTTTTTTGGGGTCAGACAACACTATAGTGTAGTTTTCACCATAAGACCCTTGGTTTGTTCTTATTTTTAGATTTTTGCGACTGGAAGGTTCGACACCCTCACCAAAATATGCCACGCTATTGAGTTCTATAGTGTATCCCACTTTATGGTCCCCAGGGGGGAGATCGTCTCGTATGCCAAGATAGTCAATAAAAGCTTCATCCTTTTGGAATGTGTCAAACTGTGTAGGTCCTTCATGATCCTAGTCAATGAGTTGGTGGTGAACAAGGGGAAGGCCTTCAATGTCTTCAAAGTTAGCGGGGTTAAGAGTGAAGATGCAGTTATATTCGGGTATATCAAGGTAATTATCGAGGTCATCGATGGCACTCTCCTCATCAGTCTCGATCACGAGTGAATCCAAATTATCATTACTAGTAGCGCATTTTGGGACAGGTGTTCTCATCCTATGTGATTTCAACCTAGGACCTTGAGACAAGGACTGTATGGAATCCTCATGGGTTATTTCTTGACCAACTTTGAACTTTTTGTAAAATTCCTCTTCTTCTGTGGGTTCATCTGGTTCTCTCAATGTCTCGGTGAGCTTGTAGTCACTGGAAGACTTGTCTAAACCCCATTCCCATTCGTTGGAGTCTATGGAATAGCGATCCTCTTGTTGAATTTTGGCAGCTTTGATTTGTGAGGCTTCTTCTGTCCTTTGAGTGTGGACCTTGGAAGTTAGGAAACCAAGTCCTTTCAAGCATTCCTTTTTAAATGTCAATTCAGGTTGTAAAGGTTCAATGATGCCTTCCTTTCGTAATCCAAGAGGGCTTTTTCCATCACACCCGATTTTTTGTAGAATTTTGAAGCCTTTGCCATATTTCTCACATGGTAAACTGATGTGATCTTGTGTGTCATCTTCAATGTCTTTGTAAAGCATTTTGTATAGATCTTCCTCTTCCAGTTCGCCCCATATTTGAAAGGTAGGAGGGTCCCATTTAAGTACCATGATGGATACTTGCTTGTTAGGATGTGGTCTTCCATATTCTTTTGGGGAACTCATGACTTGTCGTAAGTACATGGTTTGATTTAAAGTGTATTCCCCCATGCCCTTGTCTTGAAACTTGCCTTTAAGCTCACCTTGTTTTGATGTTGAAGATTTTAATGACTTGGGATCAATGTATGCTAAGGAAGGAACAAATTCACGATTACTGGGAATGATGGTCTCGGTTTTTGATCTCAGGTTATTGTAGTATATGAATGGATTAGGATCATTGTTAACTGTTACTTCCACTCCATTGTGAGGAAACTTAATGCATTGATGATATGTAGATGGGACTGCCCTCATTTCATGAATCCAAGGACGTCCTAGCAATATGTTATAAGTGAGATCTAGATCCAAGACTTGACAAACCACATCCTTTGTAACTGTCCCAACTCTAAGAGGTAAGGTGACTGTGCCCTTGGATGAACACTCTTCATCATCATATGCCTTGATGGTGATTTGATTTGTAGAATTCACAGCCTTATCAGAATATCCCAATTGTTTAATTGTGCTCAATGTACAAATGTTCAGACTAGCTCCTCCATCTATCAGGACTTGTTTTATTCAATGTTTGTGTATGAAGGCTTCAACGTGTAGTGGTGCATTATGTGGCTGACTTACGGAGGCGTCATCGGCTTCTGTGAAAGTAAGGGAATGTGGAACGGAAAGGTATCCCACCATGGCTTGAAATTGGTCCACGTTCAAATCAGTAGGAACGATAGTATCTCTCAAGATTTTGTCAAGAATGGCTTTATGAGCGGGGGATATGCATAATAACTCAAGGATGGAGATGAGCGCGGGTGTCTTCCCTAACTGTTCTACAAGGTCATACTCAGGTTTGGTTGATGAGGAGGTAGTGTTCTTAGCTAGAGCACCCTGCAAAGTGAATTTACCTCGACGGGTTGTGACATGACATTCAGAGGTAGATTCGGAAGAAGATCCAACACCTTTTAGGACAATCCTGGGTCTCTGGGTAGAATTCTCAGACGTTTTGTCCTTGATGATAATGGTAGAGACATAGTTGTCCATCGAGATGTGATTGATGGTTGAATCATAGTTATAAGATGCTCTGGTATAGTTGGTTTGGTCATCTATGGCTTTAGCTTTTCCCTTGTCATGTTTTGGGAATGGTTCCTTAAACATCTCATGTTCTTGATTGGATGAGTGTCCCTCAATTTCAATGTCACCCCTAGCAATGAGATCTTGTATGATGTTCTTCAGTCGATGACAATTTCCTGTTTTATGACCCTTGCTCTTATGAAATTCACAATACTCATCATCATTCCACCAATTTGGTTTGTCCTTTGGTTCCTATGGAGGAAAATTTGGAATTGTGATTACTTTGTTTGCCACTAGCTTCTTGAAAACTGACTCAAGTGGTTCTCCCAAGGGAGTGTACTTCCTTCGTGATCTAGAAGTTGTTTGAGTATTCACTTGATTGTTTGTAGAACTTGATCCTGAAAAGATGAATTTGGGTCACACTGTGTTGGCATCAACAACACCATCATTGACTGTGTTCTTGTTTTTATTCCAAAATCTCGGCTTGTCTTTTCCCTTAAAGTCATCTTTGTTTTCCTTGAATATCTTAATGACTCCTTGTTCAATTAGGACCTTTTCTATCACTAAGCCTTTTTCAATAACGTCCTTGAAGGTGGACAAACAAGCTTTCCTTAAGTCATAGCCAATGTCTTTGTTAACGTTTTGGGTGAACATTTCTACCATTTGTTTTTGTGGAATTTCACAAGAGCATCTGCTAGCTAGATTTCTCCATGTTTGTAAGAATGATGCAAAAGAATCTCCCTCTTTTTGCTTGGTGTTGCACAAAGTAGTGACTAATATGTCTGTCTCTATGTTGTAGGAGAAATGTTGAATAAATGCCTCTGCTAAGTCACCCCATGACTTAATTCCAGGTGGAAGTTGGGAGAACCATTCCATAGCTTGATCACCTAGGCTTTGTGGGAATAATCTCATCAAATATGTCTCTTCTGTTGCTACCTCAATGCAAGCTGTGAAAAACTATCTTATGTGTGCCTTAGGATCTCCTTTTCCTCTATACTTATCAAATTTAGGCATCACAAAGTGTGTAGGAAATGGAGGCATTGGAATGCTCTTGTCAAATGGATAAGGACATATGTCTCTCATTGTGTATGTTGGCTTTGGTGTATTTATGTCCTCCATTTTCTTTTGTAAGTCCCTGATTTGTTGTTCCAAATTGCTCTTAGGTGGAGATCAACTTCTTCGACCATACCCCATGCTTGAGGCACCAATTGGAGGAGGAGCATGTTGCATATATGGATGATATTGATCATACACATGTTCATATGGAGGAGGTCTATAATGATGCTGCATATATGGACCACTTGGTATAGATTCATGTTGAGGAACGCCATATCTATTTTGTCCATGTATACCATACTCTACAGGCATGTCATGTTCTAATGTGTTGCCCCCAAGTTTGACATGGGGTTTCCTTGTGTCCAAATTTTCAGCATGCCTTTGAATATCCAATTGCTTTGGTGGTTGATCCTTAGCATTGGTATGTGATTGAGCATATCTATCTGCATAAGACTTCCATAATGGTCTGCGAAGGTGAGTATCATATGCTTGACCATGTGTATGTGGGACCTCTGGTTTTTGAAACAAAGATGATGGTGATTCAGGCACCATATGTGGTCCTCTATTGCCTCCACTATTAGGTCTCATTTGATCCATGTTGGAGTGAGGTTGTTGTAAAGGTCGATTTTCCATTATTTGAGACATGTCAAAATCATGAGGTATCTTGGCTCCACTTTGTGCCATCATTTGTAAGAAGTATTGTCTATCCCTCCTCATTATTTCCTCAACCAATCGATTGAAATGGGGATTCATAATGGATTCTTCCACATTTGCTGAATGTACAGAAAAGTTGTCCATATTGTCATTATGTGTAGCATTGTTGTTTGTAGTGTCCATGTTCTCAACATTTGGAATGTTTCTATAGGCATCCATGTCAGGTAATGTAGTATGATCGGAATTGAAAAAGATATCATTATCATACTCATAAGAACTCATGTTTGCAGACTCTTGAGCCTCTTTAGTTTCTCTCCTAGATTTTTGAAGACGGGTTTCAACCATGAACTAGGTATTGACTGAGATGTGTGAGACTAGATGAAAAATGGAAAAAATATGGAAAACCAAGGGTTGGATGGAATGTAAATGAATCTAAAGTGTACTTGCAATGTCCAAAGTGTAAGACCAAGTATGTATGTAGTAGAGTGGGTGTGACTTCCAAAGAGAGGATAGTTTCTCTTGATGAGGTAAGTTGACCTTGACTCTAAGTAAGACCAAATGAGACCCAAAGGTAAGAGACCTTGATGAGGGACCACTTAGCAAAGTGTTGTTGTATGTAGTGTGTTGACAAAGTATGATAAGGACAAGCAAGTGACCTTTTGACTCAAGTTTAGACAATTGTGAATGTAAAGTAAGATGTGAAACAATGATGGATTTTGTGAGACCCAAAGATAGGTTGAATGCTAAATGAAAACCTGGAGAAACAACCTAGGAGGCTCAAAATTTTTGAAACTGATTGTGTTTGTTTACTGGACTATAAAAGTTTTTCAATTCTGAACACAGACGCGCCTGTATACTTCACAGACGCGATTTCCTGACATAGACGTGGCTTTGTTCAACACAGACGCGCTTCTGTGATTTTTTTGGAAAGTGTAATGTTGATTCTGTAAACACAGACACGTTTCTGCCCTTCACAGACACGGTTATACAACACAGACGCTATTATGTCAGACACAGATGTGCCTCTGCAAAATTTGTGCAATTTTTTTCAATCTGTGAAGTCATTTTGTTGTAACTAAATCTGATTGTTTGACTATTTTTCGTGACAAGAGGACACAGTGTTGATGAGGACTCAATATTTGCAAGTGTTTAGACTCCAAATGACTCCAAGAAAAGTGTGTTGTTTGATGTAAAAAAAACATTTTGCATACACTTGAAGACACAAAAGACACAATGTTTTGCTGTTTGGTCTTGAATGTTTTGAATGTTTAAAATAAGTCAAGCACAATTCTTATGGCTAGCCAAGACAATAGTTTTTGATCCCACATGGGGTTTTACCCTCGAGGCTACACTATTCAGAGTGGATACTTAGATGCTTGACCTCACTGGCTCCACCCTCGGCACTCACTTCTCGGGTCAGCCAAGCATCAGTCCCCATGAAAACTCCCCGTGGTGAACTTTGTATCTCTACTAAGAACCGTATGTGTGTGGGCCGCTACCAGAGGTCCGACCTCCTTCCCCAAAAACTAGAAGGATTTGGGCTTATAAAACAAAAAGGTGCTAGTAAGGGCATTCGCTCGTGTGACCATACATGTGGCACTTTCAGCTCTGTAAATACAAAAGGCTCCCAGCCGGTAGGGGTTACGCCCTACAACTGATCAAATAAATTTGATCAAATGGGTTTATGGGGAGACATAGTGTCGGTATGAACTAATCAACACATGTTATCCATAGTTTTCACCATGAATACAGTTGTTTATAGTGGTTCGGAAGAGGTGAGTTTTCCTCGCTACCACTTGGGTCGTTCTCTTCTCACTAGTAGTCCTAATGACCACACGGGAAGACAGGCCCTCTAAAGATTAAACAAAAAGAGCCTATTGCTCAAGACACAAAAGACAATGATTCAATTTTAGTGCACCAATTGAAGTGTTTGCTAGTCTATGAAAACAAGGCACACAATAAAAATCCAAAAACCCTTGCCAAGGACCTGCAATAAAGAGTTGTTAGTAGTTTGGATTGTTTGAAATAATTACCCCTTCTTGCAAGCACACAAGTTAGGTAAATTTTAAACCCAAAAGACTTTTTGAAAATAGGGGCCTTCAACCAAATGATTTTGCTTTCAAGACAAGATGCACCAATTTCGTTAGCTATATCTGAAAATGTTAGCTCAAAATAAACTAGATCTGAAACTCTAAATGTAAAACCCAAAACTGAATCAATAAACCCAAAATTTGAAACCAGTGAACATAGACGCGATTACCCTCAACACAAACGTGACTTCCTGACTCAGACGCGGTTCTGTTCAACGCAGATTCGGCTCCAGAACGTAGACGCGACCTCTGGACATAGACGTGGCTAAAAACACCGCAGACGCAACTTAATAACATAAACGCGAATCCTGGAAGCTGTAAAAATAAAATATTGCCGATAACACAGACGTGATTCCAGGTGTCATAGACGCGCCAGAAAATCAAAAACACGATCCGAAAGTGCGCAGACGCGGGAATATCAAAATGCTACCGAAAACATCAGATCTGCAACTTCAAAACACAAAATCTGCAACAAGGATGTTAAATGCAAAAGGGACAAGAGTCCCACCGGGCATGCCAAAATGTATATGGTGAAAATGGATACAATAATAATGATATTGAAAGACTAAATGAATTCAACCACAAAACCCTAGCCTAACAACAAAAAAGATCCACCATAACATATGAAGATTACCTAAGACAATGCAAATCAACGATATCATAAAGATTATACCATCACATGTCCAATAGGGTTTGGATCTCCATTCTTCCTATCTCCATTGATCTTGTTTGATGTATTTGCTCTCAGATTTTATGTGCACAAGAGCTCAACAAAGAACGGAATGTGGTTGCAAGTAGGATCGTAGTGTAGTCAATTGATCAAGTAGTTAGGGTTTGATAATGAAAGAAGTATCTCCTTATATAGAAGACACTATATGAAATGGAGGGATAAGATTGAGAGGTGTAAAAGGAGGTCGGCTATGATTAGAGGGTAGGTAAAAGAAATAATAAAATAATGAAAGGGGTAGGTAGTGTATGAATTGAGAGATGAATGACATGTGTCATGGGTAGAAAAGGTTAATGAATTAATTAAATAAATAAAGATTTATTTAATTAATAGAAGAAGTGGGATCAAATTAAATAAATAAGATATTTATTTAATTTAGGAAAAGGATAATTTAAATAAATAAATGAATTTATTTAAATGAGAAATAAGGCTAGAAGAGGATAAATGAATTAATTAAATAAATAAAGATTTATTTAATTAATAGAAGAATTAGGCTAAAGTAATTAAATAAATAAAATATTTATTTAATTAGACATGACAATTTTAGGTGTCTACACAACCCACACTTTTACTCTTCGGTTGATTTGGATAATGCTCTCTCTAATTATTGCTTTGATTTTGGGTAATTTTGCATATGCTGGTTTTATTACTCGTTTTCAGTTATTATCCTCTGGGTGGCATGAGGAACTCCTTTCAATTTTAAGGAATGGGCTAATATCTAACATATATGATGACACATTATTTGAATTGGCATCCCTTTTAGATCATGTATCACCAGATTGTCTGGCTGCAACGGTTAATGTTTTTGCAGGATTGCATTTTCTTTTAGAATCATTGTCTAATGTTCAAGCTCTGCCAGTCTAGATTCCTCCTATATAGATGGTGCCTCCTTCCTCTCTGCCATTAGAAGGGCCTAGCTCATGGCTCTCATTTACTTGACAACATGATCTTGGGTTTCTGTTTGAGTGTAACAGGTTTTGTCTGTGGGTTTTTTGAACAGGGGTATGCTTCCATCTGGTTCTTCCCTCTTTTTGGCAAGTAGTATTGTTGTTCGTGGGATATAAGGGGTGGTTTTCTACATGCTTGTTGGACATTATGGTGTTGAGCGGGTGCTACAAAATCTTGTCAAGCATGGAAGCGTGTTGTCTTCCCCTTTCTTACAAGTTTATTCTTCAAAATTCTTTTTGGGTCCTATGGAGAATGATAAGCATCTTCGAAGAATCATGTAAGGGGAGGGTGTTTATATCAAGTATGTAATGGGTCTATGGGGTTTTTTGGATGATGTCAGGTATATTTTGATAAAGCTCTGTAATGGGAGGGTGATCAAACTCATATATGTAATTGGGTATATGGGGATCTAAATTTTAGTTTTTTTCTCTTTTTTGGGCCACAATTGGAGGTTTTCTTGCGGGTTCTTTCTTGCCGGTATGCCCTTTGAACCTGTTATGTATTTTCAACTCTTAAATTTAATAAAATATAAGTTTAGTGGCTTGTCCACTTTTATCAAAAAAAAAAAAAAAACATGGATAAAGGCTTACATTTTATGAAGTAAACACTTTCACGGGAGATTTCAAGAAGGGTGCAAAATGAAAATACTCAAGTAAAATTTTTTAACCAAAATGTGAAAGACAATGAGAGGATTTTTAGAAGGCAATGAGAATTATAACTGTAAGTGAAAATACAATAGAATAAGTGATTATTTCATCCACAAACAAGTATGCAATTGTGAATTTTTTTTTCAAAAAGTTTCGAAAAATGCAAATTATGAAGGATGAAATTTTTCATCAAGGGGTAAAACAATAGAATGCAAAATGTTTTATCTATAAAGTAAGTACTTTTATGAAAAATTTATGAGGGGATTTAAATTATGATAATTATCTATCATATATAAAATATCGTTCACATAACAACAAGAGGGGGAATAAAATGGGAAAATATTTACAAGTTGAAGAATGAAAGATTTATTAATGGATGATTAATTATGTTATCTTGTGGTTTTTGAGAAATATATGCATAGTTTTATATTCAATGATGTAACGGTTTGAAGCGACCCCTTAAATTTATAAAAGGGAAATCAGGACCGAGGGAAAAAAGAGCATCATAATTAATTGTAATATATCATTGAGAAAAGAAATATAAATATAGAAGAAACTTTTGTAAAATATTTATTTTCCTTCTTGATATTGTGCACAGAATGCTATTAAATGCCTTTGGAATTGGTTTCACCTACTATTTTCGTTAAAGTAACCAAAATTGTTTGATAACTCCTATTTGTAAATATTTTTCTTATCATATTAATTTGTATATCATGGATACCTCAAATTGATCAAAGGGAATTAAGTTTCTTTGTGTGACTTGTTGACTTGGTTCTCTCAAGGAGAGATTAAATTCATGAGAATAAGTAGTGATAAGGATAAATCATTCTCATATAAGGTGTCAAATAATTGACAAATTCATACAAGGTATGAAAGTAAAAATTGTCTAGTAGAGTGATGCAGAATCATTGAGGAAGCAGGAGATTGACTTTGTTGCCCAGTGGATCAAAGGCACTGATCATTGGAACTCTTTTAAAACTTATATTCAAAATATTTTAATTTCAGTTATAAAAGTAGGAGGTAGTTTTGTACATAGTTAGCTATTGCAAACACTTATGCCAGTTTGAGGTAGAGGATAATTCAAAAAATGATTAATCTGCGTAAGTTATCAAAAGGTACACCTGCCTTGGTATAGCATAACCAAAAGTGCAAGGAATTACAACCATTTTGGTTGATCCCGTTCATTGGCCAAAGTCATGCGTTGAGCCTGAACATAGAACGTGGCATATTCTTAGGGTTCAACCAACCAATGATTTTGAGCTCCAACAAAAACCTTCATGGTTATTGTCATCGATGCTATGGTTTTGGTTATAAAGCTAATTAGTGTAGATCTAGAACAACTTCAATGAATTCAGGACATAGGAATATCAAGTGTTACAATTGCAACAAGTTTGGATATTTTGCTAATAGATGCAGGAATGTGATTGCTCTAGAAAAAGTAAATGAACCTAAGAAAAAGATTAATATGGTATGGAGAAAGAAGGAAGAAACTGTGTCTATTGTACTTGAGTTCAGTATACATGCTTCATCCTCTGAAAATTGATCTGGTAGCTTTGGCTTAGGGGGAGCTTCAAAGAAAATGTATTTGTCCCCCCTCATAAAGGAGATACATGTTGTGGCCTCAACATGTTGGTATTGATATTATATAGTGTGCCCTAATAGATTGTGTATACAAAAGTATAGGATACAGATGATGACATCATTGTGACAAGACACTTTTAGCAACAAAACCCTAGGCGTATCAAACAAGTTAAATATCTATTTTTCATGATCATTTTGGCATTATACGATGAAGAGTCTAAAGAGAAAGAGCAATTGAATTGTAGAAGAATCAGTGTAGGGTTTACACAAAAGAGGTATTTTTAGATCCTTTCCTATGGAATTCAAGATACTAATGAGTTAATCTAGCTGTAGAGATATTTGAAAGTTGGCAAAGGTACAATTAGATGAATTTGATCACAAGAAAATCAAGAATCTTGAAAGTTCCTTTACAAATGAAGAATCAAAGAGAGTCAATGAATTAGGGCACAAAGGTTTGGACATTTGGGGTGAGTTTTCATGGCTCGCCAATGAAGATTTTATTGACAACAAAAATGAAGGAAAACTGTGGGGGGTGGGTGAATCAATTTTATACTGGATCTACAAACTCAATCACCAATACAAATTTGATAAACTGCAACAACATCACAGATAAGCAAATTAATAGAACAACACACAACACCAAGATTTTGATGTGGAAAACATGGTTAAGGGAAAAACCACAGTGGGAACCTACCCACAATAAGATGATACTCTGCAGTAGTATGTGGAAATAATTACAATGGGGAATGCACATGCATTCAGGCACATTTTCTAGAGCTCACTGCTCAAGATATAATAACTTGAAAGGCTACAACCCTCAAGTAAGTCTCACTGGCTTACAACAAGATTCAAACTACAATTCAAAAAGAATGAATTGCAGTAATAACATCTGCTAATGCTTGATGACAGTTACAGTTAAGCACATTTGTCTGCTCTGCAACACCAATCTCTTCCCAATACACCCTACCAAAATATGAATCCCAATTCACACATACACCACTCTTTTATAATGCAAAGACAACCTCGATACCTAAATTACATGACAATACCACCTATTTATACAATTCATCAACCTTGACAACAAGGTCGGCTAAACACTCAACTCACAATTACAAAATTATATCACACGATACAAAGATCAACCACTGGACCAATATAATGATATACATGATATAACATGGACCTAAATCAAATTTCCAAATGCTCATCTCCACTAGTAATCATGCCAAGATCAATTGCAACACGCTACACCACCAAGAATATCGCATAACATGAAGAACATCACCAGTCCAACGAAATCACCAATAACTCGCACAAAAATCAATGCAGATCATCAAAACAAATAGGAAACAATTAGGAAACACCAACAAGAATGTTAGAATTGTCAACAATAGCTGTACCAACACCACTTATCAAATATTCATCGATCAACATCTGAAACTCAAGAACACTCAATCAACAACAACTATCACAAAGAAAGATAACATGTAGAGCACCAAATCATGAACCATTTGAAATGAAGATACACAAGACCATCCCAAACAATGTACCAAAATCTTAGCTCAAGATCTGATCACACCAGAATATATCAGAGGAAATACCAAATTCTACAAAGCACTAATAAGAAGAACAAACTACAAACCAAATCATATGATATGATCAAGTAGGCTTTCCGGATTACCAAAACCAATACAAAAAGATATAATAACACTAGAAATACTCCATACGCCAAACCATGATCCCAATAAACCAATCAACAATCACCAGAGCAATAAATCACGGGAATATGTTGACATCAACGACAACAACATATCCTAGCAGCAACAATGTCCAACAATCTCTCCCTTTGGCATTGATGGCAACATACAAATATGAAAAACAATCAATGCAAAGAAAAAAAACATCTCCAACAAACTCCCCCTAAGATCAAGAAGATAAAACAATTTTTCACATGCTTCTCTCCCCCTTTGACAACAATGCCAAAGATTCCGAAAAATAGAAAACCAAACTTACTCTCCCCCATGGATAAAAAAATCATGATTCTCTCCCCCTTAAATATATAACCAACCATAAATAGACTACTCCACCATAGGGGCAACGTAAACTCATCAATCCAGACAAATAAATAAGACTGTGAAGTCCACCAGATTGATGCAACTCAATGCATCTAGTTCTCATCAGGAGGGGTAGATACCCTTATTGGTATCTCAAATAGACAAATGTATCTGCAAGCAAAGGCTTAGTGAAAATATCAACAATCTGTTCCTTTGTAGACACATACTCCAGCTTCACTTCCTCTTCACTGACTTTTTCTCTCAAAAAATGATATTTGATTGACACATGTTTAGTCTTTGAATGTTGCACTAAGTTCTTTGACATATTGATAGCACTGGAATTATCAAAATATGTGATAGTAGGCTCATCATAGATAACTCTGATATCCTTAAAAATTTGTTTCATCCAAACTACCCGAGTGCAGTTACTAGCAGCAACAATGTACTCAACTTCAATAGTATATAGGGACACTGGATCTTGTTTCTTACTAGCCCACGAGACCAATTTATTACCCAAAAATAATGCACCATCGGAGGTACTCTTTCGGTCATCAACATCACTAGCCCAATCAGCATCAGTGTAAGCACATTACATGAAATCATCATTCCTTAGATACCACAAACCATGGTCCACAGTCCCCTTCAAGTATCTGAATATCCTCTTCACAGTAGTGACATGACTCTCTTTCGGATTAGCTTGATATCTATCAACCATGCACACAACATGCATAATGTTAGGTCTAGTCCGAGTCAAGTATAGCAGTCCACCAGCGATAGATTTGTATAAAGACTGATTAGCTTTCGGAGATTCATCATTTTTAGACAATTTGTAGCTAGCCACCATAGGAATTCCAACCAGTGTGGAGTCATCTAACCCAAACTTTTTTAGAAATTCCTTCACATATTTAGTTTGAGATATAAAAATACCTTTTCCAGTCTATGAAATATGCAAACCTAAGAAAAAAATCATTTCTCCTATCATAGACATCTTAAATTCCTTCTGCATATCACCGTCAAACTTCATGCTCAAGCCATCATCGCCTCCAAAAATAATATCATCAACAAAGACTTCAACAATCAAAATGTTATCATTCTCAATTTTGAAATGCAGGTTACTATCAACAATACCTTTATTAAATCCTAGTTTCAGTAAATAATTATCCAATCTAGCATACCAAGCTCTAGGGGTTTGTTTCAATCCATACAGAGCTTTCTTCAGTTTTCATACTGTGTCTCCATCATCTGATAATGAAAATCCATCAGGTTGTTCAATGTAGACTTCTTCCTCAAGATCACCATTTAGAAAAGATGACTTGACATCCATCTGATATACCTTGAAATCTTTATAGGCAACATATGCAAGCAATAGTCTAACAAATTCAAGTCTAGCTACCAGAGAAAAAGTCTTATCATAATCATTCCCTTCTTTCTATGAATATCCTTTGCATACCAATCTTGCTTTATTTCTGACAACTTCACTAGCTTCATTCAATTTGTTCTTGAATACCCATTTAGTACCAATCACATTCTTGCCTTTAGATCTAGGCACAAGTTCCCATGTGTTATTCTTTTCAATTTGATTCAATTCTTCTTCCATAGCCCTTATCCAATTGTCATCTTTGTAAGCCTCAACAACATCTTTTAGGTTCAATTTTAGAAATCAAACATACCTCTTCAACAACTAGCCTTCTTCTAGTCATCACACCTTTATTTTTATCACCAATAATCTGATTTTCAGAATGATTCAATCTTACATACCTTGAGGTCTTCTGATTACTTTCATTTTCAAGTTCCTGCACCTCTCTACCACCAGCAATAATATCTGGATTATCTGTCTTTACCAGATCATTCTGCTTCAATTCTTCAATCTTAATAGACGTTAGAACAACATGTTGACCATCATCATACCCACATGCTCTGATATCTTTTTCATAGTTCTCATCAACCTTCACATTTGCACTTTCTACTATCTTCCTCGGTCTCTTATTGTAGCATCAATAGGCTTTTCTCTTAGTTGAATATCCCAAGAAAATTCCTTCATCACTTCTTGCATCAAACTTTCCTATATCCTCATCTCTCTTGATATAACACTTGCTACCAATTTTTTTGAAATATCTCATAGTAGGAACATGACCAAACCATAGCTCATAAGGAGTCTTACCAATATCACCTTTTATATGTACTCGATTGAATGTGTAAACAAAAGTGCTAACAACTTCTCTCCAATAGATCTTTGGAACATTCCCTTCAATTAGCATAGTCCTTGCAACATCCAAGACAATTATGTTCTTCCTTTCAACAACTCCATTCTTTTGTGGGGTTCTAGGAGAAGATAATTGTCTTCAAATCCCATGCTTCTCACAAAATGAATCAAACTCACCGAAACAAAATTATCCTCCTTTGTCAAATCTCAGACATTTCACCTTCAATCCTGTCTCAGTCTCAAGCTTTGCTTTGAATATCTTGAATTTGTCCAATGCTTATGATTTTTCTTTCAAAAAGACAACCCACATCATCCTGGAATAATCATCAATCAGTAACATAAAATCTCTATCACCCTACACACTTCTAATGTTTGTACATCCACATAGGTCAGTATGCACAAGATCTAGCAATCCATCAGATGTATACTTCTTGCTCTTGAAAGAAATTCTTGTTTGCTTACCCATCTGACATTCCTTACATAGCAGATTAGCAGGCTTAACAATTTTAGGCAAATATCTAACAACTTGAATAGAACTAATCTTAATCATTGAATCAAAATTAACATGAAACATTTTCATATGCCACAACCAACTTTCATCAATTTGAGCAATCAATAAACTTTTCTCAACAACATTCAAATGAAAGATATTACCTTTATTCTTAGTCCCAGATGCAATCTCTATACTGGAGGCTTTAGGATCTTGCATTTACCATTCTTGAATTGTAAATCATAACCTTTGTCAATAATTTGTCCAACACTCAAAAGATTATGCCTCAAACCTTCAACATACAAGACACCATCAATATTATTCGTACCATAAAAGGAAATAGAACCTCTACCATGGATCACACAGTCTTTGTCATCTCCAAATCTTACTATTCCACCATCATACCTTTCCATACTCACAAATTTGGTTTTATCACTGGTCATATGATGTGAACAACCATTATCAATCTCCTTCTAATTCTTCATCTGTAACACCTTCATCAACATCATAGTAATAGTTCTTCTGATGCTTATGCTTATGGTTAGACTTGTAAGACTTATCATACTTCTCATGCTTCTCATATCTATCATTCCTATCATGCTTATCAATTTTTTCATGCCTATCATATTTAGACATTCTTTTCGGGCACCTAGAAGCAAAATGTCCTATCTTATTGCAAGAGAAACATTTCAGAGGCAATTTTCCATCATACTTACCAGCTCCCTTAAGTAGTCTTTGAGCAATCAATGCTTCAAGCTCATCCAATTCTCTTTCTTTCTCTTCTAACTCTATTCTCTCTTTTTCATATCTAGAATCCTGCATTCATTAGGATCATACTTCTTCTTTCCAGATATAGATTCTCTAAATGTTGTCTCAGCCTTTCCATGTGATTCACCAAGTTGTCTCAGTTCAAATGCAACAATCTTTTCAACCAGCATATCTCTTGTCACAATAGTAACATTTTGTATCTCATCAATAACAACTACCTTATGTTTGTAAGGAGGCAATGATCTCAGTACCTTAGCAACAATTTTATCTTCTTCAAGGGTTCCACCTATTAGAGTAAAAGGTATTAGTTTACTTATTTAATTAAATCATATTGATTTAATAATTAAGTCACCTTTTCTCTATTTCACTTAAGCTAAATTTAGGAAGCTTTTTATAAGAAATATTATTTTAATAATTACTTTCTTTTATGCATGCATCCTTTAGGGTTGCATTAGGGTTTTTTGATCTCCTTTATTAAGGATTGATCTCTTTGTAATTCCCTAACCAATTTGATTATTATTATTGCATATTCTTTCTCTAGGCTTTCAAAGAAATCTTTGTGTTTTGTGAATCTTCCATTGTTGTGACAGGTTATTTGCATACAAGTGTTCACTGGGTTATGTGAGGTTGTATTTCACAACTTTATCATGGTATCAGAGCTTCAAACCTGAAGCTTTCCTATTCTTTTGATTGGGAGATTCTACCTATATCAGGTCTTTTGTGCAATTTGGGTTGATTTGGACCTCACCATTGAATCCGACATATGTGAAATAGTCAAGATTGACCTTTTGTTTGTCAATTTTTGATTCACGGGGCTAGATCTGTGAGGGTTTGACGATTCTACTTTTTTTCTAATCCAGAGGGGCACCTATTTTTTGGAGCAATTTGGGGCCAAAAGGACATCACGGTTGGCTTTCGAATGTTGATTCCATGAATTTTGTTATATAATTCAACTACTTTGGGCATTGTTAACCTCTGAGGCAAATTTTTTTTGCCTATACGACCGTAAGGCCCCCTACACATAGTTCGAGGAAAAATTGGTATTTTAAAAAAAAATCAATTTGTTTTTGGGTTTATGTTTTCAAAAAAAGGTTAATTGAATTTTTTTTTTTAAAAGTAAAAGGGGGGGTCGGTGGCCTCTGTAGGTCTGTACGACCTGCAGCAGGCTGTGGACCCTGCCCCACCTTTGCCGACATCCTTGCCTTGGAGCCTTCACCGCTGTGGACCTAGCCCCACCATCGCCAACATCTGCCTTTTCTAGCCACCTCCCGTGTTTCCGCCACCACCTCGACCAGATTCTGCTGCCATTGGTTTTTATTCCGGCAACCTACCCTTTCTCGGCGATCGACGATTTTTTCAAGCGACTAATTTTTTTCCGGCTGTCGCAAACTTTTTTCGGCGAGGATTTTTTTCGGCCACAGGGGAATATTCTTGGAATATTTTGCTGATATCATCATGATGTCATGCTGACATCAATAGTACAGACAACTATGCATGGCCCTCTTTAACGCTCTTTGTGCCCTAAAAGAGGGTTTTTGTTTTGTTTTGGCCATCTTGGGCATACATTATCGTTTTTTGGCAAAAGAGATATCATTGGAAAGGTGGTTTTGTCTACTTTCCAGATTTATGGGTTTTATCACCTAGTTTTTCTTTGGGTACATTTTACAACCATTTAATGTCAAAGGTGCTATTTTTCAGTCCCGAGCTCATAACTTTTTGCTAGTTTCTCCATTTTTTGCAATTCTAGCATCATTGGGATGATGTTTTAGATCTCTTCATATCCATCCATGCACATTTTCTAGATTTTAATCCAGGTACATTTTATTCAGTTTCTTGTGTTTTCATACTTTGGTGAATTACTTGGACATATGAGCTTGTGGAAACTTCTATTTTGCGTGGGAAGACTTATTTTTGGCTATTCTTCATGTATTTCCAATCTTATTGTCTTTTTTTGACATTTTGAGATTTCATTGTAAGCACTTATGATTTTGTAAACGCACTGAGATAAAGTGCCTTTGTATTGCACATGTATTATGAGATCTTGCACATCAATTTTGTGCCTTATTGTACTCGTACTACGATATAAAGTGCCATGGTGGTTTGATGTTTTCCTTTGTTTTCCTTCATACCTTTGTCATGTGTGTGTGCCTTGGTTTGCACACCCTTGGATTTGCTTGTACTTTCATGTTTGCACGATCAGATGTTCTTGGTTCTTCTTCATGCACTACATTATGGCTTTTAGATTCAGTGTATCTGTCATACCTCTCCCTTGTCAGCATTATGGGGGGTTTCTTCTATTGGTGCTAATGCTTCCTTGGTTTTGCATTGGAGTGAGCTATGTATTAAGTATTTATTCCTATGTACTAGGCGGATGCAGCGGCTGGTTACCCATTCATTTCGGTGAGATGGAATACTTACCATATGGACACTCTTGCATTCCTATTTCTGGAGGAAATCTTCCATTTTTTCATTTGATCAGTTCTTCAGACTATTGGTACTTGTGTCATCTGTATCTTCAAGTTCTAGATGTTTTGCCTATGTTTTCTATCTGATTTGGATTCGAGTAGTGTCATTGAGGGAACTCATACAAATTCATGTCTTCTTGATTCTAATCATCTTTTGTTTTAGAGGAGGTTCTTACTACAACATCTTAGTAGTCATTATATGATAGATTTTGCAACTTCTTCATGCTTCAATGATTCTTCATGCTCATCTTTTTTTCCTATCTTTTGGAACATTCTTGTTTGGAGGTTTCTTAGTCCTTCACTTGAGCTTTCATCTCTTCTTGGAGAGGAGTTTTGTTCCCACCGGGTTTTCTCCTTTTTCTCCATTTTAGAGAGATTCCATTATACTTGGGTACCTCACCAAGCCTTGTTGCTGGGACCCATTTTCAATTTCATGCATCTAGTCCTTAGTTATTTTTTTTAGCTTCTCCCTAACTTCATCTTAAGGGGGGGTGTTAGAGTAAAAGGTATCAGTTTACTGAATTAATTAAATCATATTGATTTAATAATTAAGTCACCTTTTCTCTATTTCACTTAAGCTAAATTTAGGAAGCTTTTTTATAGTCCAATTATTATTTAATAATTCCTTTCTTTTATGCTTGCATCCTTTAGGGTTGCATTAGGGTTTTTTGATCTCCTTTATTAAGGATTGATATCTTTGTAATTCCCTAACCAATCTGATTATTATTATTGCATATTCTTGCTCTAGGTTTTCAAAGCAATCTTTGTGTTTGTGAATCTTCCATTGTTGTGACAGGTTATTTGCATATAGGTGTTCGTTGGGTTTTGTGAGGTTGTATTTCACAACTTTAACTCCACTGACACATTTGATACCAAGGACAAGGTCATTCACCTTAGCCATAAAGGAGTTTATGTTCTCATCTTCTCCCATCTTCAACATCTCATATTTCCCTTTCAAAATTTGCAACTTAGCAACTTTTACTCATTTATCTCCTTCATACAAGGTCTCAAGCTTCTCCTAGATTTCATGTGCAGTTTGAAGTCCCATCACATTAGTCATTTTTTAATCTGTTAGAGCGCTTGGCAATGATTCCTTAGCTCTAATGTTATGTTCAACTTGGTCTCATTGGCAGTAACCAGTCCATTCCGAGGAACAAAATAGGCATTCTTTGTAATCTTCCAATAATCTTCTCCAAGACATCTCAAGTGCACCTCCATCCGGTTCCTCCATATAGCATAATCACTTCCATCAAATCTTAGACTCTCCTTTTTAAAGATAACACATCTAGTTGTCATCCTAGATCTCCTTAAGTGGTTAAGCTTCTTCCAGAGGATCTAGCTCTGATACCAATTGTTGGCAACAACAATGAAGGAAAACTGAGAGGGGGGGGTGAATCAGTTTTCTACTGGATCTACAAACTTAGTCAAAAATATAAATCTAATAAATTACAAAAACACAGATAAGAAAATTAATAGCACAACACAAACATCAAGATTTTGATGTGGAAAACCTGGTTAAGGGAAAAACCATGGTGGGAACCTACCCACAATAAGATGATAATAGGCAATAGTATGTGGAAATAATTACAATGGGGAATGCCCATGCATTCAAACACGCTACCTAGAGCTCATTGCTCAATATTTAATAACCCAGAAGGCTACAACCCTTAGGGAATTCTCACTGGCTTACAACAAGATTCAAACTACAATCCATAAGGAATGAACTGGAGTAATAGCATCTGCTAATGCTTGATGACAATTCTGGTTAAGCACATTTGTCTGCTCTGCAATACCCATCTCTTCTCAATACACCATACCAAAAGATGAATCCCTATTCGCACATACACCACTCTCTGATAATGCAGACACAACCTCGATACCTAAATTACATGACAATACCACCTATTTATACAATTCATCAACCTTGACAACAAGGTCAGCTAAACCCTCAACTTACAATTACAAAATTACATCACACAATACAAAGATCAATCACTAGACCTATATAATTATATACATGACCTAACATGGACCTAAATCAAATTTCCAAATGTTCATCTCCACTAATAATCAAGGCAAGATCAATCGCAACACACTATACGACCAGGAATACTACATAACATGAAGAACATCACCAGTTCAATGAAATCACCAATAACTCGCACAACAATCAATACATATCATCAAAACATATAGGACACAATTAGGAAACATGCACAAGCATGTTAGAATCATCAGCAATAGCTACACCAACACCACTTTTCAAATCTTCTTTGATCAACATCTAAAACTCAAGAACACTCAATCAATAACAACTATCACGAACCATCTAAAATGAAGATACACAAGACCATCCCAAAAAATCTCCCAAAATCTCATCTCAAGATCTGATCACACTGGAATATAAAAAGAGGAAATACCAAATTCTACAAAGCACTGATTAGAAAAACAAACTACAAACCAGATCATATGATATGATCAATTAGGCTTTCCAGATTACCAAAAATAATATAGAAAGATATAATAACACTAGAAATACTCCATAGGCCAAACCATGATCCCAATAAACCAATCAACAATCACCAAAGCAATAAATCATAGGAATATGTTGACATCAATGACAACAACATATCCTAGTAGCAACAATGTCCAATAGATTCAATCAAGTTCCTTTTGAACCATACTTAGGATGGTTACATGATGTTGAACAAAACCTATAAGATTACAAAGGATGCTAACTCAACTATTTTTGGTCTTTGTGGTGTTGGACCTATTTTGATAAAGAGACCATTCAAAGATAAAGAGGTCAAAGCCCTAAATAACATTACATGAGATCAAAGGGCATTGCTAATTGATACAATCATCGACCTAATGGTGAGGTATGTTTCTTATGGTGTTTCTTACAAGATTTATTTCTAAAATAGAGAAGGATCAACTTCTGCTATAGCTGTGTGCATTGCACATCAGATGGTAAAAGAAGACAAATTTTGATTTGTGTGAATTATTATGGATGCAATTGCTAGAAAATATCACTATGACAAAAGATGATAGATATCCTTTCTATTTTGGTTCCTTAATCATGTGCTTAATGCTTTATTTCTTAAGATATTTACCATTAAAGGCAAAAGTTGTATGGAAGTTAAATGCCCTTGTTGGAAAACAAATTTACAATATCTGGGTTGCTTAGTAGATAAAGATAAGGCATTAAAAAAAATCTCATGAATCTTCAGAAGATGTGGTGTTCTGGTCTAGTTCTTGATGTTGTCAGCACTCTTGAGGAGAGTTCCTCCTTTGGTAGAAGAAGTTTGAAGAGAAGAGTTGTAGTTTCCTCTATAAAACCAAAGAAGATGAAGAAAAGTGAAGAAAAGAAATAAATAGTTAATATTCATGATCTAGAACCTCCTAAAGAAGCTAAGGAAAAGATGGCTATAGTTGAAGAACAAGAAGCTAATATGGATTTAGATGACCCTTGCAAGATAACAAATATTTTAAGTGTACTTGAATAAGAAGATGGTATGAGGAAAATTGGAGATGTGTGACTTTCACATCCATCTTATGATCAAGATAAAATTGAAGAAGTCTTAGTTGCTTATCTGCTTCAGAACAACATTACTTTAATAATCTTGCACATATTTTACTAGATGCTATTTGAACAACTCAAAGATCCTTTGAAGATTCACCTGAAGAAATTATTGAAAAAGATGAAGTACACGAATCTATGGAGAAAATGTGTTCCAGTGCACAAATTTTTTTATTATCAATCATAAATGAAATGAAAGAATGTGTTGAAGAAGTGGCCAGAGTGTATAAGTACTATCTCTAGTGGCCTGCTGCTATTGAAAATCTTAGAGCTAAAATTGACTCCATTGAGTCCGAGATGAACTCCCTTAGTAAAACATTTGGTATTTTCAATGATAAAGTTGGTACACAAATAAAAAGGATAAATTATTTACAGTCTGAGCTTATATGAATCCAAAGACAACAAGAAGACATAGTGAATAATTTCTAGAAAGTAAAGGAGATAGTTGAAGCTAGATTGGAACATCTTTCTAGTCTCCTTGTTGAAGTAGAAAAGTGTGAGCAGAATCCTTCCATACCAAATTCCTTATCTGATGCTATTGACTTGGTGGAGAAAAACAATTTGTGTGAAAATATCAGAATGGTTGTGAATCCCTGGAAGACCTTTCTTCCAGAACTTAAAGAGGGGTATAAGAGAATTTTCCATGTGAAGCACAATTGAAATATATTTTTTTTGGGGAAGCATAGTTTTTGGTAACCTTTTTTGTTCTTACCCTTTGTCCTTGATGTCAAAGGGGGAGAGATATAGAGATATTGTCAAAGGGGGAGATTAGATAAATTATAGAATAAGTGTTTATATGTGTTTTACCATCAATGAAAAAGAGGAAGATTGTTAGAAATGTATGTTTGGTTGTCATTGATGTCAAACCCGATGATGCGAATAGGTCAGGATGTAGTAAGGTAGTGTATAGAGTGAAGGTGATGCAAAATAGTGGAAGATAGGTATGTATGTATGAAGATGAAAGAACCTTGTTGTCATGTCAGGAAGTTAGTGTTGCAATGACAATTGTTGCAGATGATTTTTTCACATTTTTGTCTCGTTGTAGATATGGTAACACAACTTTGTTATGATAGTATACATAGCTTTAGGATTGTTGTATTCAAGTTTTGGTGGTCATGAAGTATATACAATTGTGATGGTGATTGATGATCTGACAATTCTAGCAATGTTTGATAGTTTTATGTGCTCCACATTCCTCCGCATTCTAGTTTTTAATGATGATCTTTTGGTAATTTGTTGTTTATGTCCTTAACTTTTTTGTGTCAGGTTGGATCATATCTTTGTGCTTCAAAAATGTGCTTACCAAATTTCAAGGATATGATCATTCTGGGTCTAGATGACCTTGAATGTTTTTGTTTTTGTTTTTCTCTAGTGATTGTAACAGGTGATCTAACCATTGGAAGATTCTTGAAATAAAACATGTAGAATATTGATGGAGAAGTATTCATGGGGAAAGTGTTCTTGAGGTTGACTTAGTGCATATACCTATCAGTATATATATGTTATGGTTTTCTCAGTATAAGTAGAGTGGTTGTGTGGTTGTAGAATGTGTTGTGTGTGTGAACAAGAAAGGCATAATTGGTGCAATAATGGATGTATGTGTGATTAGAGCATGTAGATTGCAAAAGAGTTGCAAAGATTCTTGACTGGATCTGCTGCAAGTAGTTGTTTAGATCTCTAAGCTTATTAGAAAATGAACCTAAGCATATGTAGATGCAATTTTCTTAGTTCATATTTGTTTCTATCTTTTGGCAGTAAGCCATTGTAATCTGGGCAATGAGCCTTGTAATATCATATAACTAGTTATATTATCATGAGAGTTAACCCTCTCCGTGGTGTTTCCCATTTGGGTTTTCCACTTACAAAATTCTGGTGTCTCTCTTATGGTTTTGTATCACTTGCATTTTATTATGTTGCATGCATTACTTTTGTGCTAAGATTAAATAAAAATAAAATAAGTTTAAGAAGTTTAGTTTTTGAATGGGAATAATAATTCACCCCCCTTCTTAGTATTCCAGATTGTTCAACATGATACACATGTTTTACTTGCTTATGATATTTTTATTCCTTCTCTATTCCATCACTCATTATCAATTGAGGATATGTTTAGAGTTGAGCATAGTGATATTTTTGTATATTCTCATGATGAAGATGACTCTTTGTCCCATGATTATTCTTTACCTCACACATTATAATAGTCTTTCCTTAGTCAATCCAATGTAATTTTCTATGAATCATGATGATATAAATATTTTCTACATAATTCCAAATGTGGATTCTTGTATTTTATTTGAGTGATCATAAACCAAAATTTTTAAGACCTTCTATTGAAGGAAAATGTTATTTATAGTAACCTATGGATGAAGAACAACATAAGGATATTTTACAATTTGCACTTTCTAATATGTGAGAATAATGTCTCAATATTTGATGATACATGTATCACATCCTCCACGACTATTATATATGGAATAATGTATACACATGTACTAATATGGGGCATGTTGAGCATGACTATTCATCTTAACTACCTCTTTGCTAAGATTGAAATATAAAATAATATGTTAATATGTATGCATAATGAGTTTAGTCACAAGATTCAACACCATTGCAATAATCATTTGATAAATGAGAATTTTAATTATCCTTCATCAAGTAGATTTGTGACACCTTTTCTTTAAATTATGGAGGTAAAGGCGATCCATTATAATATTCATAAGACTTCCAAGCAATGTGCATCTCCCATACTTTTATTAGGACCAATTGTTTGCTAAGATATTCCCACAAAAAGTAAGTGATCACAAACTTGCATGATCTTATTAATTACCTAATACTAAAATCAAATTACTTTTAAGTATTTGAACAAGTATTTCATGAAAAAAATTAAAAAATTACAATAGTAAGTCTAAGACATCCATCACTCAACTCATGCAATGAAAACAAAAGGAACAAAAGCCAATTAAGGATCATATTTTCAAATATTAATATTTGACTACTAGTAGGAGGTATCCATTATTGGATGATGAGATTCAACATATATTTATGAATGGCTTACTTCCATTGTTTGAGAGAAAAGTGCATTATATATCTCATTGGTCATTTTATATTTATGTTCTATTGTTTGTAAGTGTGATCATGTCTCATTTAAGAATCCCTTTTATATCAGTGTATTATAACACATACCCCTATTTCCATGTGTTAACATTATTACCCAATTCAAAATATTGGGATACTAAGGATGTACCTGATGATATCTATGATGATCATAATATAATTTTTATATGAAATGACTTAAGAGAATTAATATATCAAAGTAGATTGTATTTCTAATATTAAAAAAACTTTTGAAACAAAGTCTCAATGCCTTACCTATTATCTTAAAATATTCAATAAATCTAATTTAGTGCCACATTGGCTAAATACTTATGTTCCTTCAACAAACACTTTGACACTCTACAAGTATATGCACTATAACATAAAATTCAAGATATAATAAATAAAGGAAAAATAAAAGTTAATCACACTTGAGAATACAAAAATTCGAGGATGTGCATCAATAAATTGGTCCTATCCAACATAACACATCCCATGTTGAGGTTACAAATGAAATACAAGAACTAATGTGAAATCTATTGCTAATGTTTTTGTAAGGGATCATCAACAAGAGACATATGTGATTAAATAAGAAAATTATGAACATAAAAATGAAAGGACAATGAAAAATAATTCTAACACATTTTGAGATGAGGATGATGATGTTGATTAGTATAGGTTTGTTAAATGTAAATTGACATCTTATATAGCTATATACTTAATTTTCTTGCTTTTCATTTTCAAATGATGTGCATCAATAAATTGGTCCTATCCACCATAATACATTCCAAGTTGAGGTTACATATGAAATACAAAAAAAATCAACTAATGTGAAATCTATTACTACTGTTTTTGTAAGGGATCATCAACAAGAGACACATGAAATATAATAAGAAAATAATGAAGATACAAATGAAAGAAAAATGAAAAAAAAATCTAATACAATTTACGATGAGGATGATGTTGATCAGCCTAGGTTTGTTAGATGATAAATTAGCATCTTATATGGCTATATACCTCTTTTTCTTGTTTTTCATTATCAAATTATGTGCATCAAGAAATTGGTCAAATCAACCATAACACATCCCATTTTGAGGTTACATATGAAATACAAGAAAAATCAACTAATGTGAAATCTATTACTAATGTTTTTGTAAGGGATCATCAACTAGAGACATGCATAATATAATAAGAAAATAACGAAGATAAAAAGGAAAGGACAATGAAAAAATCATTCTAATACATTTTGAGATGAAGATAATGTTGATCATCCTAGGTTTGTTAGATGATAAATTGGCATTTTATATAGCTATATACCTATTTTTCTTGTTTTTTTATTTTATCTTTTTGTTTGTTGCTTTGACATTTTTTTATATTATCCTTACAACAATGGATGGATATCAAAGAAAATACCTCTCACATTTATCAAGTGTCCTAGATGATTTTGATATTAATTTAAGTTCCTTAAATAATGCTCCAAAACATAATCTCTTTAAAATGGTTTTCCTTGTAATGAGGATATTCCTTCTTATACTTAGATGATGTCTAAACGATCAAATGAATGTCTTTAAATGTCGAAGCATGTAACAAATAGTCACACAATTGTGTATCAAGTTAGTTGATAATGGCTAGTGAAAAATGACAAGATTAAACAATTTATTTATTTAATTTTTGAATTTAAGGTTAGTTCCTCATTGTGTGGGATGACTCCACCCATCATAAGATTGAAAATGCAGAATATTGTGGCAATTATTAGTGTATGGAAATGCAATCTAGTGATAAGTAAATGAGTAGGAATAGGTGTAGATAAAACTAGGATAGGACCAAATATATGGAAAATCAAGTAGGTGAGAGTAAATGAAGATGGATGAAAATCACACAAAAATTAAAAAATGAATCAAAATCAACACAAAAATTATATCACATCATCATTTGATCAAGTTAAAACTAAATAATAATTCACATATATACAAATTTCATTATTACAAATAAAATTTAATTATAAATTTTTATATTATATATTTAAACTTTATTATTCCTAATATTATATGTACCTTCCAATACTCAGATACGTGCATGTCAAATTAAATCTCCAACATTATTTAATTTTCTTTTTAAATTACATTTTTTATTTGATATTTGAGACATTACCTTAAACTTTTGTTTTGTTTCATTGCTATAGATTACACTACTTTTGTATATACTTATCCATTCTCTTAAAAAATAGTTTAAACAAATAAAAATAATAATTGATTTATATTCCTCACTTTCTTTAAAAGAGATGTCCCACCAATTGTGTGCTCATTTTCTCATCTTATCTAGTTTACAAAATAAAAATATTCCACTATTATTTCCAATAAAGTATAGAATAATTGAAGTGAAAATTAAAAAATATCATATCACAAATGAATAATTTCGAAGCACAAATTCTAGCACTCTATATTAATTGCACAAAAAGGCTGCTTTTTAACTCAATCATAAATTCTAGGTCGAGAAGAATAAAATGGTAACCGACTCTCATATAATTAGTGATTATTAAAGGGAAAAGTTATTGACTTAGAAATTATTTATTGTAAAGATTTAGTTTGTATTCTTATATAAATCAATAATGCTCTTAAATCTATTTATCTAAAAATTAAAAAAAATACAGATTATAAATAAAAATCAAACTTCTAACTTTGAATAAATTCATCTTTATTGTAGATTTGTATGTGCATTTTTGTATGATAAAGATTTTGTTCTACTTGTATTATTTTTGTATTTAATTTTTCTTTTCGTATTAAGAAAATATCTTGATATATTTATATATCGATAAATGCTACAATCTTGTTTTCTTTTCATATTTCTTTAGTCTTTACTGAACTATATATACATATATTCTTATGCTCTTAGTCCTACATTATCTTTATTCTCATATATTTTAATACATTCATCTTATCTAAATACATATCATATTTAAATCTATATATCTATCTAAATATAGCCATTAGCCACCTACTTCTCTTGTTTGGTCATTCAAAGTCATTTGTGTGGTTATGGGGTTGACCTTGTGGTCATGGAATTGTTCTTTTCCTTTCTAAAATTTAAATTCAAAATTTGGTTGACTAGCCCTATTTGTTTTCCTACCTTGACCCAACTAAAAACGCTTTTTATGAAGTTTGATACTATGTGAATATATAGATAAAATAATAAATTCGAGATTACAAAGTAAATATTATATGAACAAGTAAATATATTAAAATATTTTTATAGACATTTTTCGTGTACACACGCACACATGTTTGTAATTTCTATTGTCTAGAATATTAATTCATAAAATATATTATATAATTCATTCTAGTGATTAGTATTTGGTGCTTTATCAAAAAAGCCTTTTCAAAACTGAAAAAATTATGTTACACTCTAAATCATTTCTATAGCTATGAAATTGGAATCCATAGGTGGAATTTTAAACTTCATCTAGGGAGTTGATTCTATGTTGTAGATTTGACCTTGTTGTTTGTATGCATTTTGCACCTACAAAAAAGATTTGCATCCTTTAGTGAACCTATAATAAATCACCATTAATGCTAAAAAAACTCCTATTGGAGCTTGCTAAGAAAGGGTCTCGTCTTTATTTGATGCTCTTAGATCAAAGTTAATTATAGTTTGAACAAGATTGTATGTCAAAAAATCATTCAAAATGTCTATGAATTTTGTATGTTGATTTCATGTTAATCCTATCTTTTAATTATGGTTACATGATGTATAACAAATCTATTCTATGGTTTCTCTAGATGTGTTGTAGATAAGTCCTAGATAGATATAAGAGACCAGGGTTTAACCTCTTATATAATATCCTAATGTGTAATTCAATTAATTTTATCATTAAGGTGGTTCATATTAGATAATTAGAATGATTTCAACTTGAGCCTATGATCAAATATGAATTTGAATCTTCAAGGGTTGATTTTATGAAATAAAATTTGAATTAGGTTCATTTCCAGAATCAATCCAAGGTAATGGATGTATATAGCATATCAATTCTAAATCCTCATGATGTGTCAAGGTAGTTTTATTTTATTTTACCAATTTTTATGTAAAAAATGCCATTTCTTTACTAGTCATTGTTATAAAGATAAACAATCAAAGCAAGTCTAGAAAAAGGGGAAAAGTGTAAGGTTCCATGCAATTTTTTCCTTATATTTTCCCCTCTTATTTGCATGTGAATTGGTATGAATAAGCAAGTAGTAAAATTTGAGCTAAATATTTAAACACTCATAAAAAGGATATGGGTAAGGATGATGATTATGTGCATATTCATTGTAATGAGAATTAAATCATGAAATATACAATAAAAAAAGAAAAGTTCCAATATGAATTGAATCTAGCTTTCATTAAAAATAGGCGCATGGAATAATTACTCAATATTTTATGAATGAAAAAGTAAAATTAAAAAGAAATGTACACTAAACATGGTAAGAGCCATAAAAATCTATTATGTATTGAAGGATCCATGAGTATTAAGTTGTATTATGGCATTAATCCTGTAAAATGTCATGTAGATATATCATAACTTAAAGCCTATAAAAGAATGTATTTACTTATGGTGCAATTTTAGGAGGTGATAAGGTCATAATTAATGCAATTTTTATTAGATCTACCAATAACCTTTCTTTGCATATAATGTGCCCAAGTAATGTCCCAAACGGTAGCACAAATATATATTTTTTGACGCTAAAAGATATTTCCATACTCTCTCACTTCTCTAGCATGGTCCAGAGTGATTGGATGTGCTTCTTAACAAGTTCATAGAATATCCAATCATCTAAGTATACTTCTATAAAATCATGGATGAAATCCTTAAAGGTATTTATCATAATTCTACTGAATAGTGCAAGTGCATTTTTCAATCCAAATTCCATAACTGTGTACATGAATGAGCCCCATTTAGTATCAAATGTTGTCTTAGGCTGATCTTTTTCCTTAATTTTGGACAATAATGGTATCCAAAAAATCTATCAGTAAATGAGTAAATATCTATACCAACAACTAATTCCATAATCTCCTTTGTGAAGGGGGTAGGGAATGACTCATGGATGCTAGCTTTGTTTAGTTCTTGGAAGTATACACAATGAATTTCCCATGTTTTATTTTTTGTGTAACCATAGGACTAATCCACTTGGAGTCTTCTACTAGTTCAATGATTCTCGCTACTAACATTTTGTTTAATTTTTTCCTCACTCATTTGTTCATATTTATGTTAAGGTGGAAAGGCCATTTTTTATGAGGTTTTATGCCTTCCTTCAATTGTATTTTCACGAATCTTACTTATTTGTTGTCTTTTTATTTTGGTGAATGTCTTAGGAAATAGATCTTCATATCTTGATATCATTCCAATGGTAGAGGCTACAATTGGATCTTCCTAATAATCTCCAATTTTTTTCATTTTAGGGATATCTCTGGAGGCTATGCTTTCTTCTAAGAGGAGGGATCCCATAATATTGGATTACACTTTTTGGCCAATCTTAACATTGAAATCAACATTTTGTACCAAATGTTTACTTTCTAACACTTATAACAACTAAACCATTAAGAATTTGAAGATGAAGTAAACTACTTATTTGTGAGGATTTTCATATAGATTCTAAACATGTTTTTTTAATTAATTAGAAATGAATTGCCCATATTGTTATGTAACTTTTAATAACTTAATATTTATAGTAATTATTATTTTTTTAGTAGTGACATATATTGTATAGTGCATAACATTTTGTCTAGCAAGAAGAAAATTCTAATTTTTTAAATATAGGTTTGCCACACCAATATCTAGTGCATGGATATCTTTTCATAATTTTTTGTTACATATTTTTTTAGTTAATATTTGAAGTTAGAGTAATTGTAATTTGGACATAGGTGTATTCCATAATGCCTAACTTTTTTTTGTATGCATTTGAATTAACTTCTTTTTGTGTTGAAATGAGGATATCAATACCCAAGAAAAATACATTTTTTACAACTTTTTTCTCTATTTTTAAATTTTTCCACATGTGTGAAACACAATCCTTAATGTTTGATGAATCACCTAAATTCTTAAGAAATAAAACATAAATATATTAATAAAAGTAAATATATTAAAAATCATACTATTTGGAAAGCTTATAATAAGGACTCCACACTTAAAAATCAAAACTTCTAATTGAATTCATTTGACCCCCCAAAAGCTAATGTAAATGTGTTTTTTTATCAACATTTTGATAGGTGTGAAGGAGACTCCATTGTAAGTATGACTTAAAAGTAGAGAGGTCCTATCTAAGGGATTTTGATCTAAGAGGCTTTGATATAAGTCTCTTCAATTCATTACTTCAAATGGGACCTCTCAAGGCTTAAATCATTATATTTTCTAAAAAATTTATGTTTTCATCAAAAATCAAGATGCACCAAAAAGTGTAACCTAGTAGTGTTCTTTTCGATCATTTTTCAGTTGTATCTCTCATTCTCTTTATTCCAAAACTATCTCAATCTTAGGATCTAGCTCTTCCTCATCATTTTTCCACCTTATAACATCTATTCTCTGTTGGTTTTGCCTGTTTGTCTAGTCATTCAATTAGTTTCCAAGTTCCTTGGCTTTGAGGTGGTGGGTTTTGTTGAAGGCATGTGTTTTCCAGAATTAGTTTGAAAATAATTTATTTGCTTTTTCTTAGTACAATACAGATTTGTGTGTTGTCATCCCAACAACGATAACTTTAAGACCCCCCCACCCTTGGGAATAGTAGCAAAATATTGGCAAATTTTTTGGTACTCATAGAAATCAAATATAATGATTATTGGCAAATTTTTCGGTAGCCATAGAAATCAAATATAATTATTATTAGTGAATTGTTGGCAATCACCCAAAATTAGGGGAAAATTGTTGGCGAAGCATTTTTACCATGTGTTAGAGAAATGTATTAGTACTAGCAATTTTGCTTTGTAGTGCAATAAATGTAATAAATATACTGGCGAATTCAGACATGTTTTAACTCGAAAGGTTGTTTTTACTAGCGATTTACACTACCACACAAAACCAATGCATGTCATTTAGCGGCAATATTTTTTTATTTGTAAATGAGTATTTTATTATTGATATCAACAAAGTTTACATAATTATCCTAGTTTCAGCCAAAATTGGGGCCTCCAAAAATTCCCATGGTCCTATACCACAAAACCACCCATACACAACATGCAGAGACGAGCCTTTCTCTGCAACATAACTAGACCCCATCCCACTAATCTATTTCCCCATTACATGCACCAAACCTAAATACAAAGGTCTACATGGAAAATTCAAAGAAAAAACTCCCATGCCCAAGACCAAAGGGGAGACCAAGAAGTTACATCACCACGGTCGACCACCTTCGCCAAAAATTCATCACCATGCAACACGCCTCGCCTGGAAATGCCATTGTTACTCTTAATCCAACACTCCACCATCCTTTGCAGCCAAAAGAAAAAATATTACATTACATTATTTTACATTATACCACCTTTCTGCTTCCCTTTGGACGACCTCGTCCATGTTTAGCCTTTTTTTTGCAGAGGTAATCCTCGATGACACTGAGACCTTCACTCACAACTGTCCTATGCACTTCCGGATAGTCATGCAAACTCCAAAGAATAAAAGGATGAATAGAGCCAAAGGGGTCCCCTTGGCCTTCACCAATTTGGAACCAGCCCTCATCATGAGCCAACAAACCCATCCCCATCCATGACCTGACCAGGATATCTTTCAGGCCACCTCCCCATTCTTCACAAACACAAGAAGTGACGACCCACCTCGCCTTTGACACTGTGCCTAATTCTAGACACCATGCTAAGAAGAGTGATGAAATTTCCACATTTAATTTGTAATGACCCTCCACTGCAAGATAGTCATGACCCAGGATGATTGAAACATTGCGAATGAAGTCATCATCCTTAAAGTAGAAAATGCTTTTCAGTCTTTCGTGACTGACCTCCCCCCAAAACGGATCCATTTGTACAGAACTACGAAGGGAGAAGTTGGCCAATATTTTTCTTACAACATCAATCATCATTGTAACTATCTATTTTTACTTGATTTGGCAATTGAAATCCAAAACATTTTATAGCCAACAAGATAACAACAATTAAGTTAGCACGCGTGTAATATAAAGCCAAATATTTTTTATTTATTAAATTATGACATCTGAGTAAGTGGTATTAATTTTGAAACCTTAAGCCAACTGGCAACGATGTTACACGGATCATATTTTAATCAAATTAGTTGATGTGACTATATTGTTATATGATATGAATGCTTTATTCTTTACTATGTGACATGTTGTTCCCAATTCACGCTTTCGCAATATTACAGTTGTGCTGACTGATTATTTGATTTGACTAATGCAGATACATATCAGCAATATCAGATAATGTGTTAATATTGTTATACTAATGTTTTATACCCTTATGCTCGTAGACACGAGTGATGTCCCCTATGCATGTAGCTTAACCCTTGGATTCTGCATGTGCGCAAAGTGGATTTTAATTTTTCGGTGTGAATGTCCGAAGAAACTGTATTCATTCTCAAAATCATGGGAATTGAGACACGTGTTAGTGTTAATGCAGATATAGATCAGCAATATTAGCTTATGCGTGAATATCATTATACTGATGTTTTATACCCTTAGGCTCCTAGCTGCGAGTGATGCCCCCTATGAATGTAACTTAACCCTTGGATTTTGCATGTGCGTGAAGTGGTTTTAAATTTTTTGGTGTGAATGTCCAAAGAAACCATATTCATTCTCAAAATCACTAGAATCAAGACCGTGGTGCGGGGCCATTCTTAAGGGCCTAATGAATTCTCAGACATAATGAAAGATTATAACTATGCCAAAGGGTTTCAAGGGTAACCGGCTCGAAAGAATTCTCTAACACTTATTAGCTTAATCGGGTAATCTTATACAGTTATGAATGTATATGATTATATAAATGTATGTAATCTTTTGTTTCTTGTTCTTTTGTTCTCATTTTTTTAATTTTTTTTCATTTATAATCATATATATTAATATGATTATAAATGTTTGTTTGCAGATACATGCATACAATGTACATATATAATATATAATCGCATGTATATACATACATGTGTTCTTATATATATATATATATATATATATATAATATTTGTATTTGTTGTTTTTCCTTTTTTCAGTCTTATATACATTTACATGATCTTATACATTCATTAATGTATATGATTATATAAATGTAAGCATTCTTTTGTATATTGTTCTTTTGTTTTTATTTTATCTTTTATCTAATTATAACCTTATTTATATATTATTTCTTATGTAATTATTTTTTTGTATCTACAATGTACATGCATTCTGTTGGAATATTTTTTTCCTTCCTTGGGCAGCATGTAACACCTTTGAAAAATCTTAGGGTTTAGGGTTTAAGGGGATGGGTTTCTCCTTGTCTCAAAGTTTTTGTTTTTTCCTTGGGCATCGTTCTAATTTTAAGTTGACCGACTATTGACTGTTCCCAATTTTTTAAGTTACTATGTTGAGGGGTTTTTGTCATTCTTTTACCGGCCCCAACTGTTAAAGCCTTTTGTCAGGCCAATTTCCCTTGAAAACCCTGTGTCTCGGTTATGGCCTTCTATTAATGTCTAAGTATTCACTGGGTCCTAAGGAGCGGCCTTGTGCCACAGTCTTAAACCCTCAAGGTTTCCCAATGTGCTTGCTTTAGATCTTAAGTGAAGTAGCTTTGGCGGTCCATGGTTCGGGATAAAACTTCAAAGATGCTAGACATAGAAAATTGCCTCGTGGCATCATGGGGGTCATAAAAAAATTGCCCGGGATAACAAAAGAAATGGAAACAAAGGAGAAAAGTTATCCCGAAGAGTAGAAAGCAACATCTAAAGACCGCCTGGGATAACTCCTAGCAAAGAGTTGCAAAGGGATAGAGTTTTATCCCGAGGTAGCTTTCGAAGAGTAAAATTACTATAGAAAGGTTGCCCCGGGGATATTTTCAATTAGCGTTGAGAGGCCCTAGGATAATTTTATGAAGAAACAAAGAAAGTTTAATTTGCCTTGGGCGATCTATCAAGAACAGAGGTTATGTCCCGAGATAAGAATATAATACTTTGGAGAAGGAAAATATTATCCCGCAGTGGTTTGCAAGGCATTTCTTATGGTCCCGAGATAAGGAGCAGGATGAAACAAAGAAAAAGTTATACCAGAGGAATAGAGAGCATATGTAGAGTGATACTTTGGGTTTCAGTAGGAGTATGCACATAGATACTTGGGCTCTAGGATAAGAGGATTAGTAAATAAGAAATGAAATCTTTATCCTGGAGGGTCACGAAGGTCAAAGGAAAGAGGCCCGGGATAAAAGGCAGATGGAAATACAATATAAGTATTATCTTGGGGGAATGGGAAGTGCATCCTTTGATGCTCTAGGATAAAGATGGCAAAGAAAGACGAAGTGAAAATCTTATCTCGAGGAAGCACAAGGTGTGGTGGTGACTTGATTTTGGGTTTCAATGAGAATAAATAAAGAGGGATAAAGCTTTGCTTCGAGATAAGAAGGGGATGCAATTCAAAGTAATTCTTATCTCAAAAAGATGAAAGAATCAAAGAAATGGGCCTTGGGATAAGAAACAAAGTGGGAGATAGTGAATATTTTATCCCAGAGTTGTAAATGAAGTTGCAAACGGATGCTTGGGGAAGGAGGATGCGGTGAACTCATGGCATTAATTGCCCCACATGGTGATTGACACAACATAAAAGGCAAAGGTGGCCATAAGGGAATACAAGGGCGCCAACTTAGAGGTCAGAGCAAGTCAAGGATTGATCGTGGCTATCCAAATGATCATCTATAATGGAAATTCAAATTTTGAAGCCAATGACAACTTTGCTTTGCACGAAGGAATTAATGGCGAAGCAATAAAAGAGAAAAATTTGCTACATTCATCTTCACCAAGCATTGAAGCAATTAGAGAGCAGTTGCAAAGCAAGCAAAAAGTGAATTCAAGCAGTCTCAAGGTGTCCAAACACAAGAAGCTAACCAGTAAGTAAAATTTGAGTGCACTCTGTGTGAGTTTGGTTGAATTGTTCATGAGAATTGTAGGTGTTTTTAGAGCCCTAGGATTTAATTTCCTGCTCTCCATGAAATAGCTATGGCCTCCCCCATTGAGAAAACCACAAGCCCTAATACTGAGAAAGCCTAAGAGGTCGAAGATAGCTCAAGTGTCCCTGGTGTTACCCATGCCCTCCCTTTGAGCATAATTCCCCACTACAAGGATTACAGGATGCCCCCACTATTGGACCAAACCTTGAACCAACTCCCGCACATGTTGAGGAGGCTAAAGCTAGTGCTTCCTCCAAGAAGAAAAGAGGAAGAGGGGAGAAAAGAGGGCTACAATTATGGTTTCAAAGGAAGAGGTAGAGGAAGAAGTCCCAACCCCAAGGCAAGGAAGCCTACTCCTAAGAAAAGGAAATGAAATAGGGATTCCGTTGAAGAAATACCTGCACAACCGACCCCTCTAGTGATTCAAAAGGAGGAAGTTGCAAAGAAGATGACATAAGAGCCATCAAAGAAGAAGGAAACAAAGAAGAGAGCCCCTCCTAAAAAGAAGGTTGTATCTGCCCCCGTTGTAGAAGAAACCCCACAACCCCATAAGGAACCAATAGCACCAGATGAGCCTCCCAAAACAACTACTAAAGTGGAAAGAGAAACAATGATCAAATTAGAATAATTGGCAAGGAGGCAGACCAGAGCAACCTGAGTACTGAGCTAGGATTTTCTAGACCTACTCCCCGACTCTAGCTCATTGGAGTCATCCAAGGCCTTCTGGGGAGACACGAAGGCTGGATGTAGGGATGCCATAATGGGATTTAGGGGGTGGGATGTCTTCCACACCTTCTATGGAAATAGGGACCAACGTAGCCCAATCTCCAATGTCTGGAAGCTGGACCTAGGAAGGATATTAGTTCAAAATGTATTTATTGAGCCAATGTTAATGAAAGAATTGGCTAAGAAATTTGACCCCCCAAGCCTTGCTATCAGAAACCTTCAAGGACAGGTTATTTTGGATATCTCTCAGAAGGCTATCATTGAATGTTTTGGGCTGGATGGGTCAGCTATTAAGGGGATCAACAAGCAGGCTTTGGTGAGAATGTATGAGAAGAAAAAGGGGAGAATCAAGAGGGAGTATCTACCTATGTTTTTGAGAAGGGTCACCAAAATTTCCCCAAGCTACATCCTACCCACCGAGACTGATTCTTTCTCATTGGATAAGTTTGCAACTTATTTTGTAAGGACATATTATGCCCTATGCCAGGTCCTAGGAGAAGATTGTGGGCTCACCTTGTTGCCAGTCAATTACATGATGCTGGTAGTGTCCATCCAACACCTGTCTACCAATGAAATTTTTGACTTTTTTAGAATTCTCCAAACAAAGTTATATAAGAGCATAATGAAGGCAAAGGATAAAACAACTGCACTGAATTTCAAGCACTATTCTTTGGTGTACCATCTCATTTTGTATCAGAATAGGTCAACATTGTCACCAAAACTGAACATTAGAATGCTAGATCCACAAACAGGATTACCATGGCCTATTCAGAGATGGACACAAGTGTGGGACATGGGCTCTCTCTTTGGGGATTATTGTTTATTCTTTGATTATTTTGTCAAAAGGATTTTGGATATGTTGAATGTTGTAATAATTAGGCTACCTGCACACATAATTAATGTATTAAGAATAAAAGCTTGCAGGGATCAAAATATACAATATGCAGAAGGGGATTTTAGCCATAATTTTGGAGACTTCTTCTTCTATGATGATTGTACAATTATAAGGTGTTATGGTTTTGAGAAGGATTCTCACAGGTTACAAATTTGTGTATCTCCTAGGCTTACATTTTTGGAATTCATGTGGCAAATGATGTGGGTGGATAAAGACCAAATCCCAGAAAGAAAGGGGAAGCATCTCCCCAAAGACACTAGCTTCAATGAATTCAACATTGGATATGATAAACTAGAGAAAATCCAGTATATTTTTATCAAGAATTATAGGCTTAAGGTAGCTATAGCTAGAAATTCTGATCCTGAGGGATACATAGGGGATTTAAGGCTAAATAAACTCAAAGAAAGAAGCTACCATTACCAATTTTATGAAATAGAAGACCTATTAAGGAATGCTCTACCAACTGAGGTCATCCAAAGGAAGAAGAAATGGGAGCAGCTAAAAAGGTTAGAGAATGAGAGAATGACAAATGAAGAAAATTACAAGGGGCTTTCCAGAGAGGTGTTCCAATCTGACATTGCCAGAATGATCATTATCCTCTGACATGCTGATGATTTAATTCAAAAGGACATCCAGAGGAAGGAAACTAGGAATAAGGGAGAAAATTTTAAACGCAGCATGTTGTTGATATCCCCATATTTTCCAAAAAAGGGGTGGTTATCACAGAAGATGGGAAACTTGAGTCCTCCAAATTAGTAGCCAAAGATAGGAGGCCATTGATGGGAGAGATAAGAAAAGTATAGAAAGGAAAAACAAAGATCTCAGATTTTGTAGATATTCCTGAGACTAATGATCCCAATGTGCCTCCCCCTTCTCCTCCTAGAGATTTTTTCAATGAGGATGAAGCAGCAGAGCAGCTGGATGACACAAACAGAGCTTTGGTTCCTAGTGTCATCCCTATACATGAGGTGGATGATGAGAGAATGACTGCCTCAAGGGAGTTCATGTCAGATGACAATTTTGTGAATTCCCTTGAATTCAAATCTTTTTGGCTCAAGGAAAAGTTGAGAAATGTATTTGAAGGGGAATAAATAAATGTGGACCCTGACAAAATTCAATGTAGCCCTAAGGAGGCAAGGGAAATGTTTGCCAAAAGTGGCATGCTCCTAGTCCCAGGATGGGACCATAGAAAAATATTTTTGTTAGACCAAGTAATAAGGAAAAAGGACCCAAGGTATGTTAAAGAATATGAGAACTATGGGCCTGGGATAAATGTAGATATCAAAGACTTTGGAGTTTGGGCTAGAGGATCAAATATCAATTGACAAATTGTTCCTTTTGGATTAGAGCAATAGAGGGGTGGAGTAATTTTGATGACAGTCAGTGACACCACTACAGGAGAGGTTGTTTCTCTGACTTCCAATGCGATCCAATTTACTCAGATAGTGGTACAAGATTTAAAGGCAAATCACATTGTTCTCAGGGATAGTTTGGCCCAGCTTAATCATAGTTATCATTTATTATTCATTAAAAATTGAAAATTGAAAGAAAATTTGATTAAAGCTGAGACGGGGACCTCAGGAGGAATAAGGCCTGAAGAGTTAGAGAAGGCCACAAAGGAGCTACAAGAAGCCAAAGGGGAAGCTTCAAAGAACTATTATGAGATTAGAAAGGCTTCAATTTTGAAGGTAGTCGATAGAGTCATGGACAAATTAGAGGAAGTCCATGCTAATTATTCTTCTCTAACCAAGATTGACAGTGATTTGGATTCCATTCTTTTATCCTTTCAGCTTATTAGGGCTACTTGGTTTCCAAAGGGGTAGCAATTGAAGGAAATTCTTTTGGCATCATCTCAAAATAAAGGGAGTGAAGAAAAGGAAATTGAAGTGACATGGAAAAATTATAATCAATTGATCAAGGAGCTCCCAATCATTGAGAAGGAAAATAAAGCAATGAGTGATAGGTTTAAATCACTCAAGCGGCTACAACGGTTGTACATTCCATCAATTTTGACACCAATGTAGCACATTAAGGACTTGAACTTCTGGCATGCATATTTTGAAAAGGATATAGCAGGAGTCCTTGAAGCATTGGAATCTGATCTAGATCAAGAGGCTTCCTATAGTACAATTTTGGATAGGATCATGGATGTGGATGGGTTGTATCATAAGTTTGTTGTGGATGTTGTAGGGGTCCCACCTCAAGCAACTAAGACTGCAATGAATAGGTTGCAAGGCATAAAGAATTTTGATTGGCTAGTTAGCAAGATGGATGAAATGGTACAACAAGTTTTGTGCCATCCTCCAACAAAGCTTATATGAGGAGGAAGACTAGTCACTGTTTTTTACCTTTTGTCCCCCTACAATTTTGGAGTGACAATGCCATTTTTGGAAGGCTGCTAATAACTTTCACCTACCATCATCCCACTTTCCAAGGCAACAATAGATGACACCTTTACCACACTTTTTGGAACTGATGGGATATAGTACACAAGGACAATAAAGAATACATTCTCTGTTTTGGTCTCATATTGTTGATTCATATTTTATATGAGTTTTTAATACTAAGAGTGTTTTAAGCTTGTCTTTTCAAAATGAGAATGTGTATGTTTTGATAGGTTTCATTTGTAGAAAATGAATTAAATTCTATTAGGAATATAGTAACATAGTGTGAGTTGGTATCAAATGAGTTGAGGGTGTGTTCTTTAGATTGAATACTTATGTATGGCATTTGTGTTCAAAGATCTAAGTCTTAAAAGCTAAAATACATATTATTGTGAGTGTAGTGATTTTTATCTGACTCAATATTCCCTAAGAGATAAGCACTGGTCATGATTTCCAAGTTTCAGAACCAATCATTAAAAACTATTTGCTTTTAGTACTAGGTTTAGTTTAAGAGTAGCATAAATTAGAACTAGTTTCAATGTACCAAAAGATGACATAAGCTAAGGTCTGAGCCAAGAGTATGAGTTTTTTCATTCTTTCCTTGTTATAATTTCATTGAAACATCTACTTAGAGTATAGTGTCTTCTCAAAGGAGTGATATTATCAAAGTAACACTATCATAGGGATACCCACCTAGGTTTTGCAGAGCCTAAAGAGTAGAAAGTTGTAGTCAGGATACTACACTTTGTTCATTGGCAAAATCCAGTCCTATTACTTAACCATGAGTCAATGGCTATTTCTCTAGAGTGTAGGAACCTGTCGATTTGAACACCAACAAAATAAATTTTCATAAACAACAACCATTAATTGATTATTTTTTTTGATTGGTAAATAGCTAGATAGGCCAGCACCTCTATTACTTTCAAAAAAGGAGGGAGGTACATATTTGGTTTTCCTATAGACTGTTTACCACCCATATATTAAAAAAGCATAGATCATTTCTAAAATTTCAAAAAAACCCACTACCTCCCAATCCTACCATATCAATGTATTCTGCTATTACATATTACTGCAGGTAAAATAAAAAGTAAAACAACAAATATCGACACAGATAAACAAAACTTTGTCACACCCTTAGCCTGAATCCTCCTCTAAGTCTGCTTCATTCTTTTGCATTTCTAGTGCAGCCAGGGCATATGCTACCACAGGGCACTCTACATTGCATCCCACATGAGCAGGGCCTTTCGCGATCTCCACAATATCTATGTCTTCATTCAGGTACCACAACTCCCATGTTCCCAACTCCCAGTCATTCCTATCTAGCTCCACCCCTTGCTCGTCGACCCCAATGTCCTATCACCCCACCAACCCTTCCGAGATGACATAGTCTTTTAGATTGAAGGGGTGGGATGATGCAAGACCTCCAAATATGTAGAGTAGGAATGTTAGACTTTGATTACGCTTTGCAAAGGTTGCTCTAAATTATTCTGGTTCCGGAGTCTGCACGAGCCCATATTTTTTCACGTTCATGCGCTCGGTCCGATAATAGAAACCAACCAAGGGGATTTTTTTCTCTCCATCATCATTATCAAGCACTTCCTCTATTCTACCCAAGAAGGAGTGTCGAAACATCATCTGACACATTTTCTTCATGCATGGCTTGAATATTCCCAGATGAATCCCTAAAGCCCAAAACATTGTCAAGATATCAAAATTTACCCGATAGCGATACCTAGTGCACAAAAAATTCATCCCCAACACTCTCTTCACTGCATGCAAGACCAGGGGATGACCAGACTCCATGACCTGCCCAATCCTCTTGTCTAAAATTTCTCCCAAAAAGGCTATTTTTTGTTTCGTAGCCTCCAAGAGAATTGGAGTATCCATACACACAACTCAGAGAGAAAGCCTACAATATTCTTCAAACTTATGCTCGAAAAGGATGCAAAAAGGCATTTATAACAAAACTCGATGGATGACTATGGGTTGTATTAGCCTTAATTAGGCTTGGACTCTAAGTCTCTTCCACATTTTCAATGAGTGCAAACTCATGACATATGAAGGCTAGTACAATTTCAAAGTCATTAATCAAGATATGTTTCATCTCCATCTCACCTCTATAGTCGGTTCATATCCTTCAAGATCACATGAATCAGTATAGCTATGAGATGGAAATGCTCATTTCTTTGTTTGTTCTTTTGCTTCTGGAGGTGTGTGATGTAGAAATGTCATGAGGATAACTGATCAATTCCTACTCAAAGGCTCAATGTTACAATGTCTTGTGCATAATGAAAGAATAAATGGCTTTATCCCTCACCATAATGTTGTAGGAGCATTATTAGGAACTCCCATTCTTTCATCACTCTAGTTGTTAGAGTATAATGACACCCCTGCAACTCTTTCCAATTCCACCCATTTAAATAGGACATCAGAATAGATCTAGCTAGACAATACATTGGCATCAACCTTATTAACCTAAGACCATTTATGATGTACTTGGGACTGTATATCTTCTGCAAAAAGCCCTTCTGCAACTGCAATCTTTTGCATCCAAACATCTTCACATTACTAGCACAATCACACACTTATCTAAGAGAAACATTTCCTAAATGAAAATGTATAGCCCTCTAGACGTATTTATCCTTTCCTCCCATGTCCCTGAGGCAACGATTCTTAATTTCCAAGTTGTAAACAATGGCCAAAACATGTCATTTAATTCTAGCAATCCTGCACCGAGCATACCTTGCAAAATGCTCTCAGACTTGGTGAATCTTGGTTGTAGAAAACCTAGTTGGATGCTCGAAAGAATTCGATGGCAGGTTGCATCACTCCATGGCTTGTACTAATAAGAAAGCCTCTAACACTTTGTAAAATTAACATCATTTGAACATCAGGTGTCACTTCTTTCTTGGATTCCTCAAACTTCATTTCAGCATTCAAATGCACCATCAAATGGTCTTGACCAAGACTACCTGGCACATTTTTGCTTATGTGGTACTATATAGCGAGACAAAAATGGTTTGGCCAACTTAGCAATAGGCTGGCCACTTGTTGGGGCGTTGGAAGGTTTATTTTCCTTTAGAAAAGATGATTTTTTTTACGAATTGTCAGGGCCTTTATTTGTATACTTAAATTTTAATTATATAGTTAAAGTTAATTAAGTATAATCAATGGATAGACTGTAGTAAATTCATTCACGTCGGATGACCGTTTGATGTTAGAAGATCAATGAAAGAAGCTCTATTTCAGATTGAGGTTGTGAAGCATAAAAAGTGTTTAGAATGTTTTCGGAAATCTGCGACACGTGTTGGTGTGACTGGTAGTGCTCATTAAATTTAATAAAACTATGAGATTACATTGACTATTGTACCCATTGTACTATTTTTTCTTTGAGGGTTTTGATTAAGTGAATTTTTCTTTGGACTAACTAGCTAGTAGCTAACCAGGGATATTTCAGATTTAGAAACGAGATTGAGGGATGCAATAGGCCTGTGTATTAGCCAGTGCAAATTCAAGATTCAAATTCTGGGTAAAATACCAAACACATATACTTTCATTGTAAAACCTAGGGTTTAAGATTTAAATTTTTGAACTTGTGTATTTGTAGCACCATCTTTTAACCATTACTAGCAATGGGAAAAATGAAAAGCACAACAACAAGAAATATAGATTGTACTGAAGTAATCAAACTGGTTAAAACCTTAGGTTTCACTGATGAATACCATGCTATTTTTGATCCCGTTCTCCATGGTAAGAAGGAAACAACGTAAATTAGATTTGCATTCTATAATAAGCAGGAAACTGGAACTAAAAAGTCGGTAAATAACACTAGAGGGTCAAATTGGAAAGATTATAACCCTAAAATAGGAGTGGAAACAAATAAAATTGCATCATGGGATGTTGGATTGGGACACATGATGTTACCTCAAGTTTTTCCTTGCCTGGAAATTGTCATGCTGTGTGTCAAAAATTATGATGAAAGTAGAAGAGAAATTATTAATAAGAATACCCAAAAGGAAATTTTATTCATCACCAAGAAAGAATTTAAGAGTTTGTTGGACATAGGGCTTGGAGTAGAAAACTCAAACATTCACCTTGAAAAGCTTGCAGAAAAATATGAAGTTGTCAGTGAAGACGAGAAAGATAGATTTGTCAGAGGTATAATAGTTGATGGTGTCAAATTGGATCACAACCATAAGCCTCCTTATAATATTGATACTTTTGTGCCATGGGTTAAGGATATTGTTGCCCTCCTAACATTTTGTCTCAGATTGGAAAGTGATAGAACAGTGGGTGCAAGCCTTCTTCAAATGATATTTAATATCTATTGTATTCATCAACCAATCAGATATAATTTTGTTGAACACGTTGTTCAATCCATGCACAATAAATTTTTAATGATTAAAGGAGGTATCTCTAAGACATTTAGGCTCACAACTTATTTGTGTCATCTTCTTCTAGAAAAATTTCATGGAATTTTTGAGACCAACAAGCTTGAGATTTAGGTATACAAGAAAGATAAAGATAAAACAATGGCTTCAATATATGAATGGGCACCTAAGATAAGGATGCATGATAAAAGAGGGAACTACACCCATTTTGTATTCTTTTTGGCACCATTGTATCATAAAATTATAGACACTCCAATTCCTAGATTGCCTGTGTCTTGTAGAGATTGCATTCAACTTGGATATGAAATACAATTGGCAAATTGGTTCCTCATGAAAGAATATACAATGTTAAGGTTTTATGGAGCACGAGTACAACCCCACAAACTTCCAATACATGTGACAGAGAGGGTTTTTGCATTGGAATATTTATGGCAGATGGAGACTGTAGATGAAATCTTTTATGGCCATCAAAAGAAGACCATATTTCCTTCGTTACCTTTCTCATGTGGACGGTTCACATTTTAGAGAAAAGCATTTAATGTGACACATAATTTTTTGGAGATTTTTAATTTTGATGTTGATAGTTACTAGCAATATGACCCATGTGGGGTCATTCTGAAAAGGCTTCGGAAGCATCTGAACTCTGCAAACAAATTTTGACATAAAAGTAAACTATTGCTAGAATTGTTGAAAATCAGGGACTCCTGAGATGAGGTCGAACAAGTGATGGAGGAAACTGCCCTTGACAAAAATATTTCAATAGAAGAATTGTCATTACAAATTATGGCACAGGGAACAATAGAGCAGGGCAAACAAAATCAAAATGAAAACAAGAGGTCCAATAATTTCTACCAAAAAGCTGCCCATCCATCTATAAAAGCTAACCCACAAAACACAAAGACATATTGTGAGGACAGCAAGTGGAATAGAACCAAAATTTCTGATTTTTGGACTATGAGGAAGAATCTCAGTGAACCAAAGACCAATGCAGATCTTGATGAAATCCTAGAGGATTTTGAATTTAGCCAATTGTGGAATAATGAGCATCCCACTGAAGCATATGAAGAAAGCGATAAGGATGAGGATGAGGATGAGGCTGATCAGAATACCAATACCATAGCAACTCAAATAGCTACTGTATACTCCGACTCTACAAAATTGAGTGAGTCCATGAAAGAAAAATATACCAAAGGGGAAACCCTAATAGAAAAATTGGGTTATGAAGGTGGTGGTCTGGGTCCCCGAGGAGGAGACTGGACACCATTGTTGACATAACTTGTTCCAAGAAAATATGGCGAGACACCAGTCATTGGAGGTGAATCATCACATGAAGGTATTACTCATAACCCTGCTTCTTATTTTGTTAAATCTTCAAATCCAGTTTATGCAAACACTTAGATTCAATCACAACCACTACCAGAACAAGGTAATCCTATTGGTGGTGAATCAAGTGCCAGTGCAAGTACCACTAGTGGTGAATCTAGGGATATTACTCACACTCATATTCAACCACAACCAGAATATTGGATTGGTCATGGTGTTGAGTCAAGTGCCACTGTCATTGGTGTGGATGGTACCAACACTCAAATACATTCATAGCCAGAACATGTTATTGGTATTGAATCAAGTGCCACTGCCACCTATGTGGACGACATGGGTACTAGTACTAGTTGTCGTGAACAAGAGAAACAACAAGAAATATCTCACAAGAGGCCAACTGTAGAAGATATTATACACTTACAAAATCCTATGGGCAGTGATCAAGGTAGTGTGAAGAAGCGAAAGGTTATGAAAAAAATAGTGAGTACACTACGATCTCTATCCATTGCCACTCCAAATCTATTATTTGAAGCTTTAGAACAAACCCCTCAAAAGAGTCCAAAAAGTCCACTTGCAAGTGGCAGTGGGACATGATTAGGAATGGGTGTTGTTAATCCTCAAAATGCATTAGTTATAAATGCAGGCATAGGTGGAGGTGTGTACATCACTGCAAATGCTATTTCACCTTTGAAACATTCAATTGCGTCAGCAACTCCATGTTTTCATTACAATACTTACTTTGATGAATTTGTACAAAAATAAAATATGAATAAAGAAAAAAAAATTGAAGAGGGATGCGACTCCTGTTTCTTCTGAGGAACGACCTACATTGAACAGAGTAATTCCCACATATGACCCAAACAATGAAGTGATGGAGTACATGGTTGTTGTGCCCCTAGATAATAATCAAAATCTACCACAGAGTCAAATAGATCCCTCTAAATTTCACATTAGCACCTTCCATATGGACTTTTCTAAAGTAAAAAATGTGGACAAAATTAATGTGTCAAAAAAGACCAACAAAGTGGTCTACACAACACTACTCAAGATGGAGAGAGAGAAAATCAAGTTGGAGAAATGAATAGAAAAGTTATAGGCAGACTTGGAAAATGAGAAAGCAAAGAGGAAAGTAGTAGATACCAAGTGGATTGAATTACAGAAAAAGGATAAAAAATTCTGACTCTGCATCAACAATTATAGAGCACGAATAGATGGAGGCACAACTGAATGAACTAAATAAAAAATTTGGCTGAAAGCAATAAAGAATTAGACAATGAAAAAGCCACTTCAACTAGATTATACAATAGTGTGGAGACTGCTACTACAACAAACAAACATTTACAAGAGAAATTGGATCATCAGAGGGCAAAGGCAAAACAGTGGGAAGAAAAAGCAGATGAAGAAAGAAAATCAAGTGAAAAAATGGGAAAAGAGCTGTGGAAGGTTGAAAATATGATCAAAACTTTGGAGAACAAAATGAAGGAAGATTCTAAAGAGACAATGAGGTATATAAAAGAAAAAATTTGGGGGAAAATAATGCAGAGGAATGACTAGTTGTGTTAGTGGTTTTAATTGAATTAAAGTATGAGAGGACACTATGTAAAGGTCAAGGAATACATTGGTCAAAACAGAGAAGCTTTTTCAAGAGAGGAAATTGCAAAACAAACTTTGCAAACACTCTACAAAGCCAGTGACAACTATTTGGCAACGAAGGGAATTCACAACCGCATTGATGCCTCAATAAAGGCATCATCTATGATTCAAAAATGTGAAAAACTATGGGAAGCAGAGGAATGTTTGGGTATGGCTACAAAAAAGGTGATTAAGCTGGATGAAAAGGAACAAAAATTGATAGAGCTTGGTTTGGCAAAGAGTGTTGACCCAAACAATCAATACATTGGAAATGTTGCTTTCAAAAAGAAGATGGAGGAGAAAATGAATAGTGATGTAGAGCAGTTTTCTAAGGATAGTAGTGAGTTGAGATTTTTGGGTTACATCGAACCATTGATAACCTTGAATGCAATATTGAATGAAACATTGGTGTCAAATTCAGATTCCTCTTCCAAATAAGAAATGCTGACAAATTTGTAGGCTGCTTACCATATGTTACAACAAATTAGACTTCCATCAGATGCAAAGTGGAGCACACTACAAAAACTTACATGGTGATTTCATAATGTGTATTGTCAACACAGGACATCCCAAAGATGTAAATTGTGCCACTGTGTGATGTAAACTTGTTTCTATGAAAGAGATAATATAAATTACAATTTATTTTGTCTTCTACTACTATGTAACTTTGTTTTAATTTGATCTTCCTTTTAATTTTTAAAGGATTCTGAGAAATGTTATTTCAGCAGGGTTATTTTGTCTTCTATGACTATGTAACTTTGTTTTAATCTGATCTTCATTTTAATTTTTAAAGGATTATGAGAAATGTTATTTCAGTGGGGTTTTGTGTAATTGGATTATATTTTACTTTCCGTTATGCAATGCCAACTTGTAAAATAAATGACATATTCACTTTCAACTGAAAAATAAACAACATATTCACTTTCAGATCCAAGTAATGAGAAGTAAAACAAATAAAATCTATCCCATCATGGATACTGGAATTAATAAATGTATGTATGTATATATATATATATATATAAAATCTATCCCATCATGGATACTGGAATTAATAAATGTATGTATATATATATATATATATATATATATATATATATATATATATATATATATATATATATATATATATATAACATGTAAAAAAAAGTGTATCTCCAATTACAAATGGATCTTTTGCTTTGTAATTTTATTTGAAAAGCTCTCTACCTTAGTACCTAGTAGGCCCACCACCCAAGAAATTGTTTGACTTACATCATATGATCATTCTTGTATTGATCATGCACTATTGCCACAATCATGAAAAACTCGAGCATCCAATAATCAATGGAGTAAAGTTTTTCCAACATAGAATTCAACACTCTAATGTTTATAATGCCAAAATTATCATATCCTCTTGTTGCTTGTCTAACATTAAGGAAAAAATCAGACCTCCAGATTGAAAATATCTTCAACTGCCCTTCTGTTGTCAAAATAGGAGGAACCTGTATTAGTTGGTCATCATAAAACCTTTCCAACTGAATAAACTTGTGCCTAAAAAGATATGATTTTGTAGAATATTTCACAAATCATCAAATTTTTCAGTAATTTTCAAAATGGAATTGCTAGTAATATCATCCAAATTTGCATGTTCTAGCAACAATTGTAAACATTTGATTTGAGGAGACCAATTTTTAAGTAGCATCTCAATCTGACTATTTCCCTGACATGAGATGATTCATTGTATTATGCAATTCTTTATAAGTCATCCAAATGAGTTCATCAATGTCGTAGATGCAGGTTATCCTATGTTTATGCAGATTTATAGTCATCATAGATGAATCACCTGTGACTGGTAGCATGGAAACAGTAGGGTGGAGTGACAAGGTATTATTCTCTTTTGCCAAATCACCGACTCTCTTCTCCTCATCATCGTTGAACTTTTCTGAGCCACTTTTCTCCTTTTGAGCTCATCTTCCAACCTTGCTACTTCAGCCTTGAGTGCCTTTATCTCATGTGACAAGGTACTATTTTGTTCAACCAAATCATTGAATCTCTTCTCTTCATCATCATTTGAGCTTTTCTGAGCCACTTTACTCCTTTTGAGCTCATCTTCCAACCTTGCTACTTCATCCTTGAGCACATTTATCTCCAGTGACAAGGAATTATTCTCTTCAACCAAATAACTGACTCTCTTCTCTTCATCATCGTTTGAAAATTTTTGAGCCACTTTTCTCCTTTTGAGCTCATATTCTAGCCTTACTTCTTCATCCTTGAGCGCCTTTATCTCCTGTGACAAGGTATTATTCTTTTTCAACCAAATCACTTACTCTCTTCTCTTCATCATCTTTTGAACTTTTCTCAGCCACTTTGCTCATTTTGAGCTCATCTTCCAACCTTTCTACTTTAGCCTTGAGCACCTTTATCTTCTGAAGTGAACTTGAAGTAGCAGAAGAAGTTGAAGTAGGATGTGGAGAAGGTAGGAGTGACACCACCTTATTATACTCCTACAACAATTTTTAATTTTGAAGTTTTAACTTACTCAAATCTTCTAAAGCTTGTAACATTTGCCTAAGAAGTCATTGTCTCTTTTGTTAAGAGTGTTGCAGATCTGTGAGGAGGTCTCATTTTCATAATAGTTATGTTACCAGTAAGATCTCCTACCCTCTTCTTAATCTGGGCTTCCTAAATTTGGCCATCATTAAATATTGACCACATTGTGAATGCCTCATACTAAGGGCTATAATATGACCCAAAATACAACTCCTAAGCTTGCTCTTCAGTTGCTAAAGCTGCCAACTCTGAAGATTCCTTTCTTATGGTGTTCAATACAATTAAAAAAGAGAGGTCCCATCCTTCAAGTAACAAACATCCACTATTCCTTACAAAATGCCTCGCCTCCTCAGGTCATCTTTGATATGAAATAATTAACCTCCTCTAAAACTTCAGCTATAATCTATTGATATCATTGTCTGCCAGGTTCCTCAATGCCAACCTTTCTCTGAGCATATTGGAAAATTGCTCCTTTTATTTTTTAGGACAAAGTCCCTAAACTCTTAGGACTACACAAACTTATCATTGGATATAAATGTAGAGTATGTCAATGGTCTAATGTCATCTCCTTCCTTTACTCTTTCAAAATTTATGATACTTTGTTCCTCCAATTCACTGTATACCACTTTGTATGTTGGGTCAATCTTTTTCATTTTTTCTTCTGCCATGTGTATTCTCCATTGAACTTCAACATCAAAAGAAAAATTTCTAATTAAGTCCTCAAAGGATCATGCTCATGAACAAAGGCTTCCAATCTAAACCCAACCCCGGTCTGATCAATAAAGTGTTCTGGATCAAAATTTCTGAATTTTGCAAAATTCATCTTGTATGGAAGTAACTTGTAATATAACAGGTCAAATCCTCCTTTTACTGAGATCTCAAAATCATTGAAAAATATGGTTTTGGGGAGGAAGGAGCCCTTCTTTACCTTTGGGTTTCATAAATGAGCCTTGCCAGACTCATTCAACTACCAAATTATTTCTAAGAAAGCAATTCTATCTGGTACATATCTAGGCAAAATGTGAGGTTTAACTGGTGCACCATAAACTCTGATGATTGTGTACTTGGGGTAGAAAAACCAATCTCCCTAGTTATGGTAGATTCCTAGATTGGGCTCTAGCTCAAGAGGCCTCCAAAATCTCTTCACTGTGTCTGATAATCTTCAATTTATTGGGTACCCCAAATTTTGCAACACAACTCTGACAAAGAGTTCCTCAAACATGACATAATTAGAGTTGTCACAATGCATGTCCCATAAATACATCCATTCTTAGATAGGAAACCTCTGGTTTTGTTAATCTACATTTCTCAAATTCAGCTCTAGGCCCCAAGGGCAAGGATAAACCTTGTTTCCACCATACAAAAGAATGTGGCACAATAGAGAATACCACCCAAATCGAACAACATGGCTACCCTTTTTGATATCCAAAAGGGCTTCATGAATAGCATTGGAAATGAATGAGGCAAAGTCAAAGAAGGTGTTGCTATAAGTGTGGTGGATTTAGATGGCCAACATCATAAGATGCACATGCACCTTGGAATTTACATCAATTCCCAACACTTGGAAAATTGAAAAGTAAGTGTATATGAAATAATCCTCAAAAATTTCATAATCAAAGGGCTCAACATATGTCTTCAAAAATGCAATAGGCTTCTCGTCCCCCTTCTTCCTTTTATGAAATGGAAGCCATTTAACCTTGAAGCTACCTTTGTCCCTATCATATTCCCTCCCTCGAGAGAAAATCAATGGGCATCCGCACCTAAGCATTAGAGTTTAACATAAATGTTTCAGAAATAGATTCCCTATTGAACTTGGCCAATAAAAAACCCTTCTCTGTCAAGACAGATTAGCTGTCTAGATTATAGCTTTTTGCCACAACTCTAATTAGGTCTACATTGATGAAAATATTTGGGACGATAGGCCTTCCCAAATCCAATCTGCATGCATTATTTACTGGAATTGGGGCTCTACTCATGTTGTAAAAAACCCCGAATAAATCCATTTGGCTAATAAACGTGTAAGGATCCCCACACGATGTTGCCCTATCCATAACTGTATCAGATATAATATCTGTAACATGGGCATGCCTTCCCCTTTTCGAAGAACCAAATAATTGAGTAATAATATCTTCATCCAGGGCTCTCTTAGCATTACTTGAACCTCTTCTTGAATTTCTACTCATCCTATTTAAGCTTATGGTATTTAACAATGCACAAACAACGCTTCCAAAATGAAATTGAGTATTCAAAATTTATGATCTCGCAAAATCACAATCTGAGTACTACTTTTCAAAAACTAAGCCTAAAATATTGATAAAACCCTTTCGTAGATAAAAAAATTAAATCGAACTACAGAATGCCAACTTAATTGTACTTGACATTGCACTCAGCAGTGTCAAAGTTCAAACCCTTGCAGTTTCATTATATGCTAAATTGCTAATTCTTGGAGTTGTACTGTTGGGTAAGTGCACAAAGATGGTGGTAAAAAAGGGGGGTATAAGTGGACACTTTTTTTTTTTTTGAAATCAGGTGAACCTGAACTTGGAGGCAAAATTTGAAAGTCATCCACTCAAGATATGAAGATAATCAAAGAACAAATATTGTAGTACTCTGAATCTAGTTTCTAAACTACTCAAATTTTTCAAAATTGGATAAGATTAAGGGGGTCAAATCCTTCGTGCACGAAAAAATGACCCTAATTTTTTTTGAAAAACATAACATAGTGTCTGACGTGCGCATCAAAAAAGTCATAGTTAGATTTAGTATTTTGACAAATCCTTTGGCAGAAAGATAGTTAAGAGTGAGCACTAGAAGATGTGTATTTTTTTGTAATTTTTTGTTGAGTATTTTTTTTTATGGTTTTTCCAATTGAGCACATCCTGAAAATTAGGTACCTGTTCATGCACAAAGCATAAGTTGCACTAAACAAATCGAAAATACAATTTTTTTAAAAAAATTGTAAAGAATCAAGTGCACTACAATAATATATAAAGTTTTTAAAATTTGGATAGGTATATCAAAAGTTATTCAAAAGTGGTGCACCTATGTCTGTGAGAACTATGGAGACACTAGTAAAAGAAATTCAATAATAATATGTTGTTGTTGTTCAAATTGAAAACAAATTATATGGTTAGAAAGCTCAGAAGATGAGTGAAAATATGGTGGCAATTTTAGAAATACCCACTTTATGAAGTATAAACCTGATGATGACAAAGTCAATAAACCAAGTTGATAAAATAAAACATGTCAAAAATGAGAGAAATGGAGGGAAATCAAACTTCCAATCTGTAGCATTGTCATCCAGGCCTATTTCCAAGCCTATATAGTCAAAAGCACGTATGGGGTACTTATGGTTTAAAAAGTGCGAATGGGGTACTTATAGTGTAAGCAATGCGTATGTGCTTGTTTCCCTATAAACAACGTGTACGCGCTACCTTTATTATAAACAACGCGTACACGCTATTGTATAATATGATATTCTATGTATAATATGTGTATATACATATAATATGTGTATAATATGAAATTGTATATATAATATGTTTATATACATATTATATATTAAACATATATATACACATGTAAGTGTATCGTCTCTCCCTCTCAAACGCATACAAGGTCTCTCTCTCTCTCTCTCTCTCTCTCTCTCTCTCCCTCTCTCTCTCTCTCTCTCTCTCTCTCCCCTTCTCCCTTCCTCCATACCCCATCCCTCTTTCTCTTCTTCTCTCCCTCCATACCCCACTGTAAGTGTGTCTGCACTTCTATAGAAGTAAGTGAATTTATTTCTTGTCTGTAACTTCCTCTTTGATTTTTATCATGTATCCTCTCCTAAAAAAATTGACTGATGGATTTTTGTGTGTATATTGAATAGGATGAATAGGGTTTGAAATTGAACCATGGGTGTATTACCATGACAAACAAGGAAACTTGTAGCAATATTCTTCTTGAATGTGTTTTTAATGAGCAGAGCAGATGTGGAAAATAGTGTCAACAAAGCAACATGATGAGTCAGAGTACCTGCAATATGTTTTTCAGAAGAAAACAATAGGTAGGAAGAGAAAGAGGGAGAGTAACAGAAATGATGTCCTGTAGAATGATAGTGGTGGGTATGGAAGAGTTCCCATGTTGTTACACAACGCCTGTCACCTAAAGAAATTAAAGTTTGTTGTATGCATGGCAGTAGTAGTATATGATGATCATCACTTGTCAAACAACTTGGAATGGTACACACCCATTAAAGAAATCAAGTGTGTGATTCCTATAGTCACAAACGAGATCAGTCTTATAACCTTGCAAATTTAATAGAATCATATGTTTTAGAACTTAGGCAGTACTCTTAGGGTTAGGTCAAGCTCTTACACTTGCTTTTTAGTGAAGCCTCGTTGTTTGTTTGCTTGGAGTCTCGTTGTATGATGTTCTATTCATAACTTTAAATTTAATATATCATTTTATTAGCCCACCATATGACCCCTTAGGTGTCATTAGAGGTCGTATTGTTTCCTAAAAAGCCATATGGTATCCTGTGACCCCTTAAGACCCCTCCTCTTTCCCCCCCCCACTCTCCCCACTCTCCCTCTCTCTCTCTCTCTCTCTCTCTCCCTCCCTCTACCTCTCTCTACCTTCCCTCTCTCTCTCTCTCTCTCTCTCTCTCTCTCTCTCTCTCTCTCTCTCTCTCTCTCTCTCTCTCTCTCTCTCTCTCTCTCTCTCTCTCTCTCTCTCTCTCTCTCCCACCCCTCCTCTTCTCTCTCGCTCTCTCCCTCCCTCTCCCTTTCTCCCTCTCTCCCTCCCTTTACCTCTCCCTTCCCCCCTTCTCTCTCTCTCTCCCTCTCTCTCCCTCTCCCCTCTCCTCTCCCTCCCTCTCCCCTCTCCCTCCCTCTCCCTCCCTTCCCCCCTCTTCTCTCCCTCTCTCCCTCTCTCTCTCCCTCTCCTTCCTTCCCTCTCTCCCTCTCCCTTCCTCCATACCCCTTCTCTCCCACCCCCCTCTTCTCTCTCTCTCTCTCCCTCTCCCTTCCTCCATACCCCTTCTCTCCCACCCCCCTCTTCTCTCACTCTCTCCCTCCCTCTACCTCTCTCCCTCTCTCTACCTTCCCTCCCCTGTCTCTCTCTCTCCCTCTCTCTCCCTGTCCATCCCTCTCTCTCTCTCTCTATCCCTCTCTCTCTTTCTCTCTATCCCTCTCTCACTCTCCCTATCCCCCCCCGTCCCTCTCTCACTCTCCCTATCCCCCCCCGCTCTCTCTCTCTCTCTCTCTCTCTCTCTCTCTCTCTCTCTCTCTCTCTCCTTCCATCTCCCTCTCTCTACCTTCCCTCCCCCCTCTTCTCTCCCTCTCTCCCTCCCTCTACCTCTCCCTTCCCCCCCTCTTCTCTCCTTCTCCTCTCCCTCCCTCTCCCTCCCCCTCTCTCTTCTCTCCCTCTCTCTCTCCTCTCCCTTCCTCTCCCTCTCTCTCTCCTCTCCCTTCCTCTACCTCTCTCTCTCCCTCTACCTCTCTCCCTTCCCCCCTCTTCTCTCTCTCTCTCTCTCTCTCTCTCTCTCTCCCTCTCTCTCTCCCTTCCTCTACCTCTCTCTCTCTCCCCCTCCCTCTACCTCTCTCCCTTCCCCCCTCTTCTCTCTCTCCCTCTCTCTCCCCCCTCTCCTTCCCCCCTCTTCTCTGCCTCTCTCCCTTCCTCCATACCCCTTCTTCTCTCCCACCCTCTCTCTCCTTCTCTCTCTCTCTCTCTCTCTCTCTCTCTCTCTCTCTCTCTCTCTCTCTCTCTCTCTCTCCCTCTCCCTCTCTCCCTCTCTCTCCCTCTCCCTTCCTCCATACCCCTTCTTCTCTCCCACCCCCCTCTTATCTCTCTCTCCCTCTCCCTCTCCCTCCTTCTCTCTCCCTCTCCTCTCTCTCCCTCTCCTCTCTCTCCCTTCCCCCCCTCTTCTCTCCCTCCCTCCCTCTCTCTCTCTCTCTCTCTCTCTCTCTCTCTCCATACCCCTTCTTCTCTCACTCTCTCCCTCCCTCTACCTCTCTCCCTCTCTCTCCCTCTCCTCTCCCTCCCTCCTCTATCTCTCTCTCTCTCTCCCTTCCTCTACCTCTCTCTCTCCCCCTCCCTCTACCTCTCACCCTCTCTCTCTCCCTTCCCCCCTCTTCTCTCCCTCTCTCCCTCTCTCTCCCTCTATCTCCCTTCCCCCCTCTTCTCTCCCTCTCTCCATCTCTCTCCCTCTCCCTCCTTCCCTTCTTCCCTCTCTCCCCCTCTCTCTCCCTCTCCTCTCTCTCCCTTCCCCCCCTCTTCTCTCCCTCTCTCCCTCTCTCTCCCTCTCCCTTCCTCCATACCCCTTCTTCTCTCCCACCCCCCTCTCTCTCTCTCTCTCTCTCTCTCTCTCTCTCTCTCTCTCTCTCTCTCCCTCTCCCTCCTTCCCTCTCTCCCTCTCTCTCTCCCTCTCCTCTCTCTCCCTTCTCCCCTCTTCTCTACCTCCCTCCCTCTCCCTTCCTCCATACCCCTTCTTCTCTTCCACCCCCCTCTTCTCTCTCTCTCTATCTCTCACCCTCCCTCTACCTCTGTCAAGAGTGCATATGAGGTACTGAAACTATTAGTTCCCTGCCCTGCCATAACTTTTTTAAGGCTTAGTAGCGCGTACGCGGTACTTATTACTCATAAGCATGGACGGGGTGCTATTCTTATTATTCGTTACCCTGTGATAACATTTTTAGGCTTAGTAGTGCGTACGCACTACTTATCAGCCTAGAATGGGAAAAAAGAATATCATTGGGCTTGTCAACATTTTATGGTCTAACAGTGCATACGCGGTTATTAATGTAGCGCGTACGCGGTTTATAGACATAGTTTTAGCTGCCGAAGAGCCTCAATGGCCTCAAAAGAAGTTTTTGAGGTCATTGAAGGCCCCACTGGAACTGTGTCTGCACGTCTATCACTATTGTATACATAAAAGTAAGTGAATTTTTTGTTTTTACATGATTTCAAATGATTGAATTGTTGTTTTTATTAGTTTTTTGTTTTTGCATGGTTTCAAATGATTGAATTGTGATTATTTAATAGTTTGATTCCAAAAAATAGTGATAAGATGCATATTTATGGTTCTTTATTTATTTTTGAGCTTTTCTTTACATATATATGTAATATGATTCTATTTAGGTCAACCGATATCAACCATGGGAAAGAACAAGCAAGGAATGATGGAACAATGAGAGGCTCAAAAGGAAAGACAAAGGCAGTGTATGAAGAAATTGTGTGACACAAGAACAATGGGAGAAGAAGGTATGTCATCCTCAACATATCAATTTGATTTACCAAATGAATATAATGCACCTAATGCAATTGAAGAATAAATATTTGATAATTTACCGTTTGAACCTAATGCAATTGAAGAAGATACCACATTGAATAATCAATTAAATGATGAACATATTACACCTTCTCTACTTGATGAATTGAATTTACATAATGCACCAATGTTAACACCTCCTAGAATCATTCGTAGGAAACCAAAGTATCTAATTGGCATTGATGAGAATATATTGAAGTCAATGCCCAATAAAATGAATGAATGAACTTGTAGGAGAATGGTTAAAAAAATATGGAAAAACTATTTTAAAAACTTAAATCAAACCGCAAGATGTCAATAAATTGTTCAAATGATTAAAAATTTGAATTTCAGAGAGACAATGAAAATTCTAGGCCTAAGATCATCTGAAAGTAACAATGAAAGAACTATTGTCAGAAATCTATTTGATGCATATCAATCTATTGGTTCAAAATCACGTAGTAAAGATTCTAATGCTACTCAACGTGTCATTACATCAACCATAATGAGCAAGAAAATAAAAAAAGATCATTTGATAAGCAAAACAAGTAAGTCATTAAACATTAGTAGAACAACATTAAGTAAAGCATTAAAGAGGTGAGAACAAATAGAGGAACTTAACAATAATTCTCTTTGGGCATTCTCAGGTAGACTACCACGCAAAGACAAGGTTGTTGTAGATGCACTAAAAACATTAATTGAAATATTTTGGCATGACAACACAAGAGTATCACCCAACCAAAGAGATGTTGTTAGAAGATGAATTGGGTCTAAAAGTCATGAGCCACATGCGAAACACTATTTGGATATGACTCAAACTAAATTTTATGAAAGATTCCTTCAAAAGTTTCCTCAAATAAAAATTTCTTAAAGATTTTTTGAAATGGCAAAACCTTTTTATATTAAGATTAATCATGTACGCACCACGTGTTGTTGTAGGATGCATTATGATATTTTTTGTCATATTTGTTCTACTTTGCACACTAACGATGTTTTGTAGGAATGTAATATACAAGCACCTCCTAAGTCGGCAAGAGAATTTATTTCAAGTGTGCTATGTAATAGACATGATGGTTGCATTTATTATAAGATACCTTGTTTGGAAGGTTCTTGTGCTATATGTGATGGTTTGCAACGTTTACCAAGATGAATACATTTGGAGAGCACACATGAAATTGGTACAAAACTAGTTTCTTTCAAAAAATACAAGACAGTCACATATGGAGCTAAAGATGGAAAAGATTTGAAGAGATGCGAGCTAGTGAAAAATGATATATGTGTAGCTCAATTTATGAAAATGTTTCAAGAGAAACTAGTTTATGAGTACATAATGCATACACATAGAGCTCGATGGTTAGATGAGAAATTCAAGCTATGTAAGGACACATTTTCTCTTGGCACCATTGTCTCTATCGTTGATTTCGCTGAAAATTATACACTACAACCTCAAAATGAAGTGCAATCCATGTATTATCACTCTACACAAGTTTCTATTTGTGTACACATAGCATTCATGCATGCAGATGATAGCATAGAGGAGGATAGAAAGGTTGTAAGAGAGTATCACTTCTACATCAGTGATGATCGTACTCATTTATCAGAGTTTGTACAAGGATGCTTTAAAGTTTTCTATGATAGTTTAAGGGAAATGAACACATGATACAATCGACACTTAATATGGTCAGATAATTGCACCGCACAATTCAAGAATGCAAGGATGTTTTATTGGTTGACAAGGATGCACGTGACAAGCAATGTACAATATTTTTGGAATTTCACTGAGGCTGGACATGGTAAGGGAGAGCATGATGGTGCAGGAGCATGTGTGAAAAGAGCCCTAGCCAGGGAAGAATTGAAGTACGAAGGTGGCGCTGAGTTGATAGATGCAGAAATAATTGTGTGATGGTGTAAGTCTATGATGGGTCCAAGTAATCTAGGTACGTCATTGGTTCATAGATATTTTTGGTTGATCACTGAATCTAACATTGAAAACTATCTAGATTGTTGTATAGTTGCAAGATCGAGTGACATGCACTCATTTATGAGTTCAAATTCAAGTTCACTAATAATTTATACGAGACAGATGGTATGTTTTTTCTCTTCATGCATGTATTATTTGTGGGAAGAATGTGAATTAGAAGAGTGGGTTGACAAATGGTCTTGTAGACCGTTGGTTCCCATTGATTCATATCAAATTCCCAAAGCACTACAATTTAGCCAGATGGAGACATCAGTGGATTTTGACCATGTATCAAGTATTCTTTTTGGTTCATTTTGTTGTACATCATACTTTATTTTTGGTATTAATTAACACTTTATAAAATGCAGGTCATGTGTATGCAGTTGTTGCAGAAGAGAACAATGAAGAAGGAACAAATTACTATTTGTGTCATTGTGTTGAGCCTAAAAGAAAATTGACAACCACAATCATTGACGGAGAGGGTATTGAGTACCCAATAGGGTTTGTTGTCGTGACAGGAACATGGCTTCGGAGATACCCTATCAAGAATTATGATGTTTAGTTGTTCGAGGACTTTGAAACACAAAGACATATTCTTCATTTCTCTAACCTTCTTGTTGCAACAAATATTCATTTGATGAAGTATCGTGGTAGACCTCATAACAAGATTTTATGGAAAGTTCATGAATCTGACCACGAGGCAATACTTGACACAATATGGGTTAGAGCTGATCCTGAAGGCTCACTTGATTGATTCTACAGTTCAGAGTAGAATGATTTTGAGAATTTTGTATAAATCATCGACAAATTGTTCTATATTCATTTTTTGTATATATAAATGCCCATGAGCTGATTTTTACATGTTTAGGGGCATAATTTTGTATATTTAAGTGGCAATGAGCTGATTTGTACATATGTACATGCCAAATTTTGTATATTAAAATGGCAATGAGCTGAATCGCACATATTGTAATGCCAAATTTTGTATAAAAGCCCATGAGATGATTTGTATATTAAAATGGTGATGAGCTGAATCGCACATATTGTAATGCCAAATTTTGTATAAAAGCCCATGAGATGATTTGTAAGACAATTTTTTTGTATAATAAAATAGCCAAGAACTCATTTGACCATATTTAGAGGCAAATTTTTGAATAATATGTGACAATGTTTTGTGACTATTTTGTGTGTCAATGTTTTGTGACTATGTTTTAAGTATATGTGATGTGTCCCTGGTCAGTCATGAGCATTCTTGATTCTTGTATAATCATGGATAATTATTTAAGCAAAAATTGTCAAAAAAGTTGTCAAGCAACTTCTACATTGCATCAGTAGGGTATGACATCGGTTTGTGCATATGACAAAGAAAATCAATTCTAGCCAATTTTGCAACTTTTCCTTGCAAGCAACTAACGGTTTTTGTAGCAGGCGAAAAAATGCTACTAATTGAAAATGGCTTCGAGTCATCAAAAACTGAGATAGGCCATTGTAGAGGAGCCTCACGCGACCCCATAGGATCAAACGGATTGATTGTATGTGTCGTGGATTGGAAGAAACAGTCTATCAAATTTTGATAATTTTTTGGACTCAGGGCACTTGAGAGATCGCACCGGTAGGGTATGACTCTCAAAGTTTTGGTGCTTTGGGATGCACGACAGGGTCATGCCTAGTGTAAACCTACCCACCTGGATGCACTCATGACGTTGGTTTGTGTATACGATGAACAAAATCAATTCTAGCCAATCTTGCAACTTTTCCTTGCAAGCAACTGATGGTTTTTGGAGTCGGTGAAAAAATGCTACTAATTGAAAATGGCTTCGAGTCATCGAAACCAAGATAGGACATTATAGAGGAGCCTCATGCAACCCCATGTGATCAAACAGATCGACCGTATGTGTCATGGATTGGAAGAAACAGTCTGCCAAATTTTGACAATTTTTTGGACTTAGGGCACTTGAGAGATCACACCGGTAGGGTATGACTCTCAATATTCTGGTGCTTTGGGATGCATGACAGGGGCATGCCTAGTGTAAACCTTCCCACCCGGACACACTCGCGATGTCGGTTTGTGTACACGACGAACAAAATCAATTCTAGCCAATCTTACAAGTTTTCCTTGCAAGCAATTAACGGTTTTTGGAGCAGGCGAAAAAATGCTACTAATTGAAAATGGCTCCGAGTCATCAAAAACCAAGATAGGACATTGTAGAGGAGCCTCACACAACCCCATGAGATCAAAAATATCAACTGTATGTGTTGTGGATTGGAAGAAACAGCTCTTCAAATTTTGATTATTTTTTGGACTCAGGGCACTTGAGAGATTGCATTGGTAGGGTATGACTCTCGAAGTTTTGGTGTTTTGGGATGCATGACAGGGGCATGCCTAGTATAAACCTGCCCACCCAGACATGCTTGTGATGTTGGTTTGTGCACATGACAAACAAAATCAATTCTAGCCAATCTTGCAACTTTTCCTTGCAAGCAACTGACAGTTTTTGGAGTAGGCGAAAAAATGCTACCAATTGAAAATGGCTCCAAGTCGTCAAAAACCAAGATAGGCCATTGTAGAGGAGCGTGAGGGTGCTCTCACACCAAACACATTGTTTTTTATATTCATATTGTCTATTTTTGTTGTTTATATTCATATTGTTAATTACATATGCAAATATTCATTTAAATTTATAAAAGGGCAGCCACCAAATACAATGAATACACAATAATGAACTGAATACAAGGAGTTTTGTAGGGTTAATTCAACATTTAAATTTTTTTATCAAATCATATTCCACGATTGCAATATTTAGTATCATATATTTTTGTTGTTTATATTCATATTGTTGATTACATATGCAAATATTCATTTAAATTTATAAAAGGACAACCACAAAATACAATGAATACAAAATAATGAACTTATTACACATTTATTGGATCGAATATCAATATTTATATATATAAAAAAAGGCATGTTTGCCAAGTCAATACAAGTATTGCAAAAATGTGGCATATGCCATGTCCAAATCGATATACAATAAAAATGTAGAATATATCTACATGTATTGGTCATTGTATGAACAAAACTAACACTATATGATCCTAAAATTGTGGTGGATCATCAAAATCAAGCCTCTTCGGCGTAGTATGCGGCTCTGTAGATGGCTGCAAAACCACAATTCAAAAGCCAAGTTAGAATTCTTTTGTAGAAAATAGTTCACAAGTAACAACATAACTATGAATTTAACTTTAATTCCTTTGCAATTGAAATATAGATTACCTCATCGACTAATCCAGGAGCTAATGTCTTCGCTCTCCTCTCCTTGTCACTCTTAGGAGTTTTCTTGAAGACATACTTAAATGGATCCATGTTATGGCCATTCCGCGAAGGAGTCTATTGTAGATTAAATGCATAATTAATACAATGTACTAACATAAATATATCAAAAACACTTAAAAGCTATAATATAGAGAACAATGACGTACCTGTGCCTGAGATGCTTCTCCAATTGACTTAGGATGGCTCACCATCGATGTAGAAACTATCGCTATTACCTATGCAAAAAATGTACAAAGATTAAATACAATTAATATAATGATAAATATTGAAGGTTGAAAACAATTAATTTTATATATCAAACAAAAGTGTACCAGATCCTGAGATGCTTCTCTAGTACAAGGAGGAGGGTTCACCATTGACGAAATAGGTATGGATATTTTCTATATGAAAAAATTATAAGATTATAATATATCACAAGTTCACATGTACTCGTGCATATAATCATGAAATCAAGAAAATAAAGTAGAGATACATACCTTCGCCCTCTCTTGATCCGCGGGTGAATCAGGTGCATTCAACATATCCACAAAGCTTAATGGTCGTTGTACATGTAAAATAGACAAAAAACACTAATCAATCTACAAACCCCAACTAATACTTGATTTCAACATTTTCAAACAATTGTATGACTAAAAATGTGTTCAATTACCTTCTTCACACGTTTTGGTATCTTCGAGGAATTATTTTTCTTAGGATGAGCCCTAGACGTGGAGGGGGTACCCTAAAAACACAAAATTAACATGATATATTAGTACAGATAATAAATTAAACATAATTTTAAAAATCTAAAATGAAATGACTTGCATATTCCATCAAAACAATACATAAAAAGAGTTGTACAAAATATGATACCGTATAGCCTTGTAGGCCAAAATCAATCACTGAGAGCATGATGTCATCAATCTGGGACATTTCGTCCCCTATCAACACCTACAAACCAGAAATTGGACCAAGCATTAAAGATAGTTAGTATATCTTGTATTTTTTTGAATTCAAAGTGTACTATTCTATTTTAACATGTTACAAAATTTATACCTCAGGCATCGAAGTTGCAGCTATGGTAACTAGGGGAGGTGTATGGGATACCTCTGCTGCAACCGGAAATGCATATTATTTGTCTCAATTTAAATTGATGTATAAATGAAAATTCATTTATGTAGTTAAAAATTTAAAGTGACTGATAAATAAAATGTTATGAATTCAAATCAACACACTTGTGTCTGTGGCTCATGGGCAAACACCATGTCCATCAACTCATCTGTCAGCGCGACATCCTCAACCATGTGAGCCTGACATCTACAACCACAAATCATGCAGAGATGATATGAGTATCCATCTGCACCGACTACATCATCTATCCCCGAGCAACTGACACACATATGCTCGATGGGCTCTTTGTCGCCCTCTAACGGCTCATCATCCAATACAATAGGGTGTGCTAATGATGTCCCATGCTGGATGATGGCACCAATCAATGTTGTGGCTGCCTGAAGAGTCTGTAGCTCCATCGACTCTTTCAACTCTAATGGAACAACCAGATGCACCTTGGGTTTGGGTGCTAGGGGGTGGTGACTCTTCGTGGCTAATCGCCTACGGGCTCTAGGTCTATCTTGGGCAGAGCCACCACCTCTACCATGAAACTCTCTCATGTCAAAATAGTTTGGCCACACATTGAGCACAAACTCACAATATATTTTTCTCAAAAAATATAATGACACCTCATAATTATTACAAGATGGATCATCAAAGACCATCCACCACCTCTGCCAAAAAAGCTTCTTCATTTGCGCATTGGTACACCAATGTATGGGAAACCTCTTTACATTAAGAGGTAATGACTGACCAGTTTTGGGATCAACAAAAAGTGCACATATTTGTTGTTTACAAATATTTTTGTTTTTTACTCCATTGTATGATAGCCCATTGGCATAGAATTGACAACACCTATCTCTAAAGCTTCCCCATTTGGTAATTTCTGTGGAAACAGCTATGGCACCACTAGCTAATGTTTCTAGGCTAGTGGCGAGGGATTGATGATGGTCAAGTTCAGAAATTTTTAATTTTACAATCAGTCTATTGATTTTAGATGTATTTTGTCCTAACTGATTAATTAATTCTTCCTGTGTTTCGGCTGTGCGGTCAAAAGGAGGAATTGGGGGTTGTTCTTGTGTGTTTTCAGGAGGTGCATTTGGTTGTTCTTGTAGGTTTTCAGAAGGTGCATTTGGTTGTTCTTGTTTTGGATTAGAAGAATCTGATTTTTGAAACAAAAAATTAAAAAACCTAATCAAAATTAATGAAATTAAATTCAAAATCTAAAACAAATTGCATAAACCGGAAAGAAAGACAAAAATAAACAAAAACTAACCTTGATCCATAGCTTGGAGGACAAATCTAGCACCCCGTTCGCGGTTTAGGTGAGAAAATGGGGAAAAAATGAAGTAAAAAATGTGATTTACGGGTAAATGAGACCCAGTTTTTTTTAAAAAACCTTTTTTACTAGGCACTGCATACGTGGTTTTATTTGGATTATTAGCACGCAAGTGCTCATTTTCCTATGAGTAGTGCGCATGTGCTTATTTTCCAAGGCGTAGCACGTACGGGCTCATTTTCCTAAAAGCAGCGCGTATGCGCTACCTTTTCTAGGCTCGGGAAGAACAAACCTAAGCACGTACGTGGGAATTTGAAATTTTAAAGCCATGTACACGCTGCTTGTTTTTCCAAGTTTTTTTTGGGTGGTGTCCACTTTTCTAACCACCATCTTTGTGCACACGCCCCGTTGGACTATTTGAATTACACAAATTTATCAACTATGACTCTTCATAAATATTGAATTATCTAAAATTGAATGCGATTATCAAGTGACTAGGCATGTTCGAGGGGAACCAGCAGAAACTATTGGCAGTGGGCCAACGTCCCTCACGGGGATTTACAACATGGTTTAACAACCTCTTGTGTATTCTATAAGTCTAGTGGTTGTATCAGATATTGTTAGGTCGATATTTTGGTGCAAAAGAAACCCTAGCTTGTAACAAGTGGTATTAGAGCTTGGTCACAAGCTCGAATCACGCAGGCCATAGTGAGTGAAGCTAGGAGGGGGATTGTTGGCAGTGGGCCAGCATCCCTCACGGGGATTCACAACATGGTTTAACAACCTCCTGTAGATTTTATAAGTCTAGTGGTTGTATCAGGAATTTTTAGATCAATCTTTTGGTGCAATGGAAACCCTAGCTCGTAACAAAAACTGCACTCAAAAAAGAAGCATAAAAAAACCCTACCCCATAGTTTTGAACCTGAGTCGTTGATCTTAATCGGTCAAGAAGATCATCGGCAGTAGTAAATCAATTATTTCACATCTATTTATAATAAAAGGGGACACCAGGCATAATTTCGCATAATCGCATATCGGTGGTAGGACCCATCATTTAAAGAACAAACAATAATTTATTTGTTAAATTTCACATAATCGCATATCGATGGTAGCACTATTTCACATCATCACATATTGTTAGTAGGGCTAGGATCCACCACTTGAAGACTTAAAAGATTAATAGTTTAAAGATAAATTGCAACTTAAAAAATATTAAAATGATTACAAAATTTATTTGATAATTATTTATAAGACAGTCCCATGAAAGTCAGTGGAAAGCAAATTTGATAAACAAAAATTGGAAATCTAATAAAACCAAATTGAAGACAATGTTTACAAAGATTATACAATGAAACATGCAACACACTAAAGGTACTCAAAATTGCAGCAAATTAATATAGAATTTATAAATTAAAAATTAAAAAGTGTACGTGGATTTACACTGGTATAAAGAAATCAATTTGTTTTTGCAATACCATTCATGATTCATGAATTACAGTAAATAATATAAATAGCTAGTAATAGTCTAGGTCTCGATAGTCTCCTACAAAATGCTAAATCTCATTGACTGACAATTTACTTGTCACGACTGAACCAAATCCAAATGCCAATTCATCTCATCAAATTGTACTTCACTTTACCTTTCATTCTCCCCTTCATTTTGCTCACTTGTGTTATTCTCAGCATGACTATTAGAACTTGATGATCTCTGTGTTTTAACACTGTCATTGCTAGTTGAAATGTTGCCTAACCATCTCCTTTCAGTTGCGGATGTCTAGTGTGCGAGTACCCTCTCATAACGAATTTTTTTGACATTATACTGATTGTTATAAATCCTCAAACAAACTTCCAGGTCCTTGCCGAGTTTGTTTCTTGTCTTTAATTTTAAGAATCCCAATGCACTGAAAACTCTCTCATCCTCAACAGAACCCAAAATCATCATTTGACACAAGTCAGCCATTTTGAAATATTCTAAGATTTAATCACACAACGTTAAGCTATGACTTATTTTTTCCCAAATCCGCGTTATTAATCCTAGTAGGTATGGACTATCCAAATCCTTAACCTATTCATGCATTGTTGCTACAAAATGGGCAGATTGCTCTGCAAGCTTAGTTCTACTTATAGCTCCTTCTACTTCCTTTCCATCAACATTGAAATTGGCACTCTTACCAAAATAATTCACCAATTCTAGTAGCCTCTTATGAAAATCTTGTGGATCAAGCATTCTCCAAAAATTAGGATAGACGATAGACATGGATTCTAATAGTTCCTCTCGAGGGAATCACTTTAAAATCTGTGTTGAAACCTCTTTTACAATCTTCTGTAATTGGTTTTCACAGAACTCATAATGCTATTGAAATCTTCCACTATAACAGGTCCATTTGTCATTCTAGTAGACCACGCGCTGGAACACATGCCATAGTAGAATATTGGTATCTTCTTTCCACAAACAGGGACGCATAACTCAACATGATCATTAAACCATAAATAATTATTAGCATGACCCAAATCTGTAATTTGATTCCATTTACTAAATGCTTCATCTTTGAATGGATAATCATTTAGATATTAATTATCAATGCCCATGATAGTCATTCTACGCAGTGTAGCATATTCTTGAACATGCATAGTTCTTTGTTGGGCTTGTTTAATAAGTGAGTCCATTTGGTCCAATAGGGGGAGAATACCAACCAAGGTTAACAATGTCTCTACATCAATTAACCTATGCAGAAGCGTAGCACATTGAGCATCTTTCCTTTGTTCGTACATTAGACCAACCAGGGATCTATATTCTAAGAAAACTCATTCTAGGGGTCCATGAATAGAGATCCATCTGGTCTCAACATCCTTAAATAGCTTGTTACTATCATTTGTTCCTTCAAAAAATTTAAAAAATTCTAAAAAATGCTTGGGACTACGACACAAGTATGCATAGAGCTTGTGAATTAACTCATCAACTTTGGCTACCTCTTCATGATCGTGCATAATTTTACATGCTAAATTAAGTCTGTGCATCATGGAGTGAATGGGAACCATATATGGTGCAATGTTCATTTGTAGCTTTGCACATATACCGTTCCTATGACCTTGCATCACTGCAGCTTCGTCTTCTCCTACACACACTAGCTTTTTGGCAATTTTAAAGTCATCCATAGTAGCAATTTCATTTAAAGATTTCTTAGCCACTTTATACATACTTTACGCGTTGGTGTTCTTCATCTTAACAACATAGAGTAGATGAGGATGCCATATATGGTTCTGGACAATATACACACGCATACACATCCAACAAGTATTGTCCACCACTGTAACTTCATCTAAAGATAATGCAATATAGTTTGATTCCTTTAATTTTTCCTATAGATAAGTTATTTCCACTTCAGCAAGACAACTTGCCAAATCCCATCCACTTTTTACTGACCAATGAGTTGTAGGATATCTTGGAACACTGAGAAATCTTAATTATCCAGCAATATTAGAGTAGTCTATCATAGGATGACCTTTGCTCAAAAGATTAAAAAGAGTAACCAACTAAACATTTTTGGACATATATGTTTCATCCATAACCTTTTGAAATTGAGCTTCAAGTGAACCCATGTGTTTTCCTTTCTCCTATTTTTCTTTACTCGCATTAAATTCCTCTGCATACCTGACATGCTTACATTCTTCCTTATTTTTCCATCTAACCATTGATACTTCCTTTCCATCTATAGTTTGTTTCTCATAAACTTTGCCAGTGTGCTTTTCTATTGTATCCAATTTCAGCTGCAATTTTTTGTCCTTACCATGTTTCCAAGTACAGATGTACACAAGCATTCTACTGGAGGTTTTCCTTTCTCTGGATTTGGCACTAGCTCAATGAATGTGTACTTTGAACTCCAACTTATCTGAAATGACCTTGTCGCATCCCACTCCTGCCCAATTTTTGTTGTTGATTTTCTTCCCCTCTTCTATGCATTGACAGGAGCAACATTACCGGTATCGTCAGTAGCATTATTATCGCCAGTGTTAGTAGAAACAACATCGACATTATCAACAACAGCATCATCGCCATTTATACCAGCATCTATGACATTATCAGCAACAACATCATCAACACTGCCAACAACAACAACAACATTGTTAGCAATAGCATCACCGATGTTGTCAACCAAGAGGATTGTTTTAGTCTGGCTACTCTGGGTATCCATTGGAACATTCATTGCGACCGAGCCAGAGGCATCGATGCAAGTGTTGATGTTGTAGCTCTGCTTGATCGAGTGCCAAAGTATGACCTTATATTATTATTTTTGCATTTGGATGACCTCCCTCTGTCACTTTCAGGAGTTTTGTCGCTCAACATCTCTTACTAACAAAAACTACAAGAAGGAATCTGATTCCTATGGGCTACAAAATACTGTAATGGATAAAAAGAGGGAAAAATAAAATAGATAAACTTTGAAGCTTGTTCTGACAATGCTTGCTATGTAAATAATAATAGATTAAAATGGAAAAAACTAAGCCATGCAAGAAGGAATCTGATTCCTACAGGCTACTAAATACTGTAACAGATAAAAAAAGGGAAAAATTAAATAGATAAACTTTGTAGCTTGTTGTAACAATGCATGCTATGTAAAGAATAACATATTAAAATAACTAAGCCATGCTAGAAGGAATTTGATTCCTATAGGCTACTAAATATTGTAACATATAAAAAGAGAGAAAAATAAAATAGATAAACTTTGTAGCTTGTTGTAACAATGCATTCTATGTAAAGAATAACAAATTAAAATGGAAAAAAACTAAGCCATAACAACTAAGCTACAAGAAAAATCTGAAATCAAAATGACAGACACAAAGGCACTAACAACTCAAAATGGCAAACACTTACATCAATCTTATATCCTTTGTCACTTATCGTTAGTTTCACAGTAATAGGGTCCGTCAATGATTCAACATCTAAAGAATTCCTCAGCAACTTGTGTCTAGAGAAGAGCATGTGGATTCTGGGAGTGCAAACCGATCCGAACAAGGTGTAAACTGTAAAATGTCACCTTCTCATGTATTTATATGGAACAAATTTTAGCGAATTGCACACAATTCTACAATTGGGATATAGAAATTTGGCAAAATTGAGCTGGATTAAGGTGGTGCAATTTTAAAGTTGAAGGCGAATTATGGAGCTGGCATTAACGTTCAATACTAGTGGGGGCGTATTGGGGTTGGCCTCAAGAATAAAATAATTAATGTTATTGGCGATATGGCCGCTCAAAATTAAAAATTCTTGTGTTGATATTGGTGAATGCATGCATGTCCATCGATGGTTTCTTGGATTGTCCAAAAAATTCGGGGCGAAATTACGACTATTAAATATTCAAGTCGTGTATGATTTGGTGGTGAATAAACCGTGTTTCAAAAATAATGACCAACCACAAGGTGGAAAAAAAGGGCCATGGGATAGATTTTGCATGAACACGAGGTGATCCAACCACTCGTATAATGGTTTTATTTGCCAATTTCCTGATGCAATCGACCTACACAATTTGCCGATTGGTGAATATTCACCACTAAAAAAAGCGTTGCATCCCAAAAGGAGAATATATGAATGAATTCTTTTTGTAATGCATACCACACCTTAGTTTCCACTCTTCTTTCTTGATTAGTGTATTGAGTTTGGATTACTATTGTTAGGGTCTAGTAAAAGAATTCTATGTAAAGGTGGTAGTCATATTCCCTATGTCTTTTTCATATAATAATACAATTTTGAATGTGGTTCTCCAAGTTGTTTGTCCTTGAGTATTTGAATATTAGGGCATATTATCCTTCTTCTTGTATATACCAAGCTTTGATTAGAATTCTAAAAGCATGCCAATTTGGGATAGTGTGTCTATGTGTATTCCACCAGTAAGATGCATTATAGACCAAGGTATCTTGAAGTGCAACAATTATCATTAATTCTTCTTGGAATGTGTGTTTCATATCTAAGATATACTCTTTACATCTCTAATCCCAAAAAATATTGGTAGCTTAATATGTGAGATACCCCTTTGTATATGTTTGATGTATTTTATACTATCTTCTATAAAGTGGAAAATTCGAGGCTTATCCAATTCACCACTTGAAAGAAGAGGGAATTAACTAAGATCAATTTTCACTTTGGGGACTTCAAATTCAAAAGAGAGGATGAATCTACTAGATCCAATCCTAAATGATGCAAGGACTAAATACTAAGTAGATTGGTTGTAATTGGAATGTGTTTGACCCTCTTTTGTAAGTTGAATAAGAAAAGTGCTGGAATCAAAGACAAAGTATGTGAAAAAAATGAGCTATAGATTCAAGATTCAGCCATGCACTTGGATCTGAGAAGTTTCAGATGATTCAGAGATTCTCTACGAAATCCAGCAAAATTTGCGGGGGCCGTGTGTCCAGACAGGGGCGCCCTCCTATCAGTCCTCTGAACTTTCCGCACATTGAAAAGGGTTTTTATGTCTCTACGAATAAAGCTTAATTCCAGAAGTATAGTTGTGCACCTTCTTCCTACACATAGAAAAAAGAAGAAAAGGGTTTGGGAATAGGGGTTTTCCTAAGTCAAACCCCGGTTTGGAATCAACCTTGAATGAAATACTGTAAATACTTGAAATAAATGATGGAAAGGTATACATTTAGATATACAATAGCTGATGATAATGCTTTTCTTCTTAGATGCAATCACATATGTTGTATGAAATGGCATGAACATGACAAATCCCTAATAGACACATGCTTGCAAATGAATGATGTAATGTTGCTCCAATGAATAGATAAAGAACATGCAATCTTGAGGAATGCTAGATGATGAATGCTTGATGTAGTTTCCTTGCCTTATGACCGATGTCATGTTCTCACCTTATGATCATGTGTTATCTTATTCCAAATGAGAGAGGATGACCTCCTTATATACTTTCCTATTGTCAAATATTGTTTATTTTTTTGATAGAGGCCGACATAGGGGATTTATTTCCTGTTCACAATTGAAATAGGATGAATGGGGAAGGGCCTCAAGATAGGTCCTACCTAGGGAGGACCAGAGCATGGTACCCTAGTTTGGGCCAAGATCAAAGGGCTATGCAAGTTGTAAGATGCAAAAATGAAGTTTGGTTGCATAAAAGAGGCATAAATAGGTCCCGATCAAGCATGGGGATGAGACTGATAAGGTGAGGGCCCAAAATGCAGTCGAAATTGCAAAGGGTACAATTTTAGGACACTGCATTTATACCCCACTATAGCGGGAGTATGATTTTATGCAAATACTCATGGTAAAGTAGAAGAAGAGAGAAGAAGATGAGGAATGTGGAGCAAAATCACAAGGAGTATAAGACATCACTAATTTTGAGGAGCTAAGCCCCCAATCTTAGGATCTTAACTCACTCAAACATATTCAAGGGAACACAAAACAAGACAAAAAGAAAAACAAAGAAAAAGACACAAAGGCACACATGACACAAAAACCAGAAACAAGACCTCAAGTCAACTTGTTGAAGAGACCTTGATATCAAAATATCTCAACAACTAATATTATTCTTAAAAATGTCATTTCATGAACACAAATGATCACATAAAAGAGAAAAGAAAGCATCATCCATGAACTATCAATAAAAAAAATGAGTTGACCAGAGGAAGAAGAGAAAGCATGAATACACACTAGAAATGTTTGTCTAGGTGATCCATGAGAAGAATGATGAGAGAAAGGGCATTTACTAATCTCCCCTAGATGTTTTCATCTAGGTGATCCATGGTGAGTGTTGGTGCTCGAAAATGGGTTTACACTGCAAGAGGCAAAAACCAAGTTGATTCCTCAAAATACCCATGGAAAGCGACTTCCAACTATCAATATCCTTCATACTTGGACCATTTGTGACAAGGATTGCAAATCCTTTTGCACTTTGGGCTCTACAAGACCCGAGAGGGTGATCCCTTAGCCAATTTGTGATCTTTTTGCCATATTCACAAATTATAAATAAAGCAAAGTAGATAATCTCATGTAAAGGCTCAACAAAAAGGGAGAATGCTCAGAAATGGCAAATTCCTCAGTGATCCTCAACCAATTGGAGCATGAGATGATTATGTGCACTTAGCAACATACATGAAAATAAAATATATTCTGATATTCAACCAATTATAGCAAATTGTTGGTGATTTTGAATTGAAAAATGTCACTAAAGATGGTTACAAGCTACAATCAGTGCCTTAGTCAATTAGGTACATGAATTCATACAACATAAAATGAATTTTGATAGAATTTATCTAACAACATATAGATCTAAGATAGTAGTGCCTTGCAATGTATCACATTTGCAACCCCAAACCAAACTACTTATCAAAATCCCTGCAATAAACATACCATTCTGCAATTCTACTCAAGCATTTAATTGGCCCCTTAGACCAAAGCATGAACAAAAAATACATACACCACAATAGTGCAATTAATGAGAAAATCCTTGATTTTATTCATTCAAAATATAGTAGAACAATACACTGGATAGATATGGATTTTAATTATATTTCTATTGAATAAATCAGTTGTTTCTCTCAAAACACAATTTATATTTAACTCCTTCAAGAACTTGCAAAAAACCAGACACGACACTCTTTCTATTTTCTCTACAAACGACTTTACAATTTGCTCATTTCACCTAGACTTTGCTACTGGAACCAGAAATTTTAGAACACTAAAGGGACCAAAATCAAAAACCTGTCTCATAGCCCTGAATTCCCTTTTATAGAAAAAAAGGGACCTAACAAGCTTTAGGCTAGAGGAGACACCCGTTATCAGGATGATTAAACATACCTAAAGTTTGTTACAACAATATTCCATTCTTGATTTTATTCATTCAAAATCAAAATTTGTGGCCACTTCTCTAAAACTCATGATGTATTTTACCACCATCATTGTTGTTCCAGTTCAAAAAAATATCCACCACTAGAAGAGAAAAATAGTTTTATCAAACTATTTACAACCTTTATTCATCATTTAGATACATCCTACTCCATCCATTGTACTCTTCATCAGATGGCCATTCATAACTCATGACTTCATCAGATTTAGCTCTATATGGAGTGTATTTAATAGCTACTTTATTTGTCTCTCTTTCAAAAGATTAAAAAAATGACCCTGTGACAATTATTTTGTCCATGCTATCCTCTAACATATCCATGTTCAACCCTTCACATATTAACTCTACCTGGGTACTGATGACTCTCTCTGCCTCCTCCTTCCAAAATTGTAGAGGCTTGACTATCCCATCTTCATCCTAAATATTTGGCAAAAGAGTTTCATTCAACTCTTTGAAATTTTTCATCAGCTCCCTTATCTTTCTTTCTATATTTTCTGGCAAAATTTAGGCCTCTTGCATTGATTTTAACAACAAATAAGTTGTTTGGAGTGCAAGTAGCCTCTCAGCATGATACTTGGAAGCCATAGACATTATTCTGAACTCATTTCCCCTTTGCAACCGTTTTGTGAACAAAGGGATTGCCACTTCTTTATCATCATCAAATTTTTGAATAACATTAAATAATAAAGAATAAAAGGCATGAATTCTATTAAGTCTAATATCAACCTTTTCATTTAAATGAGTTAGCACTGAGCTAACTATCTCCTTTTGTTGTCTGGCTAATTGATCTTCTAATTCCTTCAACTTATTTTCTAATTCAATAATCTTCTCCAAGAGATGAGATTGAGTTGGATTAGTAGATCTAGTGGCTTCAAGCTCATCATCATCATATGGGACCAATGATATACTGGGGATACCAACATTGATGTTAGGTTGAACTGATTCTTCTACATGGATAACATGTGATGACCTAGATGTTGATGGTGCTAATATCCCTGTAAGTGCAGAAGAGGAGACTTTTATCTATCCTTGCTAAGGAGTTGCACTCTCATTTGCAATTCTACACACCTTTGTTGAGATGCATTGTAATCATTGAAAAGCTTGTCAAATTTTCTCATTAACTCTGCCTTTTCCAAGTCTTCTCTCTTTGAAGTTTCATGAGGCAATTTAACAACATCAACATTCAACCTTGTAGCCTCCACACTTGATGTGTCAGATTCTCTCTTTACAATAAGGCCTCCCCTTAAGTTGGGTTTTATGTCGCTAATATTAGGCTTTCTAGGTCCTTCCTCTAATGCCCATATTGCCAAGGTTTCATAATCATCTACAAAATCTATTCCTTTCAATGCCAACCTTGCTTGGCCCTTTGATTTCCTAATTGCATCAAAGGCCACTGCATCTACTATGTCCCATTCTAGTAAAATTAAAACTCTAGCATGACTTACAATCATCATGCCCTTATCTGTAGTGATTTTCTTGAACTCTTCCATCATCTCATTCTTAACTTCTTCCTGATTCACATGTTCAGACCTATCTCACCTCTGAGCTTTTCTCTCGTCAGTTCTCTTCTTAAATTCTTCAATTTTCATCTTCCACATTAATTACAAAAAGGTTGGACTTCTCACAAAATTATCATCCGCAAGAAACTTATCACATGCCTCCTTCCTTGCATCCATGAAAGCTCTACCCTGAATATCTAAAGGAGTGAGGTCCAACTCCAAATTAGGGGGCAGATAAGGAATACCAATTTGCATCTCTACACTTGTTGCGACAAGCGTATCATCCTCCATTTGTTCTTCAACCTGCCTTATGGGTGAAAAGGGCATGAGTGGTGGCGAAGGACTTCTATCAAGATCAATGATCTTGACTCCTTTAAAACTCTTGATTTTCACCTTTGGGGAAGGCTCTATCTTCATTATCCTTTTACCTTTTCTCCTCACTAATCCTCCACTGTCGTTGCTTCTCTCTTTTTCATCACTTGTTTCTTCTCTTGCTCTCTTTTGAGAAGACTCATAAACATGTCTCTTTTCTATCAGTCCATATGTTATTTGAGGTAGAGGAGGTCGTGAGCCTGAATATTGCATCCTCTTTTGATGAATCAAAATTGATTCCTCCATAATAATGGGTGTTGGACGATGTACATCTCTTCTTTCAACTTGTCGGTCATGAAAATCTTCAAGTTTGGCCCTTTTCTCCTCCAATACTAGAGTCAACTCATCAAAATTGTTCATAACAAAATTGACTTTAGCACAAAATCGAGTAAAATATTTTGTTGGATCATAGCTTGGATCCATTTTCTGAATTGTAGGCCATAACTTCCTAAAAATTATCCATTTCTCTTTCCTCCAATCTTGAGTCATGGAATCATACTGAATTCTTATTATATGCTTAGGAAAGTTAATCTCATGAGGCAATAGACCTCCTTTTATTCTTATCTTGAAAATATTGTAAAAACCCTCCAGGTCACTATGTCTAGCTATGTTAACCCATAAATGATATGGTGCAAAGAATTTGTCAAAATGTTCATATCCTCCTTTCAGAATCACAAAATATAGGATGATAGTATAATCAAGGAAAATTATTCCTTTGCCTTTTCCCTTTAATTATTTATCATGGATGCACCCTATCTACCATATTACTTAAGAAAAACCCATTCTCAAAGGAACATTAAAATACAATACATGTGACTGACTAGAAAAACCATAGATTCTAATAACAGTGCTAAGAGGATAAGGGATGAAATCCCCCCAATTGTGCTCAATCCTCAGAAGTGGAAACCTTTCTTTAGGCCTTACAAAATCATGCAGCTCCTTGGGGATCCTTGTTGGGTTTACTATCAATCTTTGTCTTAACCTAGAAGCCAAGTTGTTATAAAATCTCACAAAACTAGCCTCCTGTCTGTCCCAAGACATATCTGTGCTCCAAAGATGCACTAGAATTTCCTTATTGTCAATTGTCCTCTTGAGGTTCATAGTACCTTCAAATCTGTGTTCCTATACAGGAACATGTGCATGAGAAAGGAATACCAGTAGAATTGAGCACCAACCACTTAATTTTTAATATCTTGCAACCCCTCATGAATCTTATCTTCAAGGTATGGGGCATTTGAAGTAAAAAACCACTGTATAATCTGGATGTTGAATTTACATGGCCATATACATGAAGTCAAGTGGCATAACTATAATTGGATTGAAACCCAAGATTTGACATAGAGAGAAAAAGGTAGCCTGAAAATAAGGAGCAAAAGCACCAATTGGGAATGACTCCTCTAAACTAGGGCCCATGCAGTATGTTGTCTAACCTGCACTAGCCAAATGCATTGGAAGAAAATTACTTCTAATGAAATCTTTCATTTTTTTATAATACTATGCCTTTAACTCATTTAAATCTACTTGTACCGGGTTAGTAGATGGTTCATATAAGTCAAAAATCTCTTGGAATTCCTCTCTTCTAATTGTCAGGAGAGTTTCTCCTTCATTTCCCCTTATAACCCTCAAGGCAGGGTCATATCTATTTGCAACAACCTTAAGAAGGTCGACATCCATGAACACACTCGACACCACTAATCTACTTGAATCATATTGCCAAGGACTTGAGAGTGGGGAATGTAAATTTCTTTGTCCATACCATAATTTGAACATCTTTAACTCGATCATTGATACCCTAGAATCTGCCATGCGGTATGCTTTATCAGTCAACCCTTCTCCTAGGGTTTTTCCATGAACAAATTTATGTCCTTGGTTCCTATCATTTGTAGAGGCTTCAATTGGTCTAAGAAATCATCATAAAAATTTCTCTTCAGGTATTCAACCTGCCTTGAATGTTTTTGTGAGGGAGCCATCTTTTGAACTAGGGTTTTCTACTATAGCTTCGAATTGGGAAGGAAAAGACTAGGGCTAACACACAAGATTTAAATTACAACAGTAATCCAAGCAAATTTCGCCTTTCTCTATTTAGCTTCTAACCCTAAAATAATTAAAACTCTTTTCCTACAATTTTGTGCACAAACACAACATAAATTGCTTCAAAACAGATGAAAAAGCTCAGACGAACTTACTACTTTGATTACACCAGGGGAATAGCAATTATGTGTTGCAAGAAACCATCTCAATCTTCTTCAGCCATGGGGATGTCCTTTGAATCACTATGAATCTTTTTATGAATCAAAAATAGCTTTGACAATGCTTTTATTATCGCCTGGAATGAAATGCCATTGTCTCATCTGCCATTATTACTCGTGCTAGTGAAATAATGGCTCTAACTTGCATTTGAAAAGTTTAAAACCTGACTGTCGGTCATCTTTCACGCAAGAAAATCTCATGAACCAAACTAGTCAATTTGACATTGACCCTCCAATGTGGCAAGCGAGCCCTCTAGAGGCATGACGTAGCACATCCAACTCACCACTAACTTCTCCACTTTCAGTGACCCCACCATCGGTATTTCTTGTCTCGCCTTGGACACTTGGCATCATCTTGTGATGCTACGGTTCATAATCTCCTCGCATCTCTTGATTGTAGGGTTATGAGAACCATTGGATCTGTTCTCACTTTACCTTGCAACTAAAATTCTCGCCAAACTTTTCAAATTAAAAGTCAAGCACCTTTTCACCCAGATTATAACATCATTATCCATTTGAAACATGTGCAAATTGATGGAACCACTAGTAACTTGGGTTTTACCTCTTGAGAACCGGTAATATGAGGATTTTGAATAGTCAAAACATTGGATCACCTTTATCGGTCAAGGACATGTGGCATCATCTTGTGATTCCGTAGTTCTTATCTTCCTTGCATTTTCATTTGCGAGGAAGCGTGAATCGTCAGATCTATTCTGCCTTTATCCACCGACCGAAGTATTTAAAATTTTAGACTTAGGAAAAATATAAGGGGCCCAGCCGAAAACAACTTAATGCTTAGGAAATACAATGGCTCTGCCAATGGTAACCGACCCTTGGCTTAAGTGGAAAAAGGTAACAATAGAATATAACAAGCTTAGGGGTTTTTTTTTACAAGACTTAATAAAAAATTCACAATCCCTAAACCCTAGACCTTGACCTTTGACAGAGGGCAAAATAAATCTAGACTGATCAGTATTTTGACTCAAACATGAAAATTTTTGTGCAGTCATTTTTAGGACTATCAATGGCTCTAGTTGGGGACATTCATTTCACAGGAATGAAGTGAGAATCCACAATCTTTGGTGAAGCATACCACTTGTAGAGCAGACCAAAAAGAAGTTACCTGGATAGGGCAACTTCAACAGAAAGGAAACTACACTACTTATATACAAAACCTAACTAATTCTCATGGATAATAACTACTTTAATAAAATTAGAGCTTCAAGAATTGTCCATGAACAGACAATTCAAACTTGCTTTGGATCAGATATGGGCCTAGCCAAATGGCATCAAACTTGCCATGTTTTCCCTTGTCTTCTAATCTAGAATTCCACATTAGAACCAAATCATTAATTTGAAAAGTTATTGCAATTGTGCTTTTGTCATATAGGTTTTTAACTTGCATCTATAATTTTGAATTCTTGGTATTGGCTTCTCTTCTAGTTTCATCTAGTTCCATTAAAGCTTCAATCCTCAATTGCATATCATCATCTATATCATTGTCATAAGTTTGGACAAACTTATACATTTCCATCAGATTGTTTTGGGGTAACCTCACATGTATACCATACAACAAATCAAAAGGTCTACATCCAATTGCTTTCTTAACTGTTACCCTGTATGCTCAAAATGCTAATCTTAGCTTTGAATCCCAAGGCTTCTTGTTTTTCTCTAGGATTCTTTTGATAATCTTCATCAAGGTCTTATTGCTTGATTCATCTTGCCCATTTCCTTATGGTTGGTGAGGTGATGAATATGAGATTTGGATACCATATCTGTTGCAAAAGTTTTCATATTCCTTTGACCTAAAACTCATGGCGTTATCGGAGACTATTCTCTCTGGACATCCAAATCTAGTCAATATATTAGTTGTGAGAAAATCAATTACCACCTTACTTATTGCTTTTATAATAGGTATGGCTTCAACCCACTTAGTGAAATAATCAGTGGCCACCAAAATCCAAGAATGACCACTACTATATTTACACGCTATCTCTCCAATAAAATCTATACCCCATTGCTGGAATGGGGCCTACACATTACAGGTCTCAACGACAGATTCCCTGAAAATTTTAATTTTCCCAAAAACCTTTGGCATGGATCACATTTTTTGACTAATTGATGTGCATCCTTGAAAATTGTTGGCCACCAAAACCTAGCCCTTAATATCTTGTGTGCATTTGTCTTGGCCATTTAATGCCCTTCACAAACTCCACTATGCAATTCAGATAATAACTTCTGAGCCTGGTCCTGGTCAACACATTTTAGCATGACACCATCACTATTTCTCCACTAAAGTTTCCCATTAACTATGGCATATTTTATAGTATGTAATTTCAATGTCCTCCTTTTATTATTGCTCATGTCTTCAGGACATTTCATCCTTTGCAAATAGTATATGATATCATTATACCATTCACAACCATCCACATCACAGGTACAAGATCGATGTTCTTCTTCTACAATATTTATTTGATTGGCATCCAAATTAGTCTAAGCCATTAATTTAGCCAATCCTTTTCCTCTCACTAACTTAGTGATTTGGATATCAATATTGAATTCTTGGATCCTATTGATCCATTTACATCTTCTTCTAGACACTTCCTATTGTGTGAAAATGTCTTTGATTGCAACACTAGGCACATATGCAACCATTATTTCTCCCATCAGATAACTCCTAAAATCTTTAATTTTCATTACTACTACATAGGCCTTCTTCTCATTAAAATCATACTTCATCTTTGTAGCTTGCAAGGATTTACTAAAAAATGCTATAGGTTGTTCAAAACCCTCTGAGTTCTTTTACAACAAGACAACATCAACAGTATGAAAAGATGTAAACGAGAAAATTTGCATAGGTTTTCCATAATCAGGTGTCTTCAGAATAGGTGCATTCTTAATAGCCTACTTGATCTCCTAGAATGCCTTAACTGACTCTCTGTCCCTTTCTATCTTTGCGCCTTTCTTCAACATCTTGGATATAGGCCTACTGATTTCAGCATAATTGGTAACAAACCTTCTAAGAAAATTAATCTACCCAAAGAATGATTGGATACCTTTCACTATTTTTGGCTAAGGAACCTTGTCAATTTATACTACCCTCTCTGAGTCAATCCTTACACCATCTTTTGAAACAATGTGACCCAACAACTTAACCTTAGTAACCCCAAAGATATTCCATATTCAACAGCCCCGCCAAATATTTTTTCAAGGTGACCACAGTGATCACTTTCCTTCTTGGAATAAGCTGTTAAATCATCGTAATATACCACTAAGAACACATTTACAATGATATAAAATGCAACATCCATGGCTCTTTGAAATGATGTTCCTGCATTTGTTAAAACAAAAGGCATTCTTACATAAACATAGGTTCCCCAAGGCATAGTGAATGTTGTTTTGTAATGTTCTGATTCTTTGACCATTACTTGGGTGTACCCTGAAAATCCATCCATCATAGACAAAATCTCACATCATGTCACCCTTTGTAGAATTGCTTCCATATTGGGCAATGGATAGTTGTCTTTTAATGAAGATATATTCAAATTCCTAAAATCAATAGACAATCTAATATCTCCATTCTTTTTCCTCACAGGTACCAAGTTAGACACCCATGATGAATGTCTGATAGGTTTTATAATCCCAACATCCCTTAACTTGAAAAGATCTTCTTTCATTTTAGGTGCTAAGGTTGGATTAATAGGCCTTTGCTTCTGTCTAAAAGGCTTAGCATTTTCCTTCAAAGGAATTTCATGTTGAAATAAATCTTCCCTATAAGCCTCCAGGTCATCATATGACCAAGAAAAGACATTCTTATATTTCCTCAACAAATCAATCAACATTTTCCTTACCTTGGGTGACATTTTTTTTTCAATATACACCTTCCCTGGGGCTCCTTCTATCCCAATGTTAACTTCCTCTAACTCCTTAGCATGCAGAGCAGTGGTAGAAACCTTAGCCTTATCCTAACTATCAAACACCCTTTCTAGGACAACCAGACCTTTGGGAATTTTGTTTGTCTTCAATTGAATCACCTCCTTCACAAAGATTGTCTCTTTATCATCCACTGCTTGTACAAAGGCACTGAATTCAATCTCCTAATTCTCATATTCATCTACACAATGTAGAAACCTTAAGATATCATCATCATCATTGAAAACCTGCCAGCTTTCAATATTGTCAGAGACTGAAGGCCTCATTTGAACCTCAACTTTCGAGATTCCAACAAAAGTGATATTCTCTGGCCTTAAAGCTATATTTGCCAATAGATCTATCATTCTGTTATGGCATCTTTCCTTCCAATCAATACCAAATGCATCAAAATTCTCAATTTGATCCCATGCAGCATTTCTGTACTATTTTAACCTTTTAATTTTTGATGCATACTTAGATCTAATTTGGGATATGACTAATTCAGAATCTTCGATGAGTTTGAGATTCTTTATCCCATATTTTTCAGCTAATCTCAACCCTAGAAGCAATGCTTCATACTCTACCACATTATTTGTGCATGCAAAGGATAGAGTAAAAGAAAACTTAAAAGTTTCTCCACGGGGTGATATGAATAATACACCTGCACCCAAGACTTCCTTAGAACTGGCTCCATAAAAATACATTGTCCATAAATTATCATCGCCTGATGATTTCTCTACTTCCTCATCCAATAGTGCAGGATGTGTTGGCATTTCAGTAGAAAGAAAGACTGTTAGCATTTCAATAAGGATATTGAGAAGGTTGTTGAAGATTATTGATATAACTAAAGAAGGATGATTACTATCTTTATAACATTGTTTTGTCATTGATGTCAAGAAATTGATTTTTTGATTCAGTATGATGTTGCCATATCTTAAGAAGTATGTTTTGATGAGTATTAAGTGGTTGGTAAGTGACACAGAAAGAATGTGATGAATAAGGGGAGAAATAAGTTATTCAATGGGCAACTACTACCGAGTTAGACAATGATGAGATCATGATGTTTAGATTGTTTTTATATCCTACAAATGTTGTTGATTGTAAGGTTAATACTATACTATGTCACCGAGAAAAGAACCTAGTCGGTAAAGCCTAAGGAACCTAGTCAGTAAACCCTAAGGTTATCGATATCGGTTAATGAAGGCAGAATGACTACCGAGCGAAGTTTAGTATTTACTGAGTTGCAACTGAGTTATGACAGATCGTATTGAATGAATACAAACATTATTTAATGAAGGACAATGATGAGATGGAGTTGATTAAATGATTGGTATGCTGTGCATGAAGTTTGTTTAGGATCTATGACCTTGAAAAATCAAGAGCTAGATCTATAGCACAGATTGAACCACAATAACCTTGTGCAAGTTCCAAGAAAGGAATGCAAGTCCCTAGGCAAGGTAAAACGTTTTCAGATCGAAGGATACATTGAACCTGGTCAAGTTTGAAGATCTAATGGCTAAGATTGATCATGGGAAATGTGATCAAGGAGATTAAGCAATTAGAATTGTTTATAAATAAGGAATTGTTGATAAACAATGTATGTGGGCAAGTGATTACTAAGCACAGAATCTTGAAGACTTGTTTTGAATAACAAATAAGGATTACCGAGCACAGAATCTTGAAGACCTATTTTGAATAACAAATAAGGATCCTAGCAGAGGGACAAGATAAGTCCTATGACAAGATTGTTTTGAGCAAATAAGAATCTGCTTTAGCATTTTAGATGTGAAGTTGTAGATACATATTATTACTGTTGTTTATTCTGTAAGTAACAGGAAATCTCTTAACCGTGTGGACCTAATAGTCTTATTTGTAAATCCTCTAGCAAGGTAACATTCTAGTTGAGTGTTTGAAAACCATTAACAAGGTCACTTCTAACAAAGTGAAGATTCTAACAGATTTGAGGGAAATCCCTTAACCGGGTCACATCTAGCAATGTGTTTGTAATCTTTAACATGATTTGATTTTAACCGAGCATACTCTAGAAGAGTATATTTCTTAGTGGGTTCAGAATCCCACAGTGGTTTTTCCCTATTTGGGTTTCCATGTTAAATCTGGTGTTATATGTGTTATGATGATTATGTGTTTATGAGTTAGCATGTTTAGCAGTTTTTGATTATATTGCTGAAGTTTAAGTTACCAAGGTTGAATTTGTTGAAAATATTGAAGATTAAGTTTGTATGATTCACCCCCCCCTCTCATCTTGTTAGCTATTGGCATCAAAGCTTTACAGGATGTTCTTTTTTCTTTTGTAGAAAATCCTCAACTTTGAATGCATTGATTTCTGCATCCATAAAACAATTCATGTTCTCATCAGAGTCTATTGCATGTACCATCATATATGGTACCTTGGATTTTATTTCAACCTTTACATTTCTACCATCAATACAAAAGGTAGCATAAGATAAGTCAAACTGTAAACTTCCACCCATAGAGGCACTCCACTTTCTTGACAACAACATCCTATAATGCGGTGGGATGTCCACAACTAGGACATTCATGGTTAACTCCTTAGGAAAGGCAACAAGTTTATAAGGTAGTGCCTTTATAGTACCTATCATAGACACTTCTCTTAAATCCATAGCACAACATATGCCCTGAGGAGTATCTACTTTTAAACCCATAGATTGCATTATCCTCACTGACATGATACTCTTTGAAACCCCAGAATCAATCATACAATTTTTTAGGACTCCTCCATTTATGATAACACTTAGAAAGAAAGGGTCCACTCTTTCAAGGGTCTCATCTACTATGTCTTCAAGATAAATTTGGGGAATCTAAGAAACCATTCCCTCTAACTCTTTATCCTTAGTTTCAATCTTATTTACTTGTTCATTTATATTATGAGAAACATTCTCATTTTCAATCTTATTAGAAAAAGAAACACCCCTGACCCAGGCCATGACTTTCTCTCTATGCTCCTCAATTATTAGCATTTATTGTAAAGGAACTTTAACTGTAATCTAAGAAAGCAATTGAAGCATATCAACAAGTGTGTAATTTGGCAATTCAAGAGACATACCTGATTGTTCTTCATGTTTCTTTGGTTTGTTGTCTCTAGCATTATGTTTCTTCTTCATGTCATTTCCGATAGGTACAACAGACCTTTCGACAATATTTGTCTTCATTTTGAGTGGAACTGTTTCCTCACTGGGCTTTACAATCTCAACTTTCTTATCCCACTCCTTTTTCTTGACCTCCTTAATTTTGATTGCATCTTTCCCTGACTTATCCTCCTTGACCTCCTTACCTTTATTTTTCAACTCTTTAATAAATAAACTAGAAGGCTTTCCCTAGTCTTGACCAACTGTTCTATTTCTCAACTGATAATCGAATTTAACCTAAGCTACCATGGCAGTTGTTATTTGGGCAATCTCTTCATCTAAAGGTCTTCTCAAGGATATTAAACTCTCTCCTTGTTTAGCATTACACATTCGATCATCAACACATAACTCATCATTAGAAAAAACTTGTTGATGGTATGATTTTGTTCTCTACCTTTAGCGATCTATATCCAGATCCTGAGTCACGATATCAGAAAAATATTATGTCCCTCCAAGGTAAGAAGTAGTCATGAGACAATCAACATTATCATCCTCAACGGTTCCTTCTCCTTTTTCTGCAACTCATCTTTGACAGAAATAAATTATGCAACAATACAATATTTAGGTGAGTGGGGTGATTGACAAGCAACACACTAGGGTGTATCCTCAACAATATTCACTGTTTTTTTGCAATGGATCAGGAGTTTGATTCTCCTACTTATTTTTTTGCTACTGACCTAGTTTGCCATCCTTCCAATTTGTGTTGTAAGGATAATCCTACAATCTTGGTGGTCTATTAAATTTATTAAATTGTGGCTTTTCTGGTACAAGACCTTTATCATTCTTTTCCACAGTCAATTTTAAGTCCTTCAAGGTATTAAGTACCTTATCCCATTTGTCTTCCTCTTTAGGTTTTGACCCTAAAGACTTTTCAACTTTGTCCTTTGCACTCTTAGAAAATCGAGGATCCTCTCTTCTTCCAAGCTTATTTGAAGCTCTTCTATCCCCTTCCACGTTAATAGCTATCCTAAAAGCATCTCTAAAAGTTTGAGGATCTTTATCTCTAAGGATGTATGCCATTTTTGTATCAAATGCATTCATATACGTGGTCAGATAAACATTATCATCCAACCTTAAAACCTGAAACAACTTATGCATGACCTTTTGAAACCTGATATTAAAATCAACCACATCCTCATTTAATGACTTCTTGATGTTATTGAACTCATTTAACATTAAGCTTGCATTCATTTTATCACCATACTTCTCTTTGAAACACCTCTCAAATTCTTCCCAAGAGCCGATACTTGTAGTTGGCAATCCTCTATACCAATCCTTAGCATCCTCTGTCAGAGATTGCACAAATCATTTCATAAAAAAATCCTCATGCTCCACTTCATAGTCATTTAACTTATCAGTGAATACCCTAAGATGTTCCTCACCAGTAATAGCATTATTGCCTGCAAACTTACTAAATTTATCCCTTAAGTCATTTGGGATTGCATTAGGATATTCTGAGATCCCATCAAAATGCAATAGCCTATATCTTTCTAGATGAATAGGTCTTCTTTGAAACTGTCCAACGACAACTTTCCCTACAACATTTGTTGTGGTATTAGTCATAATAGTATTTGCTCTAGTGCTAACCCCAACAGTAGTATTAAAATCTTTAGAAAGTTGGGGCTGACTAATGCTTTGAGTAGCCACTTGACGTCCCTACTCAATAATTGCAACTCCAGTATTATGGGTATTCTGAACATTCTAGGCAGGAGTATTTGTAGTGACATTTGGTGTTGTTGTAGAAATCATACTAGAAATAGCCTGATTTTTAGATGGGCGAACAATGAATGAAGCATTATTTAATGTCGACAACTTAAGAAAATCAATTTTCCTTTTCATCTCTGCATTTGAGGCTTCCATTTCAACTCTCTTCAACTCTTTTTCCAGAGTTTCATTTTCTATCCTAGCTCTTTCTAGCTCAATGCCAAATTGGGATATTTGAAGATCTTTTATCATCTATCTTAATACCAGATACCTTTTATTTTCCTTTATCTAGATCTAATTTAAGAATCTGAGCACTTGGATGACTAGAATTTACTAACCTTTGGTTGTCCACATTACTCTTAGCATTTTCTTTTGTAATGTTTTTAGATTTTTTATCTAAGATGATGTATGAACTTTAGGAATAGGATTTAAATGTGACTTGCTTGCATTCTCATGCTTAGGTTTCCATGACGAGGGAGCAATGCTAGTTTCTACATTCCTTCTTGTCCCATTTCTCTGTGGAGCTCCATGAAGCTCTTCCAACTTTTCTTCAGGATGTAGCCTCATGTAACCTCTAGTGTTTTTTGCTTTACTCATAGTAAAAAAATCCTTCAAAATTTTGTTAGAATTATTCAAAAATATACGCACTGGCGTAGATACCTCAGAGTCGCCACCCAAATCGCTTTGGGATACCAAATAATACACTACTTGGTAATCTTTGAAAGAAATTTGTGAACCTTGTTCACAAACCAGAATGTCTTTCTCATGAAAACGTAGAACACCCCTTTCACAGAAAAACATGAACCAGAAACACAAAACCTATTAGGTCCCAAAGACAACTGAGAGGGGGGGGTGTGAATCAGTTGTCAAATAAATTTAAACCAAAACTACTTAACCAATTTATTTCTTAATACCGGTGAACCAGTTTGTTATACCGGTAGATAGTTTTAATCAATAATTGCAATACCGGTAAAGATGAATGCATGAAACAAAAAGACAAAGTCATCCACAACACATAATACCAACACTTGTATGTGGAAACCCTGTAAAGGGAAAAACCGTAGTGGGAAACCTTACCCACAATCAGATGATACTACTGTAGATAGTAAGTGTACATAAATGGGGTCTGCACATGCAAAAAGGACAAGCGCCTAGAGCTCACTGCTCAATCACAAATGGGAGTCACACTGACTACAATTGGATTGTTAAATCCAATAAGAATGTACTACTCAAAATAGCATCTTCATATGTTGGATTTAGTATCGGTGTAGTTCTAATATGCTTTCACAAAAACCTAGCTTCACCTTAAAATGATGTCTATGTGTATATCTCTTCTTAATCTCGCATATACCTTCTTACAATTCCTTTTTTGCATTCCACATCTGATCTTACAAATAAGATCTTACATTTATACCATAACCTAAGACCAATTTTAGTAGATCGGCTCTACAAGATATTACAATAAAATCATTTTACAAACAATACAATATCCAATGCAATAACCAATTCAAAATGTCAGCTTAATTCATTTAAAACAATAATAAATCATCTCCAAAGCGTGTCATGCTGATCTGGAAAAGATAAACCTGCCAATGTATAACCTAGACCTATTTGCCGGTAACAACAAATATGCAAATATGAATATACCAATAAACAATTCTCCAAGATAAGATGTTCAAACAATGTCTTAGACATTACCAAGTGTTTTCCATGCCATTCCAAGTGTCGATGATCATTATATCCTGCCGATGTACCATATACCGGTGACTGTGCAAAAGTCACTTGCTTGCTGGTGAATGTTGCTAGATCTCCAAAGTGCTAGAGTTTTAGTAGGTGTTGACATCAATGACAAAACCATACCAAAATAATAACAATATCCCCCTTTGGCATTGATGGCAACACAATATGAAAAAACCATCAAAGTGCCAAAACATAAATGCCAAACACAAAAACCAACAATCTCCCTAAAAGTAACAATCTCTCCTCCTGAGAGTAACATGAGTTTCCTTATGTTTTTCTGTACCAATCTCTCCCCAAAAGATAATGTGTTTTTCCATAGATATCACTCCCCCTTTGACATCAAATGCCAAAGTTACAACAAAACCAAGTTCATATACAAAATACCAACCAATTCAATATACCAACTACTCCCCCTGAGAAGTAGCTTCCTCATCAAAGCCAGAGTAAAAATATTTCTCTGTTAATTCTATCAGTTGATGACAAACATCAACTTTCTAAGTTTCTACTAGTGGGGGTATGACCCCAAGCTGTTCTCTAAGATATTCAAAAGTCTCCTTAGGCAGAGGTTTAGTGAAAATATCTGCAAGCTGCTCTTTAGTATTCACATAGACAAGTTTTATTTCTTTTGCTTCAACATTTTCCCTTAGAAAATTCAGTTTGATGGAAACATGTTTTGTTTTAGAATGTAATACTGGATTCTTAGATATATCAATTGTTGTTGTGTTATCACAATAGATAGTTATAGGTTCCTTGCATTTTACCTTTAAATCTTTCAACATTTGTTTAAGGCATAGTACCTGTGTACAGTTAGTTGCTGCTGCAACATATTCTGATTCCGCTGTTGATAAAGATATAAAACTTTGTTTCTTACTCAACCAAGAAACTAGTTTGCTTCCAAGAAAAAATGCTCCGCCAGTGGTGTTTTTTCTATCATCCACATCTCCTGCCCAATTTGCATCTGTGTATGCACATAGTTCAAAGTTTTCATCTCTAGGATACCATAATCCAAGATTTGTAGTGCCTTGTAAGTACCGGAAAATTCTTTTTACTACTGATTCATGATTTTCTCTAGGATTACTCTGAAATATTGAAGCAATACACACTACATTCATAATATCAGGTCTGGTTTGTGTCAAATATAGTAAACCTCCTATCATAGATTTGTACCTTGTTGGATTAACAGGTGTAGATTCATCCCTTAAAGATAGTTTGTCATTTGTAGTCATAGGTATGCTTACTGGTTTAGAGTTTTCCATCCCAAATTTCTTTAGTAACTCTTTTAAGTATTTGGATTGACTCAAGAATATACCTTTATTAGTCTGTGAAATCTGCAATCCTAAAAAGAATCTTATTTCACCAATCATAGGCATTTTAAATTCTTGTTGTATTTTAATAGAAAAATCTTTACACAATCCATCTTCTCTAAAGATTATATGATCAACAAAAACTTCTATAGCCAAGATGTCATCATTAGTCACTTTATAGTATAAGTTACTGTGTGAGCATGAATTCCATCCTCAGAATGTTACCTGTAATAAGTTAATTTCACAAAATACAATGGAAATGCATACAAGAAATCCAAAATCCACCAATGAAACTACATGAAATACATACTAAAATAAAATATTATTTTACCTTCATGGCTTATGTCTCATTGTGTCCTAACTCCACTGTTCCTGGTTGCAGATGTTGTGCTCTCAGACAATGCATTGTTGGCTTCCAAGATGGCATATGAAGAATGGACTGATAACTTGTAGTTAACTGATAGTATAAATATGCAAAGCTACATGATTATGCTAAAATGATTATGCTAAAATGCTATATGATAATTGCTATTGCTATTTGCTTCAAAAACTCACAGATGCATATGATTGATTGAAAACTATTTTGAAGACTCTCTTCCTCTCAACTGAAGCTCTTGGTTTTATAGACTTTGAGAGGATAAGATGATGTGGCTTAGATCAAGGGTCATGATCAGATTTGTAGATTTGAATGGCTGTGAGCAAAGGTGAAGGTTGAGAGAAATGGGAAAGGAGAAGACAAGTGTCACTCATCTCACCTTAACTAGGTTGTTGACTAAGAGAATCTAGGGATGGTTGGAGGAAATTTAGGCATGGTAGGACAAGTGGACTCAAGTCCTTCCTAAGATGTAGAGGGTATTGGAGAGAATATAGGAAATGGTTATGAAATGTGTGTATGTACACAATTTCATTAATTTTGGAGGTTGAAGATAAATCATGAATTAATATTTAAGGAATATTAATTTCTTTAGCCACATGTTTGATGAATTGGCAAAGGGAAGATGAAGTGGAGATGGAGGGTGAGTTAGAAAAAGGGATTAAATAATTTAGGAATTATTTAATATTTGAGACTATAGGATAGGAGAATAACTATTAAATACTAGATATTTATTTGTTTGGAGAAGATAATTAAATATTAGATATTTAATTAACTTGGAGGAGATAATTAAATATTACATATTTAATAAACTTGATTAGAGGAATACTTAAATATTAGATATTTAATTAATTAGAGGAATAAGATAATTAAATATTAGATATTTAATTAATTAGAGGAATAAGATAATTAAATATTAGATATTTAATTAACTCGGAAGAATAGGATAATGAATTAATTAATAAAATATTAATTAATAGAAAGATATGAAAATGAATTAAATTAATTAATCTTTTCAAATTAACTATTTAATAGAAGAATAAATATTAAATAAATATAATATTTATTTAATTGCTCAGCCAATTTTTAGGTAAATACATTTTGCCCCTCTTTGAAATGATGTCGAGACAACATTGTTTCAAAGATTAAATCAAGTCTCGATAATGCTTGATAGAAATTGAAAATCCAGATTGTGTGCCCCCTCAAGAGATTGATCATGAAATTGTCAAAAATTTTAGTGTGAATGATTAATCTCATGATAATGTGATAAGAAATTTAGTCAATTAAATTCATTTGTAAAAAACAAATTAAATTTTCCCATTGTTGAAATTAATTACTCTTGAAATAGTAAATATAAAATTAACCAAGGCTAATTTTAACTTCATTGTTATCCTTGTCAGCTTTTGGAGAGAATATTCTTGCTGAGGTGGCCAAAATGGTGATTCTAGTGGAGTGTCATCGATTCGAGTGAGTTTGGTGATATCAGCGGCCAGCCGAGTATGGGTATCCGGTATGTATCTTATCCCAAGCTTTGTTTTCAAGTTTTCGTTCAAAATTTCATGTTTTAGGCGCTCTTTTTTGAATTTTTGAAAATTTCAATTTTTTCGATTTTTAGATTAGGGCATTTGCAATTTAGTTTAGCACATATGCAATTTTGGTTAACGCAAATGCTTGATTTAGCGCTTTTGCTTTGTATGTTAGCGCAAATGCATGAAATGGTAGCGCTTTCGCATAGAATAGCGCATATGCATTGTTGTTTAGCGCATATGCTTGAAAAGATAGCGCTTTTGCTTATAATAGCATATATGCATCATTTTTTAGCACATGTGCTTGATAGGATAGCGCTTTTGTTCAAAGTTGGTATTTTTGATAAGTGCGAAGGTTTAAAATCACTTTTGATGATTAGATTTAACATGTGTAATACGCATTGTGGATGAAATAGAGTCTTGATTGCGTGATTGCATGATTGATAGATAGTTTTGATTGCTCGATCGAGTAGCTTTGAGTAGCTTGATTAATAAAGTATCTCTAATTAGCTTGAGTGATAAATTGGATTATTGAGTAGTTGTGATTAGCTTGATTGATAGATTTGATGATTGATAGATCTAAGAAACCGATTTAGTTTCTAATGCAAGAGTTTAGTAGAGTTTTTGATCAAACTCAGTGATTGATAATAAACCATGGTTGATAGGTTTAAAATTATTTGATAGCTTAAGTTGCTTCAATTTGATTTGATTGATTGATTTGATTGGTTGATAGCTTGATTTGATTGATTGATTGATGATTGAGTCAGTTTGATTTGATTGATTGGTAGATGATTGATTGTTTTCTCTGGAAAAATAGGAGAAACTTGATGTTCTCCAGTGTCGGGAGAAATTACTGGCCATACATCATTTAGTTCTAGAGTTGTCCCAAGCTGAGATTAGACACATAGATGCCTATGGTTTATGTCATTTATTGTTTATGCCAGAGATTACGCATAACAGAGGTTTGTTGACTGCATTAGCTGAGAGATGGCATAGTGAGCATAATACTTTCCACCTACCGATGGGTGAGATTAGTGTTACCCTAGAGGATGTCTATAGGATTCTGCATATCGCAGTGATTGGGGAGCTAGTGCAGTATGATTATCAGGATCACGTTGGGGTTGAGGCTTGCAGAGTCATTTTTGCTGATGAGAGCAACAATAGAGGAGAGATCTGATGGGTAGACATGGTGATGTACTATGAGACTCTTCCTATTATTCTTGCTAGTTTGATTGGTGGATTTATATGTCCTGATAGGCGATCTCGAGGTTTATCGATTGGATGGGGTGAGGTTCTACTGAGTATGATGTAGCATCATACATGATATGCTTGGGGTGTTTGTATGCTAGCACATTTATATCATGATCTACACCAGGTTGTGTATGATGAGAGTGCTAGTTTATCAATAGGATGTACTTTATTATAGATCTAGTGCTGGGAGCACATTGCTGTTACTTGGCCTATCTATCACAAAGTTCATGGAGAGAGACAGCCATATGTTTATTTTTATGCAGGTATCGTTACTCAGCCCAAGCTGGGTAAGATGGAGTATTGGCGTTGAGTTCTTGATTTTTTAGATAGTATTATTTGGAGACCATATGTTGATTGTGAGCCATGGATGGATGATGCATAGACATTACCATTTATCATACAGAGTAGATATCTCCTTGGTCATACACCCTTCATTATTGAGCGACAGTTGATTGGTCGGATTTTGAGGTAGTTTGGTATCATTCAGCCTATGCCTACTAGTGTGACGATTTATGCTCAGCGATACAGAGATAAGCGAGATTGGGGACCATCTTTGTCATTTGAGATTGCTCATGCAGAGTTTGTTGCTACTCTGAGAGTGGCTTACGATATGAGATTACACATTCTTGATCCTGGGGTTACTATAGAGTATGCTCAGTATTTATTAGCTCATCCATTTCCTTGGATTATGGATCCAGCAGATCCTCCTCCTAGCTCAGGAGATGACGATGATGATTTAGATGATCCTGTTAGTAGTAGATGGAGACGTAGACAAGAGCTTAGAGTTGCACATGAGGCTGGGAGAGGTGGAGATGATGGTGGGGATGGAGGTGATGGTGGTGGTGGACCTGGACGGAGAGGACGTCGATTGAGAGTCCATGGAGGACCATTTGGACCAGCTGGCATGATTGATAGACCTTGTCCTATGGGTGGGAGAGATGGTGGATGGATTGGGAGGGATACAGGTAGGGTGGGGATGAGATCACCTAGAGGATTACCATTGAGAGGGGGTTGCAGGAGAGGTATTGATTTTGGACTGATTCAGCCAGATTCTAGAGTTATTGCAGCTCATGGTGGTGATGATGAGGATCCTGAGGATCATATTCCCCTGATTAGATGATGAGTTCAGAGAGTTACTCAGACTGAGGTTCCAACAGTTGGATAGGTTGGTCGTGAGGGGATTGGGATTCATGCACCATAGCAAGATCTACCAGAGCAAGTTGCACCAGTGCAGGATATGCCAGATGTAGTTATATCAGAGCATGATGTGACAGGGCATGATACTATTGACAGTCTGAGAGTACAGATTGATCAACTTCGAGCATAGATATAGACTCTTATGATTGAGAGAGACATAGCTGTTAGGAGACAATAGGATACTCAAGGTCTTCTAGATCATATTCAACAGGTTGGATCAGGTACTCTCTCAGCGGACACTGTTAGAGCATTATTTCGGGCCGGGAAGGAGATTTCCTGCTGGCAACGATGATATGAGGAGGCAGTTGCAGAGAGCCAGAGAGCAGGTAGTTATCAGACCACTGTGTTGATGGACACTAGCAATGGTGGGGTCATGGGACCTCCTCAGAGGAGTGGTGAGCATGGTAGATAGGCATCTAGAGGATATTCTCGCCCATAGCCATAGAGATAGATAGATTCAGGTGGTAGTGGTACAGGACAGCCGTGACTTGATTTGGAGCATTTGTATTGTTTATTTGATATCATTGTATACTTGGACTTTTATTGTTTTATGATGATCTATATGCAGACATGGATTCTATATGATGATGCTTTTTATTATGCATGTTACTTTATTTGATGATGTTCTGTATGCTTATATGATTTGATTTTATGGATGCTTAGATGCTTGGATTAGATGGATGCAATGAGTAGATGAATAATGATATGATGACAATGACTTACATGATACAATGATAAATGTTTTTGCTTTGATTTTGATGATTTTGTATGCAAATGAAAATTATTACTTAACTGATGCAAATGCAAATAATCTATATGAAAATGCAAATAAATGATTGATTAATGTTTATGATGATGTACATACAAATGATCTATATGAAATGTTTCTTTTGAAATTTTTATGCATGCAACTAAATGATAAATGGAATGATAATGCAAATAATAATGATACACTATATGGTTAATGAAATGCACTTAATTGAATGCACTTAATGAAATGATAAAATGCAGCTAAAATGAAAATGAATGCACCTACAATGATTAAATGCAAATTGCTTTTATTTGTCCAAGTATACTCAATCTTTATTTATGACCGTTGACCTGCTAATGAAATGATATGCTTATAATTCAGCTGACAAATGAATGCTTATAATGCAAATGAATAATGAGCTAATGAAATGATCTAACTAAAATTTATACTGCCATTCTTCATATGCTATCTTGTAACAGTGCTCGATTTCATCATTGAGCTTAAAAATATTGTAAGAAAATACAAGCAACTTGACATAATGATTCAAGATGACCTGAGTATTTCTTACATGGATTTTGATATAGCAATTTAATACAAGCAACTTGATATAATGGATCAAGTTGACTGAGTATTGCTTGCAGAACAGATAAGGAGTATCTCCTTTCATGCATGACTTGGAATGTCCTCATTGATCTTTTGTTGATCATATCCTGAGACAAGTTCATACCGTAGTAAGAGATAAACCACAGACAGTAATCAAAGGAAATAATCATGCCCCATCATAGCTCCTCTAGTCATGGACATCCTTCAGTTGCATAGAGTACATGATTAGTAAAAAATCAAGATATAAACACTGAATCTTGTATGTCATTCACATGTTCTTATGGTCATTAACTGATATAATCATCTTGATGAATGATCTTTGATAATCCTTTATAGCTTGCGAGTTGATTCTTTATTTTCTAAGTTTAATGATTTAGTTGTTGATGAGATGCCTTGATTGATTTGTTGCTTTTTTTGCTTGTTATCTAATTCAAAACCCTAGATGTTTTTGGTTTTTTTGTTTTTGTAAGTTTTTCAAATGTTTTTGGATTTTTAAGGTTTCAAAAGATCACCTTAGCAAAAACAAATAGGATTTTGCCCCTAGTAGAAACAAAAATTTATTATGGATGTATGAATCGATCAAGATCCAAACCATGATAGAATAGAAATGCAGATTGATAGATATTGATAAAAGCTAAGACAATGACTATGACAAGTATGTCAAAAGGTTATAATTGTTGGTAAGCTAAATATTTCTTGCTAAATGGTTCAGAGCAAATATATGCGAAAGATGGAATGGATAAGCTAAGATAGATGGAAGTGATAAATGTGAGAGGATGGAGTGGATAGGTGCGCAAAGCGATCTCATGGATGGAGGAACTCACTTTTTAGATAGTGCCTGTTTACCAGGTTTTCACCATCTAAATTTATTGCATTTTTGTTGTTTTATACTTTTTAGGGATTTTCTGCTTTTCTGATTTCTTCAGGACTTTATATGCCTTTTATTGATTTTTCTAGGACTTTATATCTCAAGCATAGAATTTATTGAGATGGATAGAATTGATAGGTTCATCAAACCAATCACCTTCAAGGGTAGATAACTTGTATGCTCCCGATCCATATGTTGCTACTATGACAAAAGGTCCTAGCCAATTTGGTTCAAATTTTCCTTTCTTTTCTCGGTCTTGCTGATTTCTTGGATTCTCCCTTAGAACTATGTCTCCAATCTGGAAAGTGTGCGGCTTGACTCTATGGTTATAGCTTCTTGCCATTCTTTGTTGGTATACTTTCAAATGGTCTGTTGCATTTCAGCGACATTCCTGAATCACTTCTAGTTCTTGGAGTCAAGAGACTCTTTGTTCTTCTTCTGGTATAAGACCATGCAAGGATACTCATAGAGAAGGTATCTCTACTTCTATAGGTAATATAGCTTTTGATCCATAGACCAAACAATATGGAGTTTCCCCTATTGGAGTGCGGACACTAGTTCGGTATGCCCAAAGAGTAGGATTTAGCTGAATGTGCCAGTCTTTTCCAGCTTCATTGATTGTTTTCTCCAAGATTTTCAAGATAGTTTTGTTTGATGCCTCAGCTTGACCATTACCTTGTGGATAATATGGAGTAGAGAACCTATGTTGGATATGAAATTTTTCACATAGCTCTTTTACATCTTGATTTTTGAATGGTCTTCCATTATCAGTGATAATGGTCATAGGAACTCCATAGCGACAGATTATGTAATTCAAGATGAATGAGGATATTTGTTTTCCTGTCACTGTTGTTAAAGGCATTGCTACAATCCATTTACTAAAATATTCAGTAGCAACTAGAATGAATTTATGGTCGTTAGAGGATGAGGGATTGATCTTTCCTACCAAATCCAGGCCCCACTGTGAAAATGGCCATGATCCTGTCATAGGATATAACTCTTGTGCTGGTGCATGAATTAGATTTCCATGAATTTGACATTGTTTACACTTTTTAGCATAGGTGAATGAGTCTCTTTCCATAGTAGACCAAAAGTAACCCATACGAATAAGTTTCTTAGCCAATGTTAAACCACTTGAGTGTATACCACAAATACCCGCATGAATGTCATTAAGAACTCTCTTAGATTCATCTTTTTCAAGACATCTCAACAATGTACCATCTAGACCACACCTATATAGGATATCAGCAATAATGGTATAGCGAGAGGACTGGCGGATAAAGTTTCTTCGTTGATTAGGAGATAATTCCAAAGGAAGGATAGGATCTTTTAAATATTGGTAGGTTTGACCGTATAAGGATTGACTGGTTCCTGATATATGGCAAATTTGATAGGTATGCTGGGATTGAATGGTAGGGGTTAATATATCTTCCACAAGAAACTCATAACGTTGTTGATTCTCTTTATCTTGCAAGAGAGATGCTATTGTAGCCATTGCATCTGCTACTTTATTTTCATTTCTAGGAATCTGGGTGAATGTGATTTCTTTAAAATGTCCTTTAAATTCTTCCACTAGATGTTTGTACGACATAAGCTTATCATCCTTTGTTTGATATTCATCATTTATTTGATTAATGACAAGTTGTGAATCACCATAGACATGTAGTTCTTTGACATTCCATTCAATGGCCATTTTGAGCCCTTAGCCAATGCTTCATACTCTACAATATTATTGGTGCATGGAAATTTCAGTCTATACAATTTCAGAATTGTATGTCCTTGAGGTGTGATAAAAAAGATTCCTGCACCTGATCCATATTGAGTATAAGAACCATCAAGGTACAATTCCCAAAAGTTTGTAATTATTGTCAAAATATCTACATCAGGAAATTCGATGTGCAAAGGTATGTCATTTTGTAGAGGTGCATCAACTAATTGATCAGCAATGACTTGTCCCTTGATGGCTTTCCAGTCAACATATTCTATGTTGAGTTCACTCGGTATCATAACCCATTTGGCTAGTCTCCCTGTTAATGTTGACTTGCTCAATAAATATTTGAGAGGATCTATCTTTGCTATTAGTTTTACAGAATGAACCAACATATAATGTCATAGCTTCTAAGTTGCAAATACAACTGCTAGACATATCTTTTCAATTGATGAATAATTTAACTCATATCCAACAAGTGTTCTACTGATATAATAAACTTCTCTTTCTTTTCCTTCATCATCATGCTGAGCTAGGAGAGCGCCTAATGATACACTTGTTGTTGAGACATAGAGTAACAATGGTTTCCCTTTGGTTGGTGATATCAGTACTGGAGGACTCATAAGATATTCTTTTATTTGCAAGAAAGCTTCTTCACATGTTAGATCCCATTTGAATGGAATATTTTTATGTAGAAGATGGGTAAAGGGAAGACATCTATCGGCCAATTGGGACACAAATCTCCTGATTGATTGCAACCTTCCTTGTAAAGATCACAATTGACCTATGTTCTTAGGTGATTCCATCTCCATGATAGCTTTAACTTTTCCAGGATCGACTTCAATGCCATGAGCTGATATAATGTACCCAAGGAGCTTTCCAGAGGTTACCCCGAATGGCCATTTCTTTGGATTTAATCTCAATTGATATCTTTCTAGCCTGTCAAAAATCTTGCTTAGAATGTTCAAATGTTCTTTTTTTGTGTGAGAATTTGCGAGTATGTCATCGACATAATCTTCCATGAATGTATGCATCATGTCATGAAAAATTATCGTCATAGCTCTTTGATATGTCGCTCCTGCATTCTTAATCCCAAATGGTATAACATTCTAGCAGTATGTTCCCCATACATAGGTGAAAGTTGTCTTCTCTTGATCTTCAGGTGCGATTCTTATTTGATTATATCCTGAGAAGCCATCCATTAATGAAAACATCTCATGCCCAGCTGACAAGTCTACTATGATATCAATGTTTGGTAGCGAGAAATCATCTTTTGGACATGCTTTATTCAGATCTTTGAAATCTGTGCAGATTCTTATGCTCTTATCTGGTTTTGATACTGATACAATACTTGAAACCCATTCTGGATAAGAAACTGGTCTTATGAATCCCACTTCTAATAATTTCTTGAGCTCAGTTTTGACAAGGAGAGCAATATGTGGGTGCATCTTTCTTAGCTTCTGCTTAACAGGTTTTGCTTTTAAATCCACATTAAGATGATGCATGATAAGATCTAGGTTAAGCCCTGGCATATTTGCATAAGACCAAGCAATATTTATTTGTCGTTGCTTAAAGAATTCCATGTATTCTTTCCTCTCTTTTTCTGATAATGAGGTAGCAAAATGAATTATTTTAGGATAGTTTGATGTATCAATGTTTACTGCTTCTGTTGGTTCTATCAGGATAGCAAATCTTTCTTAAAAATATGTAGGAAAAATGTCAAACTTTCCATCTTTTGATGCCTCAAGGAGGTTTTCATCATCAGATACGGCCTTTATTTTCTCTTTTGATTGATCTAATGTTTCCATGAAATGGTTTTCAACAATAGGTCTCTTTCCTTGTTTTATTTCACTTTGTGACTGAAAAGTTTGGCATTCTCCTGACTATGAAAAACTTTACTTGATTCTGTAGTAGAAGATATCTTAGGTGGGATGGGTTCAATAGCGTTAAGGTACATAGTTAAGTCATGATCATTGGAAAAGACATTTAGTTCGGGGTTGTCTAAATTATCCCAATCAATTAGTTCAGGATGAATAAGGGGTAAATCATAATCATTGTCATCATTAGGTGCTTCAACGTTCATGACATAATGATCATAATTTAACATAGAATAGGTATTGTCATAGATTGAATGTTTTTGAGGATTGTCTTTCTCAAGAATTTCCAAATTAGTCTTAACAAGATTAATATTAGCATTTTGTAGTTCACACTCAAGTGGTTCTTCAATTGACATTTGTCCCTTAAATGAATGGATTATATCAACACACACGTCTTTGGTATTACAAATTTCTTCTTGATTGACTCCATTTGCAGTTTGAAGTTGATAGACTTGTGTACATGTTAAAGAGGATTCTTTTAATAGATTTTGTCTCCTTTCAAACTCATCTTCTTTTGGACTAATAGTTAATCCATCTTGACTATCTCTTATTTCTTCTATGGTTCTTGCATATCTGATTCTTGTTTGCACTTCTTGTGGCATTGTGTCGCTATTTTTGTCATTCTCTTTTCTATTTGCATATGCCTCTTTTCTCTGAATTCTGAGTTTCTCTTGTCTCCTTTCTAATTTTATCTTTTGTTCTATAATGGACAAGTCTTCTTTTGTAATAGCTGCTTGATCTTCATTGTGTTCTTTACTTGATGTAGTAGATAAGGCATCTGGTCCCCATTCATACTCATTGGAATCTATTTCTGAATTCTGATCTAAGATTACTTCACTATACCATACTGGAATGTCATATGGTGCAAAAAGTTCTCTGATTTCTGTCATTTCTATTTTTACTGCTTCTGGAATATTTTGTTCAGATTTTTCTTTTGTTTGTATTTCTAGGACTTGCTGAGAATATTTTTCATTCCCTGGGATGATAATCTCCTCTTCTTTCTTTTCGTGTTCTTCTTGCTCTTCTTGTTTATTGGTTATTGTTTCGGCCGCTTGATGTGGCTTTTCTTGCCAATTTTCTTCTTTAGAAACTAATTTCTTTCTCCATTTTTGCTGTTGATAATTATGTTGCTTTTGATTAGACTTCAGATATCCAAACCCAGATTTATCTTCTATGGATTGTGAATGCGGACAAATAGGTTCTGAAATACCTTGATGTTGCTTACCAATTGTCCTTTCCCTTCATATCCCATCTTTTGCATGATTTCATATCCTTTGCCATATTGTTTTATGGGAATATTGACTTCTGTTGTTGTTGCTATAGTTTTATCTTCATCTTTGTATAACCAATCAAGAATACTTTTGTCTTCATTTTCTTCTTCAAGGGTTCCAGCACTAACAAATGTCCCTTTAAACATATGTTTTGATTTTCCTGATGATTTTGATTGAACATCTGTAGGTTTTCCATATGACTTAGGGGAAAGTGGAAAATTATTCAAAGAATACTTTCCCATTCCTTCATCATTTAACTTGAGCTTTTCTTCAAAAGTTTCCCATAATTTTGCTTGAATTTCCTTGGTAGGATATACTAATTCTCTGTTATGTGGAACTGTGGTATCTTGTGTTGGCTTCAAATTATTGCAATATTGACTAGAATCTGCAATTATAGTGATTTCTTTTCCTTCATGAGGAAATTTTACACATTGATGGTATGTAGAAGGAACCACTTGCATCTTGTGAATCCATGGTCTTCCTAGAAGAATGTTGTAGGAGAGATTCAAATCTAAAACTTGACATAATGTATCATTTTCCATAGGTCCTATCCTTATTGGTAGCATAACAGTTCCTTTAGAAGAATGTTCTGCTTCATCGTAAGCCTTGATGGTTATTTTCTTTTTCGGGTCTACTGCATTCTTTGAATATCCCAAAGCTTTTATCAAACTTAATGCACAAATATTTAAACTAGCTCCTCCATCTATGAGTACACTTTTGACACGAGTTTTATTAATGAAGACTTCAACATGTAAAGGAGCATTGTGAGGATGTTGTAAGGATGCATAATCATTTTCAGAAAATGATAAGCAATGAGGAGCTATAAGATGTCCTACCATGTTTTGGAATTGATCTACATCCAAATCTTTTGAAACCGTTGTTTCCACTAATGCTTTCTCCAAAATTTCTTTATGCATAGGTGAAATTTTGAGAAGTTCTAGAATTGATATTTGAGCGGGTATTCGTTGTAATTGGTCTACTAAATTGTATTGTTGTGATGTAGATGTTGGGTCTTTTGCTATACCTGGAAAGGTTACCTTTGCTTTGCTTCTTGTGATAACGTTGATTGGTTCTGAAGATGGATTTTCATTAAAAACTATCACATTTACTACATCATCGTATGTATAAGTGTAATTCACTTTGGTTTTCCCTTTGTCATTTTCTAATCGGGATTATTCACCTTTATCATAGTTTGGAAGCAGAGTTTTAAAAGCCAAGTGTGATTCATTCATCTTATGGCTATCCACCGTGATGGTTCCATTATCAATTAGATCTTGGATAATGTGTTTTAATCTTTGACAATCATTTGTTAGGTGTCCTTTATTCCGATGATAATTGCAAAAGTGATTGTCATTCCACCAATTTGGCTTGATTGGTGGTTCATAAATTCTTGCTTCTGGTAAAACAACCAATTTGTCAGCAAGCAAAGTTTTTAGAGCTTATTCTAAAGATTCTCCAATATTTGTGAATTTTCTTGGAGGATTAGAGAAAAAGGACTTGACTTTATTGTTTTCCAGATTGTTGTTGCTTGCGATTTGACTTGATAGATTGAAAATTGATTGTTGTTGTTTTGTAGTATTGTTATCATCATTTCCTTCATTGCTGACATTCCTATTCTTTGACCAAAACTTGGGTTTGTCATTGTTGTTGTTGTTGTTGTTGTTGTTGTATGAATTATTGTAAAGTTTTAGTTCTCCTTTCTTTACCATTGCGTTCTCTATTTCAAACCATTTTTTATCATTTTGGCAAAAGAGGGAGGACATTGCATCCTTAGTCGATAACTCATTTCACTGATAAGATTATCAATGAATATGTCTATTTTTTCTTGATTAGGTACATCTCAGGGATACCTATTAAACATGCGTTTCCATCATTGTAAAAAGATCATAAAGGATTCACCATTCTTTTGTTTAACATTGCAAAGATCTAGCATTGTTATTTCATTCCTTATATTGTAGGAATATTGTGAAATAAACCTATTCACAAGTTCTTCAAAGGATTTGATTCCAGATGGTAATCTTGAAAACCACTCCATTGATTGTCCATTTAAACTCCTAGGAAAAAGATGCATAAGGTAAGTTTCCTCATGAGAAAATTCCATCCTCATAGTACAAAACTCCCTAATGTGATCTTGAGGATCAGATTTTCCATCATATTTGTCATATTTAGGGATCTCGCAATGTTATGGAAATAGCATCATATTCAAATTTTTATCAAAAGGATATGGGCATATATCTTGTAACAAATATTTCTTGGAGCTTGTCCCATTTTGCATGCCTTGTATTTTCTATTGTAGAGCTTGTATTTGTTGAGTAAGGTTTGATAAGGGATTATCTGCATAGTCTCTCCTTGTTTTGTCATGAGTCTTTTTGTCACTATGCTCTTTTCTTTTATCATCCTTTTCTTTCCTTGTTTCTTCATTGTTCATATCTTCGTTATTTTTCTCATCTATGTTTTGGGTGTTACTTGTCTCCATGTCTTGTTTTAATCTTTCTATGTTAAAGTCTTGTGGTAGTTTAGCTCCAGATTTTGCCAACATCAAGAGATATTTCTCTTTTTGTTTTGCCAACAATTTTTCCATTAGCCTATCAAATTTCAAATCTTGTTCCAGGTCTCTAATGGTGCTATTGACAGCTTCTTCGTCAACAATGGTAAATCCAAAAGTGGTATCTTCTTCCTCCATTTGTTGTTGTTTTCTAAGCTGTTTGTATTGGGCTCTAGTCCAAACTGGCATGTGATTATTTCAAAGTTGTCAAAAGTTCCCAAGGACAAGGTCAATAGGTGATTATTGGTTTAGGAAGATATGCTTTATTGATCTTACCACTATTGTTTGTTCATTGGGATAAAGCGTCTCTTTGTTGAAAAACACGTCTTTGTAGAGTTTCACCATCAAATTTTGTACCACAGCCACGTAAGTAGTGACGAAAATGATGTAGGAATGTTCTATGTTTCAGTAAGATCTTGCGATTGATATACAAGAATCTTATTCTCTTCTGAGTAGCTTTGTAACTGGGTTTTCTTTTCTTAAGGTGATACTTAAAAGTCATATAAGCATTTGATAGTGTACAAGTTTGATTCCAATGTTGGTGCAATTTTGGTTTTGATGTAACTTAAGTTCAAGATAGGAAAGATATATCCAAGATTAGGAACCTAGTATAGATTGATCAAGCTTCGTGATAGAGTATTTGATTATCTTGATGAGAGACTTGACAAGGATGTTGATTTTTGCACTTAATATGTTTGAATCAATAGTTTGCTGAATGTTGATGTTTATAGAACCTTTTGGGAATAACCTATAGGATAAGCAACCTAGTTGTTTTGAGCTATCTTGAAAATATGTGATGGTTTAGAGACAAACCTACTTCAAGGATTATTTTGATATTTTGATGTTTTGATACTTTGATTTTGAGTTGGTGCTTCAAGTGTTGGAATGCTTTTCGTTTTATCCTTTTGATCACACTTTTCAGAAATTTGTTGATTTTCGATCTCTTGTAGATGATAATTTTCTTCAATTTTTGACTATTTGGAACATGTTACAGACATAGAAGACACAATTTTTAATAAATGAAAAGCACAACCAAGTACAAATCCCTATGGCAGGCTGAGACAATAGTTGTTGAATCTCACATGGAGTTTCCCCCGAGGCTACGCTATTCAAAGCAGATATTTAGATGCTTGACCCCACTAGCTCCACCCTCGGCACTCACTTCTTCGGGGCAGCCAAGCACCAATTTCCATGAAAACTCCCCATGGCAAACTTTATATCTCTACTAGGAACCATATGTGTGTGAGCCGCTTCAGAGGTCCGACCTCCAACACCAACAACTAGAAGGTTTTTGGCATCTAGTACAAATAGTTTTTAGTAAAGCCTTCCAGTCATGTGGCCATACATGCGGCACTTTCAACTTTGTAAATATAGAAGGTTCCCAACCTATAGAGGTTACACTCCATAGGGTTTATGGGGAAACATAGTGTCAGTATGAACTTATCAACACATGTTGTTTGAACTTTCGTCACAAACATGATTTATTTAGAGTGGATTGGAAGGACACGATATTAGCCCGTTTCCACTTTAGGTCGTTCCCATCTCACTGGCCCCCTCAAGGCAGTCGGGAAGGTAGGCCCTCTAAAGGATTAATTGCTTGAAAGTAAAGAAAGCATAAAAGAGTGGGTTTGGCTTTTTGGTCACTCAATTAAGGGGAGAGCATATACCTACCACTTTCAAGATATGGAATACAAGCATTCTTTTTAACCTTTTCAAAGCAATTTGTTGGCTAAGTCCTATTTGGAGATGTTGCTCCAACAAGCATGGTGTTTATTTTAGCCTCACATAGCAAATGATTTTCTAAACTAGGAATTGGAAATCCTGGTCAACAAAAATGAAAATCGTTGCAAAAAAAAGTAACTTGCTTTGTAAGAGGACAAGTTGATTGTTCTTTTTAACTTGCAAAATATAAGATTGATTGTGCTTTTTACCTTTGCGAGAAAATAAAATATTGTTGTTCTTTTTAGAGCCCAAAATTTGAGGTGTGAATGTCCTAACTTTGCAAGAAAGTAAATGTTTGATTTGTTGTTCTTTTTACCTTGCAAATGTGATTATTTTTAGAGCCCAAAAACAAGTGAGGTACTTTTTAGAACACCAAATTTGAAAAATGAAGTTCTTTTTACCCCAAAGGAAATATGTGTTCTTTTTAACCAACTTCGAAAAAGCTAGAAAATAAATCACTAAATCCTGACTTAACTCCTCCAAATTTGCAAAAAATTGTTAAAAACCTGCAAAATAGTAAAAAGTTAGTGAAAAACCTTAGGTGGGCTTCTACAAGCCTAATTTCAAATCATGGTTACAAAATTTTCTGTCAAATGCGCTAACCTACGATGTAAAAGTGCTAACCTGCATTACAAAAGCACTAACCTGCGATGCAAAAGTGCTAACCTATGATGCAAAAGCGCTGATTTTCAGACAAAAGAGCTAACCTACATGACATATGCACTAACCAATTATGCAAAAGCGCTACTTTTCAGACAAAAACGCTAACCTACATGACATATGCGCTAACCAATTATGCAAAAGTGCTAACCTAAGATGCAAAAGTGCTGTCAAAATTCACACATGCGTGAATCTACATTACAAATATGTTAATTTTATTTTTTGTGAGATTTTTAAAGATATATATGAGGTCTAGCCCCACGGTGGGTGCCAAAATGTATGAGCTTGAATTCCATCCTCAGAATGTTACCTGTAATAAGTTAATTTCACAAAATACAATGGAAATGCATACAGGAAATCCAAAATCCACCAATGAAACTACATGAAATACATACTAAAATAAAACATTATTTTACCTTCATGGCTTATGTCTCATTGTGTCCTAACTCCACTGTTCCCGGTTGTAGATGGTGTGGTTTCAGACAATGCATTGTTGCCTTCCAAGATGGCAGACTGATAACTTGTAGTTAACTGATAGTATAATATGCAAAGCTACATGATTATGCTAAAATGCTATATGATAATTGCTATTGCTATTTGCTTCAAAAACTCATAGATGCATATGATTGATTGAAAATTATTTTGAAGACTCTCTTCCTCTCAACTGAAGCTCTTGGTTTTATAGACTTTGAGAGGATAAGATGATGTGGCTCAGATCAAGGGTCATGATCAGATCTGCAGATTTGAATGGCTGTGAGCAAAGGTGAAGGTTGAGAGAAAGGGGAAAGGAGAAGACAAGTGTCACTTATCTCACCTTGACTAGGTTGCTGACTAAGAGAAACTAGGGATGGTTGGAGGAAATTTAGGCATGGTAGGACAAGTGGACTCAAGTCCTTCCTAAGATGTAGAGGGTGTTGGAGAGAATATAGGAAATGGTTATGAAATGTGTGTACGTACACAATTTCATTAATTTTGGAGGTTGAAGATAAATCATGAATTAATATTTAAGGAATATTAATTTCTTTAGCCACATGTTTGATGAGTTGGCAAAGGGAAGATGAAGTGGAGATGGAGGGTGAGTTGGAAAAAGGGATTAAATAATTTAGGAATTATTTAATATTTGAGACTATAGGATAGGAGAATAACTCTTAAATATTAGATATTTAATTGTTTGGAGAAGATAATTAAATATTAGATATTTAATTAACTTGGAGGAGATAATTAAATATTAGATATTTAATTATCTTGATTAGAGGAATACTTAAATATTAGATATTTAATTAATTAGAGGAATAAGATAATTAAATATTAGATATTTAATTAACTTGGTTAGAGGAATAATTAAATATTAGATATTTAATTAATTAGAGGAATAAGATAATTAAATATTAGATATTTAATTAACTCGGAAGAATAAGATAATGAATTAATTAATATAATATTAATTAATAGAAAGATATGAAAATGAATTAAATTAATTAATCTTTTCGAATTAACTATTTAATAGAAGAATAAATATTAAATAAATATAAAATATTTATTTAATTGCTCATAGCCAATTTTTAGGTGTATATAGTTACTGTCAGCATTACCTTTAGAAAAACCAATCTTCAAAAGATACTTATCCAATCTTACATACCAAGCTCTTGGAGCTTGCTTCAATCCATACAAAGCTTTCCTTAACCTGCCAACCATATCTGTGTCATCTGTCAAAGAAAATCCATCAGGTTGTTCAATGTAAACTTCCTCTTCAAGATCTCCATTCAGAAATGCACATTTAATATCCATTTGATATACTTTGTAGTTCTTATGTGTTGCAAAAGCCAAAAATAATCTGACTACCTCAATTCTAGCTACTAGTGCAAAGGTTTCATTATAATCAATTCCTTCTTTCTGAATATCCCTTACACACTAGTCTTGCTTTATTTCTGATAACCTTACCATCTTCAATAAGTTTGTTTCTGAATACCCATTTGGTTCTAATTACATTTTTATCTTTAGGATGGGGAACTAATGTCCAAGTGTTATTCTTCTCAATTTGTTCTAATTCTTCTTCCATAGCTTTAGTCCAATATTTATCTTCACATGCCTCATTTTTTTGATGATGGTTCAATTTTTGAAATAAGACATACCTCTTCATTTGTCAATCTTCCTCTTGTCATAACTCCTTTATGTTTGTTTCTAATTATTTAATTTTCAGAATGATTCAATCTTACATACCAAGGTGTCTTTGTTTGCTGTTGTTCCTCAGTCATAGTGGAATTTTCAGATGATACTGGTGTAAGTGGATCTTCACTCTATACCGGTGGGTTCAGTGTAGGTTCATTTGTTAGAATTTCTGTTGCTGGTTCAGAATCTATGTACCTTGAAGTTCCTCTAAATTGTTCATCAATCTTTACATTTGTACTCTCAACAATTTTCTACAATCTCTTGCTAAAACATCTATATGCTTTACTCTTAGATGAATAACCAAGAAATATTCCTTCATCACTTCTAGGATCAAATTTACCAATATACTCATCTCTTCTAATATAACATTTGCTTCCAAATATTCTAAAATATTTAAGAGTAGGAGTAATACCAAACCATATTTCATGAGGGGTCTTACCAGTTTCACCTTTGATGTGAACTTTGTTGAATGTATAGACCATTGTACTTACTGCCTCTCTCCAATATACATGTGGTAGGTTTGCTTCTGATAACATACTTCTAGCTGCATCTAAGATAGTTCTATTTTTCTTTTCAACAACTCCATTCTACTGTGGTGTCCGAGGTGCTGATAGCTGTCTTCTGATTCCATTCACTTCACAGAATGCATTAAATTCCTTAGATGTAATTTCACCTCCTTGATCTGATCTTAGACATTTGATTTTCTTACTGGTTTCATTTTCAACCATTGCTTTGAACAGTTTAAACTTTCCAAGTGCTTCTAATTTTTCTTTGAGAAAAATAACCCCAACACATTCTAGAATAGTCATCAATGATTAGCATGAAATACCTATCACCTTGTAAGCTTTTAGTTCTAGCTGGACCACATAAATCAGTATGAATTAAATCAAGAGCATTATTGGATTTTTCTGGAATACTTTTGAAACTAGCTCTAACTTGTTTTTCCAAATTGACATTCCTTACATACTATATTGTGAGGTTTGACAATTTTAGGTAAATTTCTAACTGCCTTAGTAGTACTGATTTTTACCATGCAATCAAAGTTTACATGACAGAGTCTCTTATGCCATATCCATCTTTCATCAATGTGTTCAATCAAAAAATGTCTTTTCACTGTTATTCAAATGAAAGATATCACCTCTAGTCTGATTACCGGTTGCAATTTCTAAACTAGTTCTATTCATGATTTTGCATTTTCCATTTTTGAATTGTAACTGAAATCCTTTCTCAACTAATTGACCAACACTCAAAAGATTATGCTTTAAACCTTCAACATAGTAAACATTGTCAGTATTATGCTTATCATCAAGAGATATTGAACCCTTACCTTTGATTAGGCAAGCTTTATCATCTCCAAATCTCACTAAGCCTCCATTATATTCTCAAAAGTTCAAGAATTTACCTTTATCTCCTGTCATATGATGTGAGCATCCAAAATCAATGATCCATTCATCCTTTACTTCAATTTTAGCTGCCAAGGCCTACTCTACCGGTTGGACTGTAGGTGTCGGTTGATCTTCTGTTATAGCAACAAAAACCCATCCATTGTCTATTGGATCCTCATCAGAATCATCAGTCACTCCTTCATCAACAACATAACAAGATTTGTCTTTATTCTTCTTAAATCTGGATCTCTGATATTCAGGGTTAGGCTTGTATGTCCTTCTAGCTTCTTCTCTTAGTATAGCATGTCTATCAGGGCATCTTGAATCCATATGACCAATCTTATTGCAGTTAAAGCATTTAAAGGGTGCTTTGCCTTCATACTTACTTCCAACTGAACCTTTAGGCATTTTTCTTGCAAATAGTGCTTCAAGCTCTTCAAGTTCTTCATTTTCTCTCTTGCTTTCCTCAAGTTCTCTTGCATAAAAGGCTTTCCAATCAGATTTTTCAAATGATGATGTAGATGATGTTGATGCTTTAAAGGCTAAATATGTCTTTATAGTAGCAACAGGACCAAATTCCTCAATTTCAAGGGCTAAATTTTTTCCAATCAATGTATCCCTAGTTACTGATGTGTTAGGCATTGTTCTTAACTCATTTATAGCAGTAACCTTCATTTTATATGTCGGTGGCAATCCTCTTAGAACTTTTGAAACAATTTCATCTTCACTTAAGGTTCCTCCACAACATTTAATACCCAAAACAATTTCATTAACTCTTTCCATAAAAGCATAAATCCTTTCATCTTCTTCCATTTTCAGATTTTTATACCTGACTCGGAAGCTTTCAAGTTTTGCAATCTTGACTGTGGAATCTCCTTCATTCAGTGTTTCCAAATGATCCCAAATAGCTTTAGCAGTTGATCTGTCTGATAATCCCATGATTTGCTGATCTGTTAATGTGCTCAAAAGTGCTTCTCTTGCTTTGCAATCATTTTCCTCATCTTTAGTCAAGTTAGGTGGATTAGGCTGACTGGAAGTAGGAGCATTATAGTCATTCTTTGTCACTTCCCAGATGTCCTTTCCAATGCAATTTAGATGTGTCTCCATTCTGATCTTCCATATGCCATAGTTGGTTCCATCAAGTTTAGGACTGTCCTTCCTGAAATAGTTAGTAGACATTGGATCTCCTCAAGCTGTTAAACTTCTGCAAAAGAGGACTAGGCTCTAATACCAATTGTTAGGTCCCAGAGACAACTGAGAGGGGGGGAGGGGGGGTGAATCAGTTGTCAAATAAATTTAAACCAAAACTACTTAACCAATTTACTGCTTAATATCAGTTAACTAGTTGGTTATACCGGTAGACAATTTTAACAAATAATTGCAATACCAGTAAAGATTAATGCATGAAACAAAAAGACAAATTCATCCACAACACATAACACCAACATTTGTACGTGGAAACCCTGTAAGGGGAAAACCCACAGTGGGAAACCTTACCCACAATTAGATGATACTACTGCAGATAGTAAGTGTACATAAATGGGGTCTGCACATGCAGAAAGGCCAAGCACCTAGAGCTCACTGCTCAATCACAAATGGGAGTCACACTTACTACAATTGGATGGTTAAATCCAATAAGAATGTACCTCTCAAAATAGCATCTTCATATGCTGGATTCAGTACTGGTGTAGTTCTAATATGCTTTCACAAAAACCTAGCTTCACCTTCAAATGATGTCTGCATGTATAGCTCTTCTTAATCTTGCATATACCTTCTTACAATTCCTTTTCGCATTCCACATCCAATCTTACAAATAAGATCTTACATTTATACCATAACCTAAGACCAATTTTAGTAGTTCGGCTCTACAAGATATTATAATAAAATCATTTTACAAACAATACAATATCCGATGCAATAACCGATTCAACATGTCGGCTTAATGCATTTATAACAATAATAAATCATCTCCAAAGCCTGTCGTGCTGATCTGGAAAAGATAAACCTGCCAATGTATAACCTGGACCTATTTGCCGGTAACAACAAATATGCAAATATGAATATACCAATAAACAATTCTCCAAGATAAGATGTCCAAACAAAGTCTTAGACATTACCAAGTGTTTTCCATGTCATTCCAAGTGCCGGTGATCATTATATCCTGTCAGTGTACCATATATTGGTGACTGTGCAAAAGTCACTTGCTTGTCGGTGAATGTTGCTAGATCTCCAAAGTGCTAGAGTTTTAGTAGGTGTTGACATCGATGACAAAACCATACCAAAATACCAACAAAACTGTGGGCTCAATCGTCGAATCATAGAAACACGATGAAAATTCAATGCAAATTTCCTAAATGGATGACAAGATTTACTGCAATTATGCATTAGTTCCAAGCAGAGTCGCCATTTTTGTTGGTGACTTAGATAGGTCAATGTATAAATTAATTACAGCTTAATTCTTTTCCAGAGATTCCAAATAACTAATCCCTAACAGAGTCACCATTTTTGTTGGTGACTCAGATGGGTGGATCTCAACTATATATTAATCCAATCTTTTCTAACCAAAGATTTTCCATAGTTCAGTCCCTAGCAGAGTCATCATTTTTGTTGGTGACTTGGATGGGTCAATCTCAACTTCTAGTGATCCATAGTGAGAAAAGGACATGGACAACTTGCCCCTAGATGTTTTTATGTAGGTGATTCATGTGGGAAGGAGAGTAAGAATAGTCTAGTTGTTTTTAGCTAGTTCCACCCATCCTCGTGCGTGTGTGCAAGTGATGCATGTTTCAAGTATATAGAACCCCGTGTAAGAGTATTTGTTTTGTTTTTGAATGTGCTTCAACCTATTTAAGACATGTAATACAAATTCAAATGCCAAAGGATGATTGTGTGCCTACGTATGTGTTAATGCCAAGTGGCAAAGATACATGCCTATTTTCGAGGCCATCCCATTTAAGACTATTATTTTCGGTGATGTGTAACTCCATCTAAGACATATATCAAATGTTTCATCTGGTTTCAAGTGTGAAGCATCTCTCTCTAATATTTTTTACTCTAGTTTCAAGAATGAACACCTCGTTTGAGACATGCAAAATTGATATGCAAGAGCATAGTACAATATGGTACAAAGGGAGCGATGTGGGTGCCCCCCCTTAAGATATCAACATAGTTTTATGCTGATGTCTTAAGGAAGCTAGAACCAAGGATGCCTTACCTTCACACTAAGTAGATACCCTTTAGGTAACAATGTCATAAATCCAAGATAGAGAGGGAATTCTCTTCAAGCAAGGATAAGATACTTGAAAAAAAAATATCTTGTTACAAGTGTAAAGGGGATCCTTGGAGGAGAAGAGATCTTTTGTCAAAAGATATCTACCCCCAAGAGGAGATATCTTGAACAAACATAACTTCTTCTACCAAAATAAAGGAAGGAGAACAAGAATCCATACCTTCTTCCTATTGCTAGGTGAAAGGGATTCTTGATGAAGAATGAAACACTTTTGACCTAATGTGAGGGGTAAGTTTATGATAGATATACATTTCCAAGTGGAGAAGATGTTGTAGCCATGTACTTACACCTCTTGTATAAGAGAGAATCCTTGAGAAAACAATAACTGCACACAAGGAATGAAACCCAATCATGAACAAACACCACTCCACAAAGGAAAAGTATATCCTTAAAGAGGAGAGAGAGAAGAGGAGAAATCAATCATTTCCCCCCAAGTGTAAGGACAATGAGAAGAATTACACAATCTTTGAAGGAGAGATTAAGCATAACAAAATGTACTATATACTCACATGAATGAATATCCAACGCAAGAGAAGACATTAGTTTATGTAAAATACATTTTGAAAGAAGTGGTAATCTTCAAAGAGAGAGTGTGTGTGTGTGTGTGTGAGAGAGAGAGAGAGAGAGAGAGAGAGAGAGAGAGAGAGAGAGAGAGAGAGAGAGAGAGAGAGAGAGAGAGAGAGAGAAATCACATATTCCCCTAAGGATGGATTTTTCATAAGAGAAATACCATTGCAAGATATCAACACATGAAACATGCAACCCCTAAAGGGAATAGTGATACTTTAGATAGAAAGAGAGAGGGTTTAAAAAAACTACCCTTGCCCACAAAGAAAGAGGACAAAGAGGAAAATTACACATCTTCTCAAGAGAGATCATTCATAAGAGACAAACCCTCTCAAACAAAGAATAGGCCCTAACCAAGGGGCAAACTCTATGCAAGAAAAGGACATCAAGTAATGAATAACACAACATGAAAGAAGGGTTAATTTTTAAAGAGAATGAAAGAGGAAGAAGAGGTTTCACAAAAGTTCTCTAAGAAGAGATTACTCATAAGATATCTGCACCATTCCAAGTAAGGAATAGGTCATGTCCAAGGAATAAACATGTGCTCGCATGAAGGGTAATTATATGCAAGAAAGGAACATCAATTTATGAATAATGCAATCACAAAGAAAATAGTGAAACCTTAGAAAGAGGAGAGAAAGAGTTGAAATCATGTTTCTACCCCAAGATATTTAAAATTGAAGAAACACCACCTCTAATGACAAAGAGCCCCCAATTAAGTTAACTTCTTGTGTCAGAGGGTGAGGAACAATATGAGGGGAAAGGAGTGCTAAGGCACTACCTTTTCACCTAGAAAGAGAGCAAGATCTTTTGAAAGACATATACAAGCACAATCATATTGTTCGTGAACAAATTCCTTAAATGATTTACACTTTCTTAGAGAATGAGAAGCACCATGATGAAAAAGACAATATCCACTTCCCTCTTTATGTTTTTTTCTAAACTTCACAAAAGGAAAGACAACATTCTTATCATACTTCAATTTCCAAAAGATTCTAGTTGCTAATTTTTCTTGATCATTAATAGATGTAGGTTCATTCTTTGGAGATTGAGGACAATAGTTGTTATTAGAAGAAGAAGGTTTGTCATCCATGATTTTAACTTTACCACTATCAAAAAGTTATTTTATTGAATTTTCAAAATTAGGACAATCATCAGTATGGTGATCATGAGTTTGATGAAATGAACAAAAAGGAGCTTTTGAAGAAGCTCTTTTGCGAGAACTAATGGATTTTTGTTTTGGAAGATGATTTTTTAAGTCTTGAATCCTAAGGGGATCATCCATAGGAGATTTATTATCTTTCCTAGGCCTTATGTGGTGATTTTTGTAGGATGGTTTATAGGGACTTGAATTCCTTGTTCAAATTTTCCAAGTCCTTGTCCTCTAAAACCTTGTTTTGATATTATGTTAAAGCCACTACTATAAGAATCCTTTAATTGAGAAGGTGGGGGAACATTATAATAAATTTCTTTGAAGTTTTTGGTGTAAGAATATTTAGAAGGGATGAAAGGATTAGTAGATGAAGAAGGAATATCTTGTAAAGGAAGATTTTCCTTTCTTTTATCATGCATATCCTTTTTGGTAGATTGGGAAGGGAGATCCTTATCATCTAAGACCTATTCTTTTCTTAATGTTATATGGGAAGAGAGATCATGAATGAAATGCATGACTTCATCTTCTCTACAAATGCTTTGATGTTTGAGATATGTTCTAGGAGAATAAGTAGGATCTAAAGATATAGAAACACAAATATTTTGACCTTTCCCCTCTTACACAAGGGTATGTGTATGAGAAGAAGATGAGGCCATGTTGATCTTCAATGCTTTCTCTCCATTATAGAGATAATTGGTAGGAGTATTAGTTCTTTCCTCATTCACACTAGATACCTTAGGGTCTAGGTACAAGTATTAGCTTTCTCATTGTCATCTCTAGGATTAGGATCTATAAAAGCTTTTAAGTGATCTACGTATGAAACGCATTTTCTCAAAAACATCACCATAACACAACATACATGAAAAATAAAATCTTTGATGTCTAATCTATGAAAAGGAATCAATTTGGAAATCCGAAGAATGCAATATGTCCAAGTGTTATGAATGAAAAGAAGTAACATGAAGTGAAAGAAGCCATTATCCAACACATGATTATAATAAATGCATGTAAGAAGCAATTTAATCACATGTGAAATAGAAAATAGATCAAGTCCATTAATTGTCATGATTAATATTGAAATTTAAGTTCAAGCAAATTATTTGAAGTAAATTAGGATTTTATAAATAAAATCACTTAATTTAGAAAAATGTGAAATGAGAATTTGAAAGTTGAAATTTGGAAATTGGAATTTGAATAATTAAAAAATTTTGAAAAATGATTATTCAATTTTTGAAAAATTATGCAACCTTCTAGGAAATTAAAATTTATAATTTGGGTCTTGAAAATAACCTCTTGATTTAAAATTATCCACTAGAAGATTTCAATTTAATTTTAAAATTAGGGCTTTGTTAAATAACCTCTTAATTTTGAAATTTGAAATGCTAAAATTTGAGAATTGAAAGAATTAATTTAATTTAAAAAAAATTAGGGCTCTTTTAATTAACCTCTTAATTTAAAAAAAAAATGAAATTTGAAATTGTCCATAAGAGGATTAAAATTAAAATTAGGGTCTTGTAGAAAGAACCACTTAATTTAAAATTTAAATTTGAAATTGAAATTTGATCCAAGGTTGCAATTTTGAATATGAGTTTTAAATTAGCAATCAAATTTGAAGAGGGAAATTGAAAATTTAAACATCCCACAAGCTCAATTTTTAAAAAATTTAAAATTAGGGTTTTTGAAATTGACCACTTAATTTTAAAAAATAATTGTGAAATTTGACTTGTAGATGAAAATTTGAATTTGCAAATTGAATGAATCCTCATAACTAAAATAATCAATCCAAATTATGCAAATCACCAGTTCAATTTTGAAAATAAAAATTAGGGTTTTTAATGAAATCAACGTCTAAATTTTTAAAATTTGCAAATAAATCAAACTTGTAAATAAAAATTTGAATTTTAAATTGCATACACTCAGATCTGAAAACAAAAATCAGAATTAATGGTGTTAGACGTCGAGTTCACCAAAATGTAAAGTGGAAAATTAGAGGCTTAGCCAATTCGCCACATGAAAGAAGAGGGAATTAACTAAGCTCAATTTTTACTTTGGGGACTTTACATTCAAAAGAGGGGATGAATCTACTAGATCCAATCCTAAATGATGCAAGGAATTTATATGAAATAGATTGGTTGTAATTGGAATGTGTTTGACCCTCTTTTGTAAGTTGAATAAGAAAAGTAGTGAAATTGAAGACAAAGTATGCGAAAACGGTGAGTTATAGATTTGAGATTCAACCATGCACCTGGAATTGAGAAGTTTGAGATGATTCGGAGCTGCCCTGCGAAATCCAGCAAAAGTTGCAAGGATCGTGTGTTTGAATAGGGGCACCCTCCTATCTGTCCTTTGAACTTTTCGTGCATCAAAAAGGGTTTTTCTGTCTCTACAAATAAAGCTTAATTCTAGACGTACGGCTATGCACTTGCTTCCTACATATAGAAAGATGAAGAAAAGGGGTTGGGAACAAGGGTTTGCCAAAGTCAAACCCCAGTTTGGAATCAACCTTGAATGAAATACTACAAATACTTAAAATAAATGATGGAAAGGTATACATTCAAATCTGTAATAGATGATGATGATGCTTTGCTTCTTAGATATAATCACATATGTTGTATGAAATGGCATGAACATGACAAAACCCTAACACACACATGCTTGCAAATGAATGATGTAATGTTGTTCCAATGAATAGATAAAAAACATGTAGTCTTGAGGAATGCTAGATGATGAATGCTTCATGTAGTCTCCTTGCATTATGACCGTTGTCATGTTCTCACCTTATGATTGTGTTTAATTTTTTGACGGAGGCCGACATAGGGGATTTATTTCCTTCTCACAATTTAAATAGGGTCAAGGGGATGGGGCCTCAAGATAGGTCCTACCTAGGGAGGACCAGGTCGTGATGCCCTGGTCCTACCCTAGTTTGGGCCATGATCAAAGGGGTATGCAAGCTATAAGATGCAAAAATGATGTTTGGCTGCATAAAAGAGGCATAAGCAGGTCTCGATCAAGCATGGGGATGAGACTGATAAAGTGAGGGCCCAAAATACAGTCAAAATTGCAAAGGGTAGAATTTTAAGACACTACATCTACAGATTGATTTTTCTTTGGTGAATCTTTAGAGTGGATTTGTATCATAAAGACCCTTTTAAATCCAAGTATCTTGTGTTGTGGGAGTAGTGTAGTGTAGGTAATTGGATATTGAATAGATAGGTCATGAGATACTAGCTTGACCACATAGGATCTATCTTTTATATCACTAAAGGGGATGTGAAGTATTTTTTTATCATTTGCAAAGGATATTTCTTCTTTCCTTGAATCACTAATGCTATTTGATCTTACAAACCATCTCAATCCTAACAAAGCTTTGAGAGTATTGAATGATTATTTCATTTCAAATACTTAAAAATCTATAATTTATTTGAGGCCTTTAATTCTATATTTCTCAATATACCCAAGGTTTCCACACTAGAAACATCTACTAGGCTAATATTCAGTGTTTGAACTAGCTCAGGTCTCCTCAATCTCTCCCATGTTGTACAGATTGATATTTAGGTTTTCACCCAAATCTACCATCACATGTTTTACTTTTTTGTTGTTAAGATGTGTAGAGATGAGACGAGGGCCATTTTTCCACTTCTAGTCCTCAATTAGTTAATTTAATAGTGTTGTTTTTTATTTGTTCCAATATTTTCCTAACTGTTTTAATTTCACAAAATATTCTTTTGTTGGGCCAAAGAGGCCAAGTTCTTAAGCATTATTACCTCCTCTTCAGATAAACAAGCTACATCATCACTTTTCTACTAAATAATTTGTCATGTATTATTATTCACCACTTCATCATATTGTGTTTGGCCAGAAGTTATTCTCCTTTCAAACTTGATTCTTCATCCACCTCTTGAATTTATCTTTGTATATGTTTATTGGTATTAGTTCCTTTCCTTGTCAATATTGTGGTTTTATTTTATTCCAAACTTTATTTTATTAAGTTCTACTTGTTGTTCTTCTCTAGAGTATTCTTTATTTGATGTGTCTGAAGACCAAATGTCCATTCTTTGGAAACCTCTCACCCCTTGTAGTGACAGTCTTCTTATCATTGTAGTTCCTCTATAGTTTTACAAAGTGATATCACTTCTAGATTGTGGTCCTGCATTTTGGAAAAATTCTTTTTCATTCTCACATTTGTTAATACCATGACATTTATTTTATTTTTCACCCCAACATTAGATAGCATAATGGCCTACTTTTCCACAATTATAACAAGTAGAATAATTTCTTTTCTAGTTATTTCATCTGTGACCTCCTCCACCTCTATAATTTGATTGTCTATTGTATTCAATATAGTATTGTGGTGGATTTTTTAAGATTGCATGGGCATATCTATTGCCTCTCCAAGGTGGTTGTTTATATCATGTATCATGATTGCATAAGGGACCTTCCAAAAGGCCTTCTACATATTCCATATTAATGCCTTCTTCCACATTAAAATTATGATTCATGTGAAATCCTTGATTATAATGATTCTTGCATTTTAAGCTTGAAGTTTATTAATAAGGCGATCCTTTATGAGGTGGATGTTGTTATGAAAATGGTGTCTCAGCCTTGCATTTACATAAGGTTTCTATTTTGAGTAAGTTTTCATTTGAGCACAAATTGGTCCTATAGACACCCAAATCTATCCACTCAATTAAATGAATACTTAGCATTTATTTGATTATTTAACCATCAATCAACAATTAATTTAATTAATTCACCCTAACCGTCTTCTCCTATTAATTAAATAAATTATTCAATTTATTTTATTTTATTCATTTAAACCATATCCCGACTTTTAATTAAATAAATCATATTTATTTGATTAAATCCCCTTTTCACATTTAATTAAATACCTCTTCACATTTAAATAAAACAATATTTATTTAAATATCTATCTAAATGCAAGTTGCAACCAATAATTGAAATAAATGAATTTTATTTTAATAAAATCCTAAAATCCCTCCCACTTGCATTTTCCTACAAAATCCACTTGCTCACTAACCCACCTTCTAGATTCTTCTAATCACTTCCTATTTTCCTAATTACCACTTAAACATTTGTACATTCCTTAAGAAAAGGGTCACTTCTCAAAATACTCCAAAGTCTTTATAAACCATTAAAGGATTGTTGTCTTCAACAAGCTAACCTCCAAAGTATTAAATAACCATTAATGGTTAACTCAACCTCAACTCTTGGTTAGAGATTTTCTCTCTAACTTAACCATCCTTTTAACTCATGGGTATCTTCAAGCATTCATTGCTTTGACCATGGTTATCCTTTAACTCTTGCACATTCTTTTATCTTTTGGATAAAAAGATTATCCATTAACCCAACCTTAACCAAACCCCCTAGGGTAACCATCATTTCCCCTCAAGTATTTAATGCCTCTTCTCTCTCCTCTCAAGCCTTCTTATGTTGACACTTGTCAACATAGGATTGGTTTGAAAGTGTCACATGGATTGATGATCATTTTATCCTAGTCCTTAATAAGATAAATCCATCTCAACCCTTCATTTTCCCATTTCCTCTATAGATACAGCTCATTACTTCATTGTTGAGGAGATATACACACACACATAGAATTTATCCATGCATTATCATTGTTACTTAAAATTTGAGTGTTTTGTAGGAAGCCCTTTGTATTATTATTTAGTTCTTCCACTAGTTGGAATTGCTATTTAGCCTCTAATACTTCATTTGCATCTTCAATCAACACTTGACACAATCAACCATGTCCCATCCTCCATTTGAAATCCCTTTTGTGCTAAGTGCTCAAACTGAGGGCATACATCAAATAGAAGAAGGATCTTGGGGAGGAGAGAGGCAAGGGAGAAGCAACAAAGGCATCATGGGAGCATCTTAGGGAGACTACTCTTCCTTCTCTTCTTTTATCTTGCTTTCTTTGCATTCTTTTTAATCTTTCTTGATATGTATGTTAAGGATTTTATTTCATTTATTTTAGTTTTGATTGGAAACTAACTCACTAACATTTGAATCTTGTGTTTGGCTTGTGTACCCTTTAATGTGCATCATTTTGGCACCAACCGTGGGGTATGAACCCCATTTTCATTCTAACAAGTTAAGATTTTTCTAAAAAAATTAGACGCTTGCGGGTTTTTCATGCACAGGTAGTGCTTTAGTGTTTTTGATGCCTAATTTTGCGCTTGGATTTTTATCTGGAAATTAATGCTTTTGTCTTACTTTGGATCCTTCATTGTCTATTCGAGCACTTTTATAGTAAATTAGCATTATTATTGTCTGTTGTAGCGCTTTTGCTCTAATATTGCACTTTTGTTGTAGTTATAGCTCTTTTGTTACACTGTTAGCACTTTTGTTTTTCACTAGAATAGTGTTATTGTATCTGACAGAGAGCTCAAAATTGTAACAAAAGTAAAATTTTAGGCTTGTAAATCCCACCATATGAACTAACTTGTTGAGAAGTTTTTGTAGGTCTAACAGTTTGTTGCAAGTTTGAAGGAGTTAGAGTAGATTTTGATTCAGATTTTTTTTTACAAAGGGATTTTAAAAAGAACTCACTTTCATTTCTTGAAAGGACCTAAAAAGAACCTCATAAATTTCTTTGGTGTTTAAAAATAACACTTTTCCATTTTTGTTACAAAAAGGTTAAAAATAACTACAAAAGAACCTTTCTTTTCTCAAAGTTTAAAAAGAACCTCATTGCTATTCAATGCTCCTAAAAAGAATCAAACGTTTCTTTCTTGAAATTTTAAAAATGAATCACAAATTCCACATTTTACTTTTTTGCAAGTTAGGATATCATTTGTCATTTGGGGCTTTAAAGGGAATCAAAAAAATTTCATTTCTTGCAAAAAGTTAAAAAGAACAATCAACCTTTTGTTGCAAGTTAAAAAGAACAAACCACTTTTTTCTTTTGGGCAAGCGATTTACGTTTTTTGACCACACAATTTGCTTTTGTTGACAAAAATCGTGATTTTCAAGTTCAAACAAATTGGTTTGTGGATAAAAAGAACATCATGCTTGATGGAGCAACATCTCCAAATAGGACTTAGAAAATAATTGCTATGAATGGCTAAAAAGAAACATTGTTTGCTTTGTCTTAAGTGATAGGTATATTCTCTCCCCTTAATTGGGTGATCAAAAAGCCAAACTCACTTTTACTTGCTTTCTTTCAATTTAGCATTAAGATAAAAACTTTAGTGGGCCTAGCCTTGCGAGGTGCCTATAAGGCCGGTGTGAGGGGAACGAGCTAAGTGGGGAACAAATTTTTGCCAAGTATTCCAACCCACTATAATCAAATGTGGAGGCTGATGAAAATCCCCTTCAACAATTTTGCTCAGCGATTAGCCTTCCCCCAGTATCATTGATATATGTAAAGAATTTGTTCTAAAAGTTGGGAAGCCTCTCGAGGGAGTTTATCACTGAAGACTTAATGAAAGCCTGATTATGAACTTTAGAAGTAGAAACCTCATCGAGTCAGTTAGCCAAACATTTATAATATCATAGTGAAAGGGTGGGGAAGAATCCACCCCCAAGACAATCACCATATATCTCCCAAGAAAATGATCCAATTGAGGAGCAATTCTCTTTGGTTCAAATTCTGGACAAAGGCAAAAAAATGGGTGCACCTTAGGGTGTGATAGGGTTGTTTGAGCTGATGGAGTATCAAGTGTGGGCTATTGATATTAGGAATGACCTTTTTGACAATAGTGGAGTCTATCTGATTTATCTTTTTGTTTGTTCAACAACCTGTAAAAATAAAAGAGGATTTGAAAATATCCTTAAACGGATTTGAAAAGATCCTAAACATACATCAACAGTTAGCAAGAGAAAAGAAGTATTTTTATGTGCTTGTGTATTTTCTGTGTCTTCTTGTCAAAGAAATCATCCACCATTTGAAACAAGTTACATCCCAAAGGAAAAATTCTTGAAAAAGCCATCAATGCTTCGTGTTCGGAAATCTCTCAAATATGCCAAGAAGTCAATTTATCGAAAAACCAAAAAGAAGCAAAGTGAAAAGAAAATACAAAAGAGAATAAGTTTCTTGTACAAAAACAGTAAGTTATTGTTAAAACACCACACCTTCATCCATCGATATCATGATTTTAGTCACGGTTTTACCAAAGACTTTGAATTAGAACCATTTGCATCCCAAGCTTTCTTTCAAAGAAGTTCTTTGTCATATAATCATAATCACAGTCAACACATTCATACATCATATATTCCACAACCCACAATCACCTATTAGAGATTCCAAATTCATATCTTCCATCATCACACTTGAAATTCACATATCTTCACATTCACATATTTCATAAAATCATTCTCAAATCACACTTCAAATTCCCACATCTCCCATACTTCATCAAATTCATAAGTCATATCTTAAATTCCTCCATTTTTTTCTCCATTTTCTCATAAATCATTTTCACACCTTCACTCTTCATTTACACATAATTTCTAAATCATACTTCAACATTCACCATCTTTTCTAAAAACATTGATTTTCCATAAATATCGTCCATAATCACACTTCAACATTCGTCACCTTTTCTAAAAACATTCATTTTCCATAAATACCTTCCATAATCACATTTCAACATTCACCATATTGCATACATACTTTAAAATTCACACTCCAAATTCACATATCTTTCATAAATCCTTCATCTTTCATAAATACTTTTCACATTTCATCTTTTTCAAATTCATGCACTCATTCCAAACACATCACAAATCCATTCCTCTCACACACACCAAGTTTTTTGTCCTTAGTTCTTTTAGGATATTACTAATCACAACAAAATATACTTTCTAGTGTGTCTCTACATCTAGGATCAATCATCCTAAGAGGAATTACTAAGCATCTAGATAGGTTAAAACTAGCTTTTGAGTGCATCCTCTCGTAGCTAGGTGGATTGTGCTTTGTAAAACACAAAACCTCATTACACCTCATCTCACAATTATTTGAAACCAAGAAAGAAATCTCAAAAAGAAACTTTCTTGATATCCAACCTTCGGTAAAAGGAGATCACTCATCCATACACATTTCAACACATCTTCATCACATCTTACTAAAACAAATTTTGGACCTACACGGTAAAAGTGTAGTAAGGAAGGTCACAAAAGCAATATTGTCTCGAAGATATATGGCCATATCCATTTGATAGGAACATATACATGCCTCCTTTCCCATGCACCTTTGAAACCCCAAAGTTTGATAAATACAAAGGAAAGGGTGACCCTAGAGATCATGTGCGAGAATTTTTCTCCGCCTACTTAGAGGTTGCATATGAGGACACATTCAATGCGCCTTTTCCCCCAAAGTTTGGGAGGCTCCACCATGCAATGGTTCTATTGGCATTATGTGAGCCAGTATAAGGACATAATGATATTGAATGTTGTCATTGATGTCAATATGTGATATGAAGTGAACCGGCATATGTGATATGTGAGAAGAGAGAACCGGCATATGTGTGAAATGGTATATATGCCAAAGTGAAGTGGTGTATTTGCTCAAGGTGAACCGGCATGTAGTTATGGGAACCGGCACATGGAAGCATTGTATGGCGACCGGTTGGTAGGTAGTTTTCATTTCAAGATTTCCGGTTGGAGTACCTCAAGCTTGTGTGACTCAATCGGTGATCTTTGTGTGATGAGTTAGCAGTATAATAGAGAATAGAACATGTTGCCACGTAAGCCCTGTGCGCGTGAAGGATCTTGCATGAAGAAGACTATTCCTATCTACCTCAGGAATGTGCGAAGTTTGTCAAATGGTGATAACGCGTGATGGGTTATCAGCTGCCATGAAATCGGTAGATAATGGATGATGGAGAATGTCTTGAGATCGATTCAAGATTGTTACATTTAATGCAGTATGATTCAACGGTCAGGATTGAACTGCTTGAATTGCTTAACCTAACAAGATTAGGGTTTAGGGTTTTTGCTATCGACCTGTCTGTTTCCTATAAGGTAGATGTTGTGTTTCTTTCCAAGGTTGTTGGAAAAAGTTGTGTTTGTGTATCCAAGGGAAGTGATACGTGATTCTTGCCAGACCAAAGGAGAGAAGAGATACCTACAAAGTGAATGTGCAGAAGGTGAAGAGGAGCCAAAATGGATCTGCATTAGCATTGAGTGTTGTTACCAGATCATTGTAATTCTTGTTGATCTTTAACCACTTCAACAGTTGTGAAATCCCTTAACAGGGTAGCCTTATCCGACTTGATATAAATCCCTTAACAGGGTAGCTTTAACCGGCTTGATTCAAATCCCTTAACAGGGTAACTCGAAGTTATTGAGTTCTAGGAAGCTATAGAGCTCTGGAGATCCTTTAGCTATTGAGTTCTTGAAATCCTCTAACAAGGTAACCCTAACCGGGTTTAACCTTTAACCGGGTATTGTAGCCATCCCTTAACTAGGTGATCCCTAACAGGATCGGTTCCTAGCAGAACCTATTATAATGTCTTTAACCGGACAAGGCTCCTAACAGAGTGGACTTCTAAAGAGTTCAAAAGTATCTTGTGGGTATTCATCTCCACCGTGGTTTTTCCCAGTTGGGTTTCCACGTGAATAATATGTGTGTCATGTGTGATGCTTTTATCTTGTGATGCTTTGTTATTACCTATTGAGGATATGATGGTTATGTGTTTTATGCCTGTCTATAAAACATTTTGAACTAACTATTGTGAAGATTTGATGGTAGTTTACCTGTTCATGCATGAGGGTGTAATGGTACTATAGTATTGAGCCAAGAGGAAAGCTTAGTGAGTGACCGGTTTATGATTGTTTTAGTTATTTTGGGTCTTACCGGTTGCACTCTGTTTCAACCAGTATCACTACTTGCCAGTCATTTGGAGTATTTTCTATCAAGCCAGTTTTGGACTGTATTTTTGTCTGTACTGATTCACCCCCCCCTCTCAGTACCGGTTTGGTACTATTCATTCATCATTGAGTTATCAATTGTTATTAGATCCCTCTAGGTCCTCTGTGTTGTAAGCTTAACCGCTTGGGGTAAAGTTCCCAATCAAATGATGAAGAGGGAAGGTCCAAAGTTTAATAGGGAAAATTTCGGTATATGGAAAGATAGGATGAAGATATTCATTAGAAGCATGGGTGCTCAACACTGGAGTTATGTTGAGAATGTCTATGTTGTCCCTATTGGTACTCTCACCGATTACCAAAAGAGAGAGATACAAGAAAATGGGCAAGTCATGGAAGCCCTCATTAGTAGTCTATCTGAAATTGAGTTTATTGATGTTCAGGACAAGGTAAATCCCAAAGAGGTATGGGATGCTCTTGAAAATATCTATGGTGGTGATGAACATGTAAAACAGGCTAAGGAAGAAAGCCTGAGAGGGAAGTTTGAAGATATTTGAAGGTGAGACCATTCAACAGTATGGAATAAGAATCAAAATGGTTGTTGGAGAAATCAAGAGTGCAGGTGGTAAAATAGAAGATTCCACTGTGGTAAGCAAATTCCTAAGATCCCTATTGCCGGTCTATGCAATAAGGTTTGTTGCTATTCAGGAGTTGAGATCAATAGACAAGACTAAGGTATCCTTGGACTCCATCATAGCCAAGTTGATAGCCTATGAGCTAAATAGTTTTGATAGCAGTGTTCAAAAGACTGAATCAACATTTAAAGCCTCTGCTTTACCATCCAGAAAAGGAAAAGAAGCTAGCACTAGTGGTGAACCTAGTCAGAGCATAGAAATGAATGATGAGGAGATTCTGATGGCATTTAAAGCTCTCCTTGCCAGGAAGCTTCCTAAAGGAACCGGTAAATACAAAGGTAAGCTACCTTTGAAATTCTTTTCTTCTAACCAGATAGGACATATTGCTATAAATTGTCCTAATGGCGATAACAAGGACAAACCAGAAAGGTTCAGGAAATTCAAAGGAGGAAAGCAGAGAAATTGTTTTGTCACAATTGATGAAGGTGTCATAGATGAGGAATCAAAAGATGAAGAGAATGAAGACATTATGTTTGTTGTTGTAAAGGAAGATGTGGTAGACAAGAAGGCTCTTGTCTCCTAGTTTGATAATTCCAATGAGTGGATCATTGACAGTGGTTGTTCTCACCATATGTCAGGTGACTGGAGCAAGTTTCTATCCTTGGAGGAGTATGATGGTTGTGTGGTTCACTTTGGCAATGATGCACCATGCATGGTCAAAGGTAGAGGGTCCATCTCTCTGAATGGAAATAGCAGTGCTGACAATGTGTACTGGGTTGATGGTCTCAAACACAATCTCTTGAGTGTTGCCTAGCTAAATGATAGTGGCCTCACTCTAGAATTCAAGAATGGAGTTTGCAGATCAAAGGAAAAGATGGTGAATTGGTGGCCGCCAGCATGCAGACCAAAGGTAACCTATTTCATCTGAATGCAAATATAAGTACATGTCTTATGGCTAAGCTTGATGATAGATGGATATGACATAGGAGACTCTGCCATGTAAACTTTGATAACATTGTGAAGGCTAGTAAGATCAAGGTAGTTAGAGGGTTGTCGGTGCTAAGAAAACCAGATAATACCTTGTGCAGAGAGTGTCAATTGGGGAAAATGTCTTCCTCAACCTTTAAAGGTAAATCTTTCACTGCTGACAACTTGCCTGATCTTGTGCATACTGACTTGTGTGGTCCTATGAAAACTAGAAGTGTGCAGGGTGATAGGTACTTCATGATTCTCACTGATGACTACTCAAGAATGATGTGGGTCACATTCTTGAAAGACAAGTCTGAAGCCTTTGTGAAAGTCAAAGCTTTCAGAGCATTAGTGGAAAAGGAAAGCGGCAAAAGGATCAAGTGTCTAAGAACTGATCAAGGAGGGGAATTCACTTCTAGTGAATTCAACAAGTATTGTGAAGAATTTTGCATCAAGAGGCAACTGTCTGCCCCCCGGACTCCACAGTAGAATGGCCTAGCAGAGAGGAATAACCGGACTGTGGTGGAAGCAGCTAGAACCATGTTAATTCAAGGGAAGGTAGCTCACGCCTTTTGGAGAGAAGCAGTGAGCACTATAGTTTACACTATGAACTGGGTACTCATCAAGAGAAGTAAGGACAAAACTCCTTATGAGTATTGGACTAGTAAGACACCTGTGGTTAGCTACTTTAGGGTCTTTGGCAGCAAATGTTACATCAAGAGGAGTGAACATCAGGGCAAATTTGAAGCTAAATGCCATGAGGGAATATTCCTAGGATATTCCACCAAGAGTAAAGCTCTCAAGTGTTACAACAATAGAACTCAGAGAATTATGGAAAGTGTCAATGTAAGATTTGATGAATCCTCTGAGAAAACTGAGGAAACTGACAGTGAGCAAGCTATAAATGAACCGGTTGTCAGTCAATCAAGTACCAATAACAGTGTTCCTGAACCGATGAATGCTAATACTGATGAAGATGAGGATGAAGAGGAAAAGAAAGAAGAACCAGTCAAGACCATTCCTCGGTATGTCAAGCTAAATCATGATCCCAAGCAGATCATAGGAGATAAGGATGCAGGAATCCTTACAAGAAGAAAGATCAGAGAAAACTCATGTATGATCTCTGAATTTGAGCCTAAATCATTAAAAGAGGCTCATAAAGATGAAGACTGGATCAAGGCAATGGAAGAGGAACTTGACCAGATAGAGAAAAATGGTACATGGTCCTTGGTACCCAGACCAGAGCATAAAAATGTCATTGGCACCAAATGGGTGTTCAGAAACAAGCTGAATGAGGATGGCATAGTAATTAGGAATAAAGCTAGATTGGTGTGCAAAGGATATGCTCAAGAAGAAGGAGAAGATTATGGAGAAACCTTTGCTCCTGTAGCCAGATTGGAAGGAGTTCGTATGCTTCTTGCATATGCAGCCTTTAAAGGCTTCAAAGTATATCAAATGGATGTAAAATCTGCATTCCTAAATGGTGTACTTGAAGAGGAGGTGTATATTGAGCAACCAGATGGGTTTTCTCTATCTGAAGACAGTGACATGGTATGTAGGCTACATAAAGCCTTATATGGTCTAAAGCAAGCACCTAGGGCATGGTATGAGCGCCTACATTCCCATCTTGTGAAGATTGGATTTGAGAGAACAAGTGAAGATAGCAATATCTACTTGAAGTCTGAAGGAGATCAGATCCTGATCTGTGAGGTTTTTGTTGATGACATTATCTTTGGTGGAGATGAGAAGATGAGTCATGAGTTTGCTGATGAGATGAAGAAAGAGTTTGAGATGTCACTCATAGGGGAGATTAAGTTCTTCATTGGACTATAGATCTAGCAGATGAAAGATGGAATCTTTATCACTCAGACCAAATATGTCAAAGAGGTGTTGAAGACCTTTAGCATGGAAGATAGCAAACCGGTTGGTACACCGATGATGACTGGTTGCAAATTAACAAAAGAGGATGATTCTGCACTGGTTGATGAGAAGGAATACCGATCAATGATTGGTAAGTTGCATTATGTAGTGCATAGTAGACCGAATATTGCACATGCAGTTGGCATTACTGCAAGGTTCCAGAAAAGTCCAAGAGAATCCCACTTGGTTGCAGTCAAGTGGATTCTTAGGTATCTGAAGGGAACAGTTGACTATAGATTGTGGTACCCATACAACAATGATTTCAATCTGAAAGTATTCACAGACGCTGATTGGGCAGGTAATGTGGATGACCGGAAAAGCACAACCGGTGGTGCATTCTTTCTCGGTGGTAGACTGGTCTCATGGATGAGTAAAAAGTAGAGTTGTATCTCTCAGTCTATAGTGGAAGCAGAGTATGTTGCAGCTTTCATGAACTGCACTCAGACAATTTGGATGAAGAATGTACTAGAAGGCTTCAAAATCCCTATATCTGAACCGGTAAGTATATTCTGTGATAACACAAGTGCTATCAATATTTCAAAGAATCCGGTTTTACATTCTAGAACCAGGCATTTTAAGCTTAAGTATCATTTCTTGAGGGAAAAGGTTCAGAATAAAGAGATTGCACTGGAACATGTTTCCAGTAAGGAGTAGTTAGTAGACATATTCACCAAGCCTCTTCCAAAGACTACATTTGTGCATTTAAGAGGTGAATTGGGGGTAATGCCCCTTCAGAAGGTGAACTAAAAGTATTTGTTCCACATCAGTCAGGTATTGCATAGTCAATTTTTTGTTGATTGATGTGTTGAAGGATGCTTCTCCTTAGGGGGAGCAGCATAATGGAACAGGGATGCTTGTGCCTCCACTTTGGCATTGTTGTCAAAGGGGGAGAAGGAGTGAAGCGGAAAAGATATCTGCAGAAAATGGGGGAGAAGATGTGAAGCGGAGAGATATCTTTGTATATTGCCATCAATGCCAAAGGGGGAGATTGTTGGCATTATGTGAACTGGTATAAGGACATAATGATATTGTATGTTGTCATTGATGTCAATATGTGATATGAAGTGAACCGGCATATGTGATATGTGAGAAGAGAGAACCGGCATATGTGTGAACCGGTATTTATGCCAAAGTGAAGCGGTGTATTTTCTCAAGGTGAACCGACATGTAGTTATGGGAACCGGCACATGGAAGCATTGTATGGCTATCGGTTGGTAGGTAGTTTTCATTCCAGGATTTTCGATTGGAGTACCTCAAGCCTGTGTGACTCAATCAGTGATCTTTGTGTGATGAGTTAGCAGTATAACGGAGAATAGATCATGTTGCCATGTAAGCCCTGTGCTCGTGAAGGATCTTGCATGAAGAAGACTATTCCTATCTACCACGAGAATGTGCGAAGTTTGTCAAATGGTGATAACGCGTGATGGGTTATCAGCTGCCATGAAATCGGTGGATAATGGACGATGGAGAATGTCTTGAGATCGATTCAAGATTGTTGCATTTAATGCAGTATGATTCAATGGTCAGGATTGAACCGCTTGAATTGCTTAACCTAACAGGTTTAGGGTTTAGGGTTTTTTCTATTGACTTGTTTGTTTCCTATAAGGTCGATGTTGTGTTTCTTTCCAAGGTTGTTGGAAAAAGTTGTGTTTGTGTATCCAAGGGAAGTGATACATGATTCTTGCCAGACCAAAGGAGAGAAGAGATACCTGCAAAGTGAATGTGCAGAAGGTGAAGAGGAGCCAAAACGGATCTGCATTATCATTGAGTGTTGTTATCAGATCATTGTAATTCCTATTGATCTTTAACCACTTCAACAGTTGTGAAATCCCTTAACAAGGTAGCCTTAACCGGCTTGATGCAAATCCCTTAACAGGGTAGCTTTAACCAACTTGATTCAAATCCCTTAACAGGGTAACTTGAAGTTATTGAGTTCTGGGAAGCTATAGAGCTCTGGAGATCCTTTAGCTATTGAGTTCTTGAAATCCTCTAACAAGGTAGCCCTAACCGGGTTTAACCCTTAACCGGGTATTGTAGCCATCCCTTAACCGGGTGATCCCTAATAGGATTGGTTCCTAGCAGAACCTATTGTAATGTCTTTAACCAGACAAGGCTCCTAACAGAGTGGACTTCTAAAGTGTTCAAAAGCAGCTTAAGGGTATTCATCCCCACCGTGGTTTTTCCCAGTTGGGTTTCCACATGAAAAATATGTGTGTCATGTGTGATGCTTTTATCTTGTGATGCTTTGTTATTACCTGTTGAGCATATGATGGTTCTGTGTTTTATGCCTGTCTATAAAACATATTGAACTAAATATTGTGAAGATCTTATGGTAGTTTACTTGTTCATGCATGAGGGTGTAATGGTACTATAGTATTGAGCCAAGAGGAAAGCTTAGTGAGTGAGTGGTTTATGATTGTTTTAGTTATTCTGGGTCTTACCGGTTGCACTTTGTTTCAACCAGTATCACTGCTTGCCAGTCATTTGGTGTATTTCCTATCAAACAGGTTTTGGATTGTATTTTTGTCTGTACTGATTCAACCCCCCTCTCAGTACTGGTTTGGTACTATTCATTCATCATTGAGTTATCAGGTTCTTACGCCTACCCAATAGTATCAGGGCCTTTGAGGACTTGGTACAAAAATTTATCACTCATCATGCACATAACATAGAACAAGATGTCTCCATGGCTAATCTATGCAATACAAAACAAAAGAATGGCAAGTTATTCTCATCTTTCTTGCAAAGATGGAGACACCTTTCTAGTAGACGTTCCTTTCCCATTCTCGAAGAAAAATTAGTTGAAATTTTTATTTCAAACTTAAATGAGGAAATGGAATCCTACTTAGACATAAAATGTTCAGACAATTTCAAAGATGTAATAGCTCAAGGACTTAAAATAAAGAAAGCCCTTATAAAAAATGGACTTATCAAAATATACAATAGCAACAAGGAAGGTCCAAGACTAGCCTACAAAAGTGACAAACCAAAGTTTTCGGATAAGAACAAAAACATTGTTAACGATGGTGTTGTGGATGCATGAACTATCAAAATCGCCCAAACCATAGTCAAAATCATAGGGCAAGAAGATAATCACAACAATCCAACTACCAATCAAGGTAATCCTCAAAACAATCCAGGAAATCAACCTTCAAACACACAGCAAGAGGAACCTAAAAATAGGTACCCGACCTACAAACCCAATCGCACATACATGCCCTTGGGAGAATCTCTTGAAAATATCCTACAACATCTCATCTCTCCTGATCTTATCACATTTCCTAAAACACCAAACTATGAACCACAGGTCAAACCTTCATGGTGGAGAGATAATGAGTATTGTGAATTTCATAAAGGAAGAGTGCATAAAACAAACAATTGTCATCATGTAAGGGATATTGTTTAAGACCTCATTGATCGAGGTGACATAGAAGTGGATGGTCACAATGAAAAAACTTCCAATAGTAATCATACAATGTTAAAAAATCAACTCCCATCATATGAGAAAGGAGGTCCCTCCCATCAAGGTAAGAATCAAGATAACATGACAAATTATACACATGCAACATATAACTATACTATCAATAATCTTTATGATGCCAATGAACAAGTTGTTACCATCACCATCAAAGGCAAAGATCCATCCTACAATGTTGTTACCCACTGTAGAAAGCTTGTCTTACTAGGTGCAGCATCAAGAGTGGCATACATTCCCAAACATTATAACCTTATGGATCAATTAGATAAGATGCCAGCACTTATCTCCATACTAGAAATTTTGTGCATATCACCCTCATATTAAACCATCTTAGATCAAGCTCTCCAAGAAGCGTCAATTCCACCCGACCTCAATACAGATCAATTTCAATCGATGGTTGGTAGTCTCAAATCATCACCATGTCTCACTTTTGTAGAGAATGACGATGCATCCTTTCAACTACCGTTTAACGCCCCTCTCCACGTTGAGGGATTCATACATAAATATAGAATCAAGCGAGTCTTGATTGACAATGGAGCTGGCCTTGACATCTATACCTTACAATTAATCACAACATTGGGATATGCAAATGATGTAGTAGATGCCAGAAAGAATATCACAATCAAGGCCTATGATGATGCAAAATGCTCCTCTAAAGGGTATGTTACTCTACCAGTCAAGGTAGGACCTATGGTGAATAATGTGGTTTGCCAAGTCCTAGACCTCCCTCTTCCATACAATCTCCTATTAGGTAGACCATGGATTCATGCCAGGCATGTAGTACCATTCACTTACCATCAATGCATCAATTTTCCACATAATAGAGTAGAGATTACTATCCTTGGTGATGCCAACCCATTCGCCTTTTGCAACAATATAAGGCATCAACCTAATATCATAGTCCCTAGAAATAGAGAAGCCACCACCTAATCATCTTACATCCACCCTGTAAATATCACCAGTCCAACGATCCCTACACCCAAATAGGAAAAGATGAAAATGAAAGTAAATGATGAAGGACCAAGAGAGTATAATATTAGTCAACTTTTATGTGTTGGCCAATTACCCCTCTAACCTAGGACTCGTGGAAAACCACAACAACCACTCAAGTAACTTATTATAGTCAACACCATTACACTTGATGGATTCATCCCCAACTGATTACAGGAACATGAAACTATTGATGAAGATTTGGTATGATAGATCTATAGATACCCTTCCAGTATAGATAGACAACAAATCAAGATCCCTATAGAGTGGTATGGTAAAGGTTTTACCCTAATGCAAAAGATGGGCTATGATGGCCATAGTGCATTAGGATCCCACAAGCAAGGTGTACACAAGACATTGCAACCATTGTTACAACCACAGGATGCAATTGGACTTGGATTCAACCCTAGTTTAGGAGGCTCTCCTAAGCTCAAGATTCTTGGAAAACAAAAGAAGACCACTTCTAAGATCAACCCTTCCAGAAGTAGGATAGTGTCTATTGGAAATCAACTTACGATCGATCAGCGAATTCTAGTCATAAAAGCACTTCTCAAGTAAGAATTTGAGTTATGTTGCCCGCCAAACTATCACTCCTAGGATAAAACTCTTGTCCACTTCAGATACCCAAGAGAAATCAATAACCCCTTCAGATAAAACCCTTGTAGTAGTTGTTGATAAATCTTTCACATCGGTCAACATCCCTATAACAAACAACAATAGACTTCTACCAAGTGATTCTGAGATGGATTCACATGAGTATGAGTGGTTTTCTTTAGCTTCACAGGAATCTAAAGATGATCCCCCTAGTCCTCTTGTAGACAAAAGCATTGAAGGAGAAGCATGGATTAAACACTTTTGGGATTCTGATCCAGAAGATACTTCATGAATGGATAGGTCACCTCCTAAGCCTGATTACAAAGAGGATAGTACTGACGATGACCTTGATTCCTTTATACTTACCGTAATTGATGCATCATATGAACTTAGCCTAATCATTGAAGAAATTCCAATTATTCACCCCGAACTCATTGATTGGGACCAACAAGATCCCCCACACTTTGACACCTTCCAAAATGTTGATGCAATCATAGACTTTCTTGAATTACGAGATGACATACCAAGCGGGAATCAAAAAGTTGAGTATGATATTGAACTTAGTAGCACAACTTACTTTGGAGAGAATTCCAAACCTTTCAGTCACAAAAATATTACAATCAAAATAGGATCATCAAGTGAAAACCACACTGTGGCACTTGTGGAAACAAAAAGAGTAAAAACAAAGGATGTATCCAATGGTGAAAATCTCTCTGAGGTGCTTGAGGATGGAAGGTTTGACATTCTCCCCTTCAACATTAATTAGGAGAGATCATCTATTCTTATTGAAGAGAAAAAGGAAGTCAATCTAGAGGCACCGAAAAATCCACACATACTACATCTAGCAGAATCACTAACTCTAGTAGAAGATCTTGATTTTATAGAGCTATTTTGCAAGCAACAAATCAATTTCGCATGGTCCTATGTAGATATGCTAAGATTAGATCCAGAACTCATAATGCATCATTTGACAGTTAAAAAAAGAGCGAAATCGATAAAACAAAAGCTCTGGAAGATGCATCCTCAGATTGCACTCTTAGTAAAAGCCAAACTCAAGAAGCTATTAGATGTGGGTTTCTTAAGACCCATTGATTATGCAGAATGGATCTCCAACCTTGTACCAGTGGAAAAACCAACTGGGGGCATCTGTATCTATACAAATTTTAGAGATCTAAACAAGGAATGCCCTAAATATTACTTCCCATTACCCAACATTGATATGATCATAGACTTAACAATAGGACATGCAATTCTATCACTTATGGATGGATTTTCTAGATACAACCAGATAAAGATTGGTCTAGAGGATCAACACAAAACAACTTTTACATGGCCATGGGGTACATATTGTTGGAATGTGATGCCATTCGGTATCAAGAATGCAGGTACCATGTATCAAAGGGAAACAACTACGATCTTCCACGACATGATGCATACACTAATGGAAGACTATATGGATGATTTACTAGCTAAATCATTAACAAGAGAGTTTCATCTCATCGTACTGGATAAAATTTTCACTAGATTAGAGAAATATAATGTAAGCCTAAATCCAAAGAAGTGTGTCTTTGGAGTGACCTCTAGGAAGCTCCTAGGATACATTGTCTCAAATAATGTAATTGAGGTTGATCCTGCAAAATTCAAAGCAATTATGGAATTTCTACCTCCTAGGAACATCAATCAGTTGAGGACATTACAAGGAAGGCTACAGTAAATCCATTGCTTCATCGCACAATTGGCTGATAAATGCCATCCCTTCACACATCTTCTTCACAAGAATGTTCATTTTAAATGGGAAGAGAATTGCCAGCAAGCATTCCAACAGTTAAAGGACTACCTAATGATGCCACCATTATTGACACCACCATCTCCAGATAGGATATTATTGTTATACATATCAGCTACCGCTATGACCTTAGGAGTCTTACTCGCACAACATAATGCATAAGGCAAATAATGTGTAGTATACTACATTTCCAGAACACTGGTAGAGTATGAACTCAATTATACCCCTATTGAATGAGCCTGCCTAGTAGTGATTTGAGCAGCAACTAAACTAATGCCTTACATCCTGACACACAAGATACAACTCATTGCCAAGATAGATCCACTAAAGTATTTAATTAGTAAAGCAACACTAACAGGCCACTTGGTAAAATGGGTTATGCTCCTCAATGAATTTGATATAGAGTATGTGGACCGAAAAGAAATCAAAGGGAAAGTTATTGTAGATCAATTGACCAAAGCACCACTCATAGGTGACCATCTGCTCATCTCAAATTTTTTGGATGAGGAAATCTTCACAGTCCTACTAGCATGGCAATAGAAGCTATATTTTGATGGCTCATACACTAGACATGGTTCAAGAGTCGACATTCTTTTTATCACACCTCAAGGTGATAGCATTTCAAAATATTATCAGCTCACATCCCCATGTATGAACAACATAGTAGAATATGAAGCCTTGATCATAGGATTACAAATGGCCATACAATGAAACTTAAAGGAGCTACGAGTCTATGGCAATTCACAACTGGTTATTCGACATGTCAATGATGAATACCAAACTAAGGATGATAAGTTCATGCCTTACAAGAAAATGGTTGATAGCTTCAAATAATTATTCACAGCTATCACTTTTGAGAAGATTCCTTGAGACCGACATAGAGTTGTAGATGCAATGGCTACAATAGCCTCTCTCCTCAATCTTCCACAAAATTCAACATGCTATGAATTCTTAGTTGAACAGCTTTGGATCCCCGTTTATGATATCCTAGAATCCGAGATGGTATGTTAAATCATTGGTCCTGATTCCTCACGGTATGGTAAGTTTTATGCTTACCTACATGATCAAATCCTTCCACTTAACCAATCAAACAACCAACGTAAAACCTTCATATGCCAATCTGCTTGATACACCATCACTATTGAAACCCTATACCGATGAGGTCTCAATGGTACTCTCCTCCAATGTTTAGAGCAAGGTGAGGTAACCACATCTTTAGAAGAAGTACATGAAGGTATCTATGGGGCTCATTCAAGTGGCCCTTCTTTATCTAAAAAGATCATGCAGGTTAGAAACTATTGGCCCCCTATGGAGAAAGACTCCTATTACTTTGTCAAAAAGTGCAAGAAGTGCCAAGTTCATGGAGATTTGATACATGCATCAGCACAAGAATCTCAACCCATCACAACATCATGGCCCTTTTATCAGTGAGGACTTGACCTTGTGGGTAAAATCAATCCATCTTCATCCAATGGTCATAACTTCATCATTACCACCACATAATACTTCGCCAAGTGGATCAAAGCTATTCCACTTACCCAAGTAACTAGCAAGTAGATCACCTCATTCATTCTCAACTACATCATCTGTTGATATGGTGTACCCATGTCCATCATCATAGATAATGGGCTTCCTTTCAAAAACCAAGATGTCCATGAACTCTGTGAGAAGTTTCATATCAAACACTGATTCTCCACCCCATATTACCCATAAGGAAATGGTCAAGCAGAAGCCTCAAACAAAAAATATATTGAGGATCCTCAAGAAGACAGTTAATGATGTTGGCCGTGATTGGCATATTCATCTAAATCCAACACTATGGGCATATTGAACAAGCATTCAAACCCCTATAGGCACAACCCCATATTCACTTGTATATGGAGCAGAGGCTATCTTGCCTATTGAGGTAGAATTACCATCCCTATGGGTTACCTTGCACAATTTGATTACTAATGAAGAGTACTGGGTCTCATGTCTTCAGGACTTAGAACTGCTTGATGAGAAGTGACAAGCTGCCTACAATCACCTAAAAGCATATCAGCAACGCATAAGCAAAAGTTACAATCATATGGTCAAACCTCATACATTTGAGGTAGGAGATCTTATTCTTAGAAATAATCCTCACAATCAACCAAATAGAGAACAATGGGGTAAATTTGAATCCAATTGGTTGGGTTCATATGTCATCACTGTAGTCTTCGGGTCTGGGGCATATCAGTTAGCAACTTCAGAAGGAGAACCACTAATAGATCCAATCAGTAGCATGCATCTCAAAAAGTTTCAAACATAAGCTATACAGAGCATCAGGCTCATCAAATATCAAAAAATACTAAAAACAGTTAGAAAAAGTCCTAAAAAAAGTACAAAAAAAAAAGAAAAAATCAACAAAATAGTAAAGAAAAATCATTCATCCAAATGGTGACAACCACTCTGGTGGTACCTTGGATAAGTACAATGGTGAAAACTTGGCAAACAGGTGCCATTCGCAAAGGTTGTATCTCCATTGTCTCTCAGACTTGTTGTGATCACATTCATTGCATCCACTCATACATCCTATCTACCATGGCTTGTTATTACTCTACAATTAGGGTTATTACCTCATTTGTCTCACATCCTGCTTTTACATCAAAATTTTAACTGAGGGAAACATTATTAACCTAATGATTGGAGTGGATTCTCCATATATGTGAATCACAAAGATACTCATTTGGAAAATCTCAAAATATCAAAAACATTCAGAAAATCTCGAAAAAGCAAAAACATTCAAAACAAAACAAACACCTAAAAAACATTAGAAAACATCAAAATCAATCAAAAACATTTCAATACACTTCTTCATAGTACATAAACATTGATCTAGACACTAAAACATTTGAGCTACATACAAAATGATTGACTATCAGACAAGCAAAAACATCTCATCAACACATACACAAAACTTTCTTACAACAAGGATGCATCCTTCCTTCAAAACAAGAAATAATGGCATATCTCTGTGACAAGAGGATTTTGTTTGGCTGATAAGCATTTGGTTGGATTATTGCTTTATATATTAGGTTCATATGCTACTCCAGGATATCCACAAGTGATTAGAGTAGCCAGGATGGTTCCTGATATCTTTTTCTTTATTTTTTGTTTGCGGATTCTTGCAATGAAGTTCTGGGGCACATACTAATGGTGTCTATGTGGGGAGCTCACTAAGCTACGAGATCCTATGCAACAATACAGACATGGATCACTATGGCTTACTGACTATAGCATATACCTCGACCATGTGTATTTGAATGAGGATGGCGGGGAACCTTCCTTGCCTGTGATGTTTGTTTATAGGTGTAGTGCTCAACCTTGGTTTCCGATACCTCGGTCAATATTAGTACCAAATACACCCAATAATGAAGGAAAGCACTATGAAAAGAACACGATCCATCCATTTCATTTCATCTGAACATATCCTACCATTGTATTTCATCCATCTTTATATTCATATTCTTGCATATCATTCATACATATTCATGACAATGGATACTCTATTTTAATCCTCTTCCATAGGAATGGGTACTAGGTCCTTCATCCCTTCTATCTAACATTGGCTCCCCCCCTCACCCTCCCTACCTAGGTCATCATCATAAGTATACCCTACTTCATTTCCCATCAAAGATGATCAATCCAAGTACTCTAAATCAAGGTTGCATGTAGGCCATCTCATAAGCAAATCAAGTTATTGTGTTTGTATTTTAAAACCAACTATCAACTGGTCAACCAATCACCCACAATCAAACCAAACAATTACATCAATGAGTAATTCGCCTCAAATACCTTGACTTCATTGAGCAATTTAATCAATTGCTTAAGTCTCAATGGGTTACTTTGATTCAATTACTCAGACTTTATCATGTCTGAGTGACCACTGACATCAACTGTCACACTTTGACTAAAGTTGGGTCAATTCAACTAATTGCATCAGATTGTCCAAAACAATATTGATTAATTGAACAACATCAATCAAATGCACCACAATACTACCTTTGCATCATATCTACTGCATGACCTAAGGGTACTTATCGGCTTCCCATTATTCTTTACTGCTCCATTCACCCTCATTCATTCCAAGATCCTCCATTCTACCATGCCTAATTTTTTCAAAAATTTCGAGCGATTGCCGAAATTTGTGCAATTTTATCCAATCTCTCGGGAGGGCATACCTAACTACCAACCTAGTGCATGCTGGGGCATGTACCATGTTGACTTGTTTTTCTTTGGAATGATGCGATAAACCACACCGACTCAAAGAGGGGCAAATGTAGACACCCAAATCTGTCCACTTAATTAAATGAATACTTAGCATTTATTTTATTATTTTAACCATCAATCAACATGTTGGGTGGATATTTTATCACTAGTGTACCAATGACAAAATATATGTTTCACACACAGCTATGATAAGACAAAGTCTTTCCTCTCATCAAGGGGAGGTTCCCTATTGGAATTTTGGGTATTACAACAATCTATGCAAAACAAAAATTCAGGTGTAAGCTTAGGGCATGTAATTCTCTTTTTTCAAAATTAATGTATTCTCCCTTCACTTGGTGTTATTTCTTACAACTAGATAAACTTAACCACTAAATTAAACTTCTTGGCAAAGATACAAAGATCCTCAATATTTAGACAATCTTGTAAGCCCAAAATCTTGCATAAGTGCAACTACTTAGATCACCACTATTTCAAATTAAATCTTAACTTGTAGCTCAAAGTCTCCAATATGTGATCAATGATTCCTAAAACTACAAGTAATTTGCAGCAATACAAAGCTTCCTACACAATTACTTAATTATTAGAAGATTTCACAAATATGTAGATAGCGCAAAGTCTATTTCCACAATTAGAAATCTCTTTCATAAACTTTCACAATTTCACCAAAAGATTCAAGTTCATAAGAAATGATTATGAGAACTAAAAATAAGAATGATTCCAATTACAATCACAATATTTAGTCCAACTCAAAGTTTGGAAACTAGCGGATTGCTATCTTTGTTTCCTTGAATCAACTTTTACATCAAAAGCAAAAAGTTTAAATCGAGATAAAAATTTGGCAGAGTTTTGCTAAGCATAAAAAAGATAAATATGTACAAATGAGGGTCCTCTTTATATAGGAAAAGAGTGGAGAAAAATTTGGGCATAGTTGAGTAATTCAATTGCATAGTCCCACTTGAATACAACTACTACATCAAATGAAAATGAAACTACAAGAAAATTTGCAGTGACTAAGAATGCAACTACATGAAAGAAAGTGTCAAAAGGGGACACTTTATTCATCTTTCTCCTCCTCATTGGATTTTTGGAATTCCTTGAACTTGACCAAAACAAATTCCATCTCGGCTTTGTCTGACATTGTGGTAAAGCTGGCGATGGCACACACATGGGACACTGCATCTTCAATTTTCATGTATTTCTTCCTTCCATCTTTCAACATTGATGCAAGAACTTCAAAATTGACTTGTATTTCTAGCAACTTATCAAATGCATTCAATGTGAAATCTTGTTCTATACAATGATCTATCAGGGAAAGAAATTTTTGTATGATGGCGTCACTGGTCACAATGTTTTGATTATCATCATATAAATAACAAGGAATTTCGGGTACCCTTGTTGAAATATGATCATCAGCTTCTTTCTTCTCCCAATCCAGCTCCATAATCATTAACCTTATTATTGCCCTCTTATGAGACAATAATGATAGAATCTTGATGTATTTATCTCTTGTTAAAATTACTTTATTTTCCACAAGGACTTGGATTCTGAAATCCTCCATTTTACCCCAAAGAGTTATGCTCTTTTCAATATCTTCCACGTCTTGAGATAAGGAAGTTTTGATACCTTGCATTTGAATTTGAAAACCTTCAAAGTTAGTTAACAACTTAATTCTTGAATCCAGAAAACGGGAACCTCCTGATTTCAAACGAGCAATCCATTCATCCAATACTCGGCCCTTGATGCTTACCTATTCTACTTTATTGAGAGCCTCAGTATCAATTGAGGAAACAATTGGCTCAATTTCCTGAGAAGTTTGTGTGACCTTGAGAAGCACACTAGTCAACTGCTCACAATTCTGCTTCAATTCATTATTTTCATCTCTTTCTTGATCAAACCTTCTCATAAGAGAATTGAAAGCAGTTTGATAATCTAACTTGACACTCTCATGTGTCTCCACTCCAAGTTCTATATTTTGCATAATATAATCCCCAAGATGATGATTATCCTTATTCTTATTTTAAGATGGCACCATAAACTCGGCATATTTCCTTTTTGTAGCAAGATCCACCAGCACTTGAGAAAGAGTCTTTGACTTTTTAGTGCTTTTGGATTTGGGAGGAGCCAACTGTTCAAAATCAAATTCATCTGGTGAAATTACTCGGTTTTTCCTTTTAGGTGATACTATATCCATCCATGTTGGTAAATCTACTTTAGTAGATGGAGTTGTGGCATCCTTCTAAATGGCAACTGATATCTGATGAACATTCTGACTTGAAGTCATAACAATAGAAGATGGAATTACAGGTACTAGGGTTGTAGTAACCAATGGTGTTTCTGTTAATGGAGCCACAGTAGCTGTTATTGATGCCTCCTTAGAAACAAATGTGGTTGCAATTGTGGATGGTACATTAGTGGAAACAATGGTACTCACACTAAGTAAAGGTTTAGCCATGATTGTTATGGAAGGTAGGGTTACCAACTGTTGCTCTGCAATAACTTGTTCGATAGATTCAGTAAAGTCCAAAATTTAAAACTCAATAATGGATGTGAGAACATCATCAAAACTTGATAGACTAGACAATGTAACATATTGTTGATGACCCTCCCGGTGTGGTAATTATGTATTCAACCCTTCATCTGTTGAAAACCAATAACACTTAGAGGCAGGGGTGAATCAATGTTATATCAGAATAAAAGATTTTAGCCTTAACAAAACACACATACACCAACCAGTATACTAGTATAAACATAATTGAAAGAAGTGATGCAACCAATAAGCCAAACATATAAATGAGAACCATAACACATAGATTTATACGTGGAAAACCTCAATGAGGAAAAACCACGGTGGGATTTGTGAGCCACAATATCAATCCACTGGCAATATGAAGAGATATTATAATATATGTTGGGGCTTGCACTTGCAGGAAGGCTTATAGCCTAGAGCACACTTCTCATCACAAAAAGAGTCTCACTAACTACATACAAATCCAGACTACAATCTGGAGAAGTGTTGAAATGCAAAAGATAGCATCTCCTACGCTAGAATACAGTTCCAGTTTAAGTTCTGTCTGTTCTGGTTTAAGCTCTGTCTGTTCCGGTTAAAACCTCAGTATCAGAATAACCCTTACAATGAATTCCTCACATAAATAGTATCTCTAATATATTTTGCATTACATTAAATCCACAACCTTATTCATTCCACACTTTTCTATCTATGCATATCCTATATATATACCCTATACAAACTTATGCCTTATGTCGGCTTACAAGGATATACATAATTACATAATACATGTCAGCCTAATAATATAAATGTATAAATATTAAAATAAGTTTTCGATGTTGGATCCAAGATATGTCAACCTCCAATACCGATATCCTTTATCATACCATGTCGGCTTGCATTGTCGATGACCAAAGAAATCTTCTATCCTGCCGGTGTCAGTGTCAGTGTAGAGTCTGTGAAGTGCCTGTCGGTATACTCTATGAAGCTTGAACCCAAAAACATGTTACCATCAATGACAACATAATGAAACTTAACGAGTAGAGTGTCAATTTCCAATACTCTCCCCCTTTGGCATTGATGGCAACACTCATGTGAAAAAAATGGTCATGGTTTCAACTGTTGGTTTCATCCTGCCCTGCTCCCCCTGAGCTGAATATGCAAAATTCTCCAATACTCCAAAATTCCAAAAAAATTTGTAACTCCCCCTAATGTATGCAGCCCTTCATTCTTTTCACTATGCAACTTTTCATTCTTTTCACATGTATACTACTCCCCCTTTGACATCAATGCCCAAAAATTATAAAAAGAATGTCAAATAATGATAATTGTACATTGTATATCTCCCAAAAAAAAATGTATTACCGAAGCTTGACCAATTTCAATATTTTTGAGTAAGATTTCTCTAATAACTCCACATAAGTATCCCAACCAGTTTTGAGTGTGCCAAAGATAGATGCAAGTCCACTTAGTAAATATGCAAGTGATTCTTTCTCATTAACTTCTGCTAGTGTGGGCTTACCAAGTATATCCATGCATTCCCTCTTGTGAATCCAATCTTGGAGTCACCAAACCTCTGAGACTTCTGGCTCTCCAAATGATCTTATCTTTTTCTTTCTCAAGAGCAGAAATTTGATTCTCTAAAGTTAAAATTTGTCCATCTATAGATGTGGTCAGTGAAATTAGTCAATCAAAAGAGTTAGCAATATTAGCAATTTTGTCATGTATCTCTTTTATCTTTTCATCCACTTTTGTTGTAAGAATCTCTATATTGCAACATACCCTATATATATTAGTATTATGTTTCAAACAATTTTCTATCAAAATTAACTTCTCCTCAATATTTTTTTTCTCTCTATCAATTATGTGATCAAAAGAGGCTTTCTTAGCCAAAGTGAATTTTTCAAGTGCTAGTTGGTTAGAGATTTGTTGTAATGATTGGGAATATTTAGAGATGTGTTATGTTATTATCTTAAGCTTTCTAGAAGAGCTCACTTCATTCTCAATCTTACATTCTGGGACCAATTTGTGCAAAACAGTTATGGATTGATCTATAATCCCTTTGTCTGTGTTTCCTTCCTTCATCAGTTTTTGAGCAGCCATTATCGTTAGTTCTATGGGACTCATTTCTGTGATGTTTTTCTTTTTCACTCGAGAAGTGTCAATTGTCAATAATAATGTGTCAACAACTAGTTCCCTATCGGATTCCCCAGTTTTCTCTGGTGATTTATCCTTTATTACCTCCTCACTTGCACCGGTGGCTTCACCACTTGGTGCAGTCTATGCAATTGTCGGTTCCTCTGTAGGAATGGTAACCTCAACCTGTACATTTGTATCTGGAGGACAAGTGTCCTCAATGTTAATATATTGTACAATGTTCTATGCATTAACCAGTGTCTATATTTTTCTATGCATTTGGCTCAATTTCCACTATCTTGATGTTCTTCAAAACTGAGGGTGGTGTACCCATAATTCTTTTTCCTTTCCCTTCAACCGATGTATCCATAGTGTCATTCTTTATCTTCGATGAAGTGAAGAATCCTCTATGCTCTACCAAAACAAAATTTTATCCTTCCTGACATTAGGCTAGTTATTCTATGTTTGTTGTTAAATACTTTCCTATCTGCAGCCTCAATTGTCTTCTCCATCTCATTTGGAGTTATAGTAATGCATATAGCTAAGAGTTCTTGTATCTTAATGTGTTTGTCTTCTTGCATAGTAGATAACCTTCTAGCATCTAATATGTTGGATAGCTATGTCGGTATTTGATTTTCTATTTCAATTAATGATTTCTTATAAATATCTAAATATAGAATAATTGCTTCCTCTACCTCTCTTTGTTCATTAACTATAAATGTATCATAATAAAACTTAACATTATTCAGCATCCCATCCTTAGTTATTTCATCTACAATTTCAGCACAAGTCTTAGGCGGAATAATTGTTACATTACCACTCTCTAGTGTCAATTCAGTGTCACTCTCCTTCCTCCTTCTAGCAGTACTAGATGCAGCTGATGGTGTAGCCTTGGGTGCCTGCTTTTGTGTCGGTACTTTATGGTGACTTTCCTAATCAGATGTCTCTTTGGTTCCACTTTATATTCTTCCGGTTTCTTTCTTACAACCCTTTTGAAAGCTAAAGGTCTCTCATCATCAGTCTGAGAATCTGCAGCCATAGGTTCAATGTGAATTACCAGATCCTTCCTCTTTCTCCCTTTCTCCAGGACAACATCAATGATTGCCTTAATGTCCTTAGAAATCTTTTGTACAAACTTTCTTTCCTTACCTTCTTGTTTTTCCCTCTTCCTCCATTTGAACTTAGTTTCAACCTCAAAAGTCTTTTGCTATGCTGCTCCACAAGGTTTTTTTGCTTCATCTATTTATGCATCTAACATAATTTTTGCATATGCATCAAGGATTAACGCATCCACCTCATATCCTATTTCCTCTATCCAAATCTTCTGGGGCTTAACTTCTTCCATGAGAGTCGCGTCCTTCTTAACCATGAAACAAATGTCGATAGAGTATTTCTCTACAATTTGTTCAGGTATCCTTATTCTAGACATCATAGATTTCTGAAAAGCCTTGAAGTAACCCCATACCTTATCATCTCTAAGACTTCCCAATGCATCAATTTATTGCTTAAGTTGTCTTCCTATTGGGATGTCAAAATCCCATTGCTTCCTTCGAGAACTGAGGGTATCATTTAGAAAGCATAACATTAAGCTCACTAACAGATGTCCATACCGGAAGGTGCCCTTCTTCTCACCTTTAATCTTTTCTAAAATGATCAATAACTCCTCAAGCATCCAATCACAAAGATCTAACTTGATATTTTGTCTCATCATTCTATAAGCGGCCAAAATACATGAACTGGAAATTGAATTCAGTCGGTTAGACTGAGTTACCTTGTAACCAATGATCATGTTGCCAAATTTGATGTCGATGTCAGTGATAGTGTTCACTTTCATCGATCTATTATTTGATGTAGCACCGGTGATTTTCTTTACTAAGTCATTTGATACTTTCTTACTTGGTTGCTGCCCTGTTGATGGTAAACATTTAATTTCCCAAATGGCTTCCTTAGTGATTTTCTAGGGTTGGTCCAACCATATGAATTCCTCATGTACTCTGCTTAGTACATATCTGACAATCTCATCCTTGAATTCCAGAATATCTGTGAACCCTAGATCTTCGATGTGTTTATATGCTAGTTTGATTTTACCAGATTCTCCCATGAGTTCATTCATATACATCCCCTTGATTTATGAAGTACCTAAGTCCTCTATATGACAATGAATATAAGCCCTAACATCTTCTACATATACCACTCCCTCTAGGATGCAAGAAAATGCTCCAACTGAGTCTTCCTTGGTAGCCATGTGTGGATACGGTTTGAAATTTGGCCTGGGGTGGTCCTTAATTTCTACTACAGTTGGATTTGCAACAAAAATAGGAGCAAAAGATGATCTCAATTCCATGATTCAAGAGAAATACCTTTAGAACTCTGCTGGTGAAAACCTCTTATCAAATCCTTCCAGATGTCAATGTGATCATTCAAGATAAACTCTGAATGCCTCTGAATAGTTTCTGATTACACTAAGTCACTTTGAATTGCTCTGAAATCACTCTTAATGCTTAGTGATTAATAATGAGGTGTAATCGACCTTTTATCCATCAAGAAAACCCTAATTTTTTGTTGACATAAATGACTACAGGTGAATGATACTAGATCTCACTCTGAATATATCAATGTCGGATAATCCTTTCCAATATCTGGAACATCTTTCAGAATCTCCTCCAGGGGTATATGCATCATCTTCCATGAAATTTTCCTACCCCTAAGGCATCTGCCTTAGTTACCAGATGAGCTCACTACAAGTGTAGGAGTAGCGTCTTCTGTCGGATAGGTAACCAGGACATTCCCATCTAATGATCGCTCTTCAGTCTTTCTGACCCATCTCTGAGTATTATCTTGTTGGATTTCATTTACCTTCTCTTTGCCTTTATTATTTATTCCTTCATTTCCAATTGGTGGATTCTTGCTTCTACAAAACTTAGCAATATGTTTGACTTCATTGCATGCATAACATGTAACATTGTTCTTTTGAATTGCCTTGATAAAACCAATGAAATTACTTGACCTGCACTGATTAGCCATATGTCCAAATTTTCCACAAGCATAAAATTTTATATTCATTCTGCAATCTTCTATCTTATGACCAATTTTATTGCATTTAGAACATTTACCGAGAGCAAAATCAGGGTTCTGATTTGCTCTGTTTCTACATTGCCTAGTCATGTGACCAAATATATTGCAAACAAAACATCTACCATTGAATTTATAAGCATTGAATTGCCTTACCGGTGTCTTATGGTTTTGATCTTCATTATCAGTATCGAAACTCTATCCTTGCTCAAATCCAAGTCCACTGGAATCTCCAATCTGCCTCTGTCTCTTCAGTAACTCATCAAGTTGTGCTGAGCTGATCTTGAATTTTTCTTTGTACTCACTTGCAACAGTTAAATCATCTCTTAGTATTATCATTTGTTTCTCAATTTCTTGCTCATTGCTCTAGGATTGTACCAAATTAGACCTTAATATCTCATTTTCATGAGTCAACCTACCACATTCCTCAAATTTGTTCTTCGAGGATACAACAAGATTTTCTTCCCTTTTCTTTATGTCCTCAATATCCTTGGATAACCTCATAGTCATAGTTTGCATTTCATTCTTCATAATCATGTTCTCCTGACTTAATTTCTGACATTGTTCCTTAAGTGCATCTTCATCATCTTGATTTTGCAAAAGTTCCTTCCTCCTAGCTTGAACAGATGAAAGTTTTTCCTGTAGGATAGAAATAAATTATTTAGTAGAATTCAACTCATCTTGCAACTTTAAGTTCTTCAATCTTTCAACATCATAATCTTCAAGTGTCATCTCAAGTTGTTTCTCCAAAGCCATATTCAATGATTCTGGTTTTAGGATCTTCCTCAAGCTGTTAAACTTCCTCTAAGGGACAAGGCTCTGATACCAATTGTTGGAAACCAATAACACTGAGAGGGGGGGTGAATCAATGTTATACTAGAATAAAAGATTTTAGCCTTAACAAAACACACATACACCAACCGGTATACCGGTATAAACATAATTGAAAGAAGTAATGCAACCAATAAGTCAAACATATAAATGAGAACCATAGCACGTAGATTTATACGTGGAAAACCCTAATGAGGAAAAACCACAGTAGGATTTGTGACCCATAATATCAATCCATTGGCCATATGAAGAGATATTATAATATATATTGGGGCCTGCACTTGCAGGAAGGCTTATAGCCTAGAGCACACTGCTCATCACAAAAGGAGTCTCACTAACTACATACAAATCCAGACTACAATTTGGAGAAGTGTTGAACTAGAAAACATAGCATCTCCTATGTCAGAATGTAGTTCTGGTTTAAGCTCTATCTATTCTAGTTAAAACCTTAGTACTGGAATAACCCTTACAATGAATTCCTCGCATACATAGTCTCTCTGATATATTTCTCATTACATTACATCCATAACCTTATTCATTCCGCACTTTTCTATCTATGCATATCCTATAGATATACCCTATACAAATTTATGCCTTATGTCAGCTTACAACGATATATATAATTACATAATGCATGTTTGCCTAATAATATAAATTTATAAACATTAAAACAAGTTGTCGATGCCGAATCCAAGATATGTCGGCCTCCAATACCGATATCCTTTATCATACCATGTCAACCTGCATTGTCGATGAGCAAATAAATCTTCTATCCTACCTGTACTGGTACCAGTGTAGAGTCTGTGAAGTGCTTGTCGATATACTCTATGAAGTCGGAACCCAAAAACATGTTGCCATCAATGACAACATAATGAAACTTAACCAGTAGAGAGTTAATTGCCAACATCATCATCATACTCTTCTTCCTCTTGATCTAAATCCAATTCAATAGAATGAGTAATAACCTATGTAGGAGTTGATACTTGTGAAGTGGTGGGGTATCACTCTCACCTTGATGAGTTGGTTCTTCAACCTACATTTCCTCTTCATGAGGAATTTCTCCTTCTTCTTGTTCTTTTTCTTTCTCAGCCTCTTCAATAGCTTTCTGCTCAAGCTCCTTTGTTTGTGTTACTTGTACAACTGAGGAAGATTCACCTTTCTTAGACCCTTTGATAGTGAATTTTATTTTAGGTTCTTTTCCCTTGGATTGTGTCGAAGGGATTGATGGAGGTTCTTTCACATCTACTTTGCTTTTGGTCCTCAATTTAGTTGTTTTACCAATTGGACCATCATTGTTATCATCATCCCCAAAACTAGCAGGAAGCTACTTCATTCTAATGTTCTTCTTCAATAACCATGCATTACTATTGACCAAAATAAGGGCAATTCTTTGAGTAATGGACTCATTTTCCTTTTTGGACCATTGGATGGGCGGCAATGGAGAATCATCAATTTTCTTTTCAAAATAGACAGGATCCACTATATCATCAATATCTTCCATTGTCATCGAGATTTTACCCAAATCAAGATTCTAAATTTGTTCTAGGGTGAGACGACTAAAATCCATTCTCCTCACATCTTCAACATTTTCATGGTCTTCCCAAACATCTTCGAGCTGATATACATGGGTATAGCTCCTCTTAATTTTGTTCTTCATTCCATGAAAATCAAAATTATTATGAGCCTTGAACCTCCTCATGGTGTTCCATTGCATTTATTCTTCCATATTTTTGGCCTTTGGGTTGGTCATTACTGAATATCATCCAATGGCTTATGGAAATTTTAAGCCAATCTTATGAGCCTGTGACTGCTTTTCATGCACATGGATAAATTTATGACATAACTGCATGAGTAAAATCTTATTAGATGGATATCTTGGCAAAATGAAAGGTTCACTTGTGAAACATCCTATGCGAATGTAGGTGAATGTAGGAAATTAGAGAAAGACACAATCAAAATGAGAAACCCTAAAAGTCTCTTCTTTTGTAAAAGTCTCTTCTTTTGTAAGTCATTATCAAACATACATTTCCATACAACAAAGAAGGCATCATTGACCCTTTTGAAATGACTTTCCTGATTCTTGATTTTGAGCTGATCATAATAGTTCCAAACAAGAACTAACCTCCTATCGCCTTTTATAGACAAACCCAGATATTGCCTCATAGAGGCGGCTGCATACACAAGGTATGAGGTCATATAGAACTTCAATGTTGTTTTGACCTCTTAATTATACACAAAGTGCATCGCTAATATGCTCACCCCAATCTATCTTTCTATTCCCTTTCTTGATTATGCTCATGTAATAACACATCCAGTTCTGAAAGTAATGAGAATCTTTCAAACCTTTTACTCATGCCAACACAGTAACCATATCATTGTACTCTTCATTGAAATCACTTCTATGAAAGTATTTTGGCCATCTTGTAGTAATGGAATCTCTAGCTAAAGATAGGAAAATTGTATTGATCATTTTCTTAGACTTTGCTTCATTCTTCTCATAATACTATTGAGCATTTTTTTGGTTATATCTGCTACTTCTTCCACTAGTGAACCTTTAAACACACTATTGAAGAAAAAACTCTCTAATGTCATGACGATATTCTGATTACTATCCTTCACCTACCTAGTATGTGGTAAAAATGATCCACTACTGGAAGTACAAAATTTGGATCATGGGATACTACTGGGAAAGAAACATACTTGTGCAACTCCGACCTGATTAGGTTTGACATATGTGAGGGAGCTTTCTCAACTCGATCAATGAACTCCTGCATGTCCACATGACCAATTTTTGTATCCCTTATCTCTTTAACATTAGAGTCAACTGAGCTTTCTGGAAAAATGTTCAAGTATTTATCATACTTGTACTTCATCTTTTTCATAGATGGCTTGCTTGGTGAGGACTCTAACTAACTTGAGGAAAGCTCTAATTTTCCTTGAGCAGGCTTTGACATTTTTCAAGGTACTCCATTCAACACCAAGGATTAGTTTCTTGAAAATCATCACCGTTTATGGTGAAAATGGATAACAATAATAACGATATTGAAAGGCTAAATGAATTCAACCACAAAACCCTAGCCTAACAACAACAAAGATCCACCATAACATATGAAGATTACCTAAGACAAATGCAAATCAAATGAAATCACAAAGATTAGACCATCACATGTCCAATAGGGTATGGATCTCCATTCTTCTTATCTCCATTGATCTTGCTTGATATATTTTCTCTCAGATTTTATGTGCACAAGAGCTCAACAAAGAACAGAATGTGGTTGCAAGTAGGATCGCCTATGTTCAAAAGCGTAGTGTAGTCAAGTAGTCAATGGGGGGGGTTTGCATAGATTGATTAGAATGATTGATTAGGGTTGATAATGAAGGAAGCATCTCCTTATATAGAAGACACTATATGAAATGGAGGGATAAGATTGAGAGGTGTAAAAGGAGGTCGGCTATGATTAGAGGGTAGGTAAAAGAAATAATAAAATAATGAAAGGGGTAGGCAGTGTATGAATTAAGAGATGAATGACATGTGTCATGGGTAGAAAAGGTTAATGAATTAATTAAATAAATAAATATTTATTTAATTAATAGAAGGAGTGAGATCAATTAAATAAATAAGATATTTATTTAATTTAGGAAAAGGATAATTTAAATAAATAAATGTATCTATTTAAATGAGAAATAAAGCTAGAAGAGGATAAATGAATTAATTAAATAAATAAAGATTCATTTAATTAATAGAAGAATTAGGCTAAAGTAATTAAATAAATAAAGATATTTATTTAATTAGACATGACAATTTTAGGTGTCTACATTTTGCCCCTCTTTGAGACAATGCAGCTTGTTGCATTGTTTCAAAGAAGATAATATGAACTAATACAAAGTTGCCCCAAGATGGGAATGATATTCCCCCTTGAGAGATTGGATGAAAATGTTTGGAAAGGTCGCAGACAATCTCTCGATAAGAAAGAAAGGCTAGAATGGACTGATTGGATAGGATGGAGTGACAGAGTCACAGGATAAAGAAGACTGACTCGGGAGACGAGGGCTAGGGCTAGGGTAGTCTATAAGATAGACCATGAAGGGAATACTTCCTCATTGTCATCCACACATCCAAGAGATCAGAGTGCAGAGAGAGAATAGAGTAGCAACAGTCAACAGCAATGGCATTGGTGCATAGATGTGATCGCGTTCGCCGATTTTAGAGGCCGGCAGATGTAGGAGAGCTGGTAAGTACCACGAAACCTCCTTGTAGTTTGTTGCAATAAATGTTGTCATTAATGCATGCTAGGTAGAGTAATAAATGCACTTAAAATAGGGTCCAAAAAATGTCAAAAATGTGTAGGCACGTCTGTGTTGGTGCCAGACACGTTTATGCAGTCTAAAAGAGCGTTTATGTCATGAAAGCACGTTTGTGTCCAAAAATGTGAATTTGTGTCTTCTAGGTCAAATCGGCAATTCTGTGATGAACATACGTTGTCGATTGGATAAGTTGTTGAGAGGATACACTCAAGCAGGTCCTCTAGGGAAGACTAGGATAACAAATAGGGCTAGGATTGACAATTCTGTGATAGAACATACGTTGCCAATTAGGAAACTACTCAAGAGGATTCACTCAAGCATAGGCCCTAGGATAAGATAGATCAAGGCACTTTGTGATGAACAATGAGTACCAAGATATAGTACTTTGTGATGAGCAGGGAGTACTAAAATATGAGCAGCACTTTGTGATGAACAATGAGTGCAAATGTAAGCAGCACTTTGTGATGAACAGGGAGTGCAAAAACACGTAGTAATTTGTGATGAACAAGGAGTACCACTAGGATAAATAGCAACACTTTGTGATGAACAGTGAGTGTCACTAGGATAAATAGCACCATATGATAAATATAAGCACTAGGATAAAGAGCAGCATTTTGTGATGAACAGGGAATGCCATTATGACTGACATGATTGATTTGCTTGACTGTAGGAGGATCTACCTATGCTAGAGTCACGGGAGAGGTTCCCTTCGACTCAGAGTTTACGAGTAGAGCTGACAGTTGATGAGAGAGTAGCGGTTGATGCTATGGGCTTACGCCACATTCTGTATGTGCCTGAGTTTCAGGCGAACATGGGGTTGCTGATTGCGCTAGCTGAGATATGGCACTCAGAGACTTGTGCGTTTCATTTGTCGATGGGTGAGATGACAGTCACCTTGGAGGATGTATATAGGATACTGAGGATACCGATCGATGGGGAGTTAGTACCCTATGATTGAGATGGAGATAGGGATGCACTGAGATGAGTGTTTCAGGATCTAGGACTGGAGATGAGGGCAGGACATGTGGCATGGGACACGATAACATGGACAGGATTAGCACTACTGGCGGTGTTGGGAGGAGTTATCAGTGGGTTCTTATGTCCGTATAGGGTGACATGAGGGGTGGTTGTAGAGGACACAAGGGCCAGGAGAGATGATCTTGGGGTGGGTCCTTCTAGGGCTTAGACTCCATCAAGGTCAGCCGGCTCTGAGGGAGGGAGTTCATCGTAGCCATAGAGGGCTCCCTATGTATCAATTTTGTACCATTTTGTATGATGATGTAGACACCTTCGGGTGATTGTAGCCATATGATTTTGACATCATTGTATCATGACACTTTATATATATATGAGATGATTCATCTTTGCGGCAGCTATATGCATGTGTACCTATGTGATGTATGTTTCTATGTGATGCTTATGATATGGATGCAAATATGTATATGATGCAATGCAATATATTTTTTTTTGTTCTTTTATGTTTTATATGTGTATGCATGATGCAAATGTGATTGTATGTAATGCAGATAAATATGACAATGCAAATGTAAATTGTGCTAACAGGTGTTGTGTGCAGGATGTGATGTGATTGTGATATCTATATATGTATGTATGAAATGCTTAATATGTGGTAATGCAGGTGAAACTACATGAAATGCAAATGTTTTTGGTGTGTCATTATACTCAATCATGTGATAGCAGGTTACATGGACTCAAGACGGATGATGGAAGTCAATCAAGAAAGGGGGATGGTAGACAAAAGATATGAAAGTGAAAGGAGCTTCTTGTGCGTTATCATCATTGAGCTTTATTATGGCAAGTAGGTTATGACAATCGAGGCATATGTTCGACCCAGAAAGTCATTGTACCTGTTTGCATGGAGATAAGATAGTCTCAAACAAGGAATGCCCCAGTTCATACTAGACTCTCAATGTCCTCATATCCTTGGACAAGTCATAGCATTACTAGGAGACAATCCACAGACAGCAAATACAAATAGGTGACGATACCCCATCCTCGCCTTTCTAGTCAAAGACATCCTGGAGATAGAATCTCTAGTCAGAGACATCCTGAAAAAGCTAAAAGACATGTCACCAAAAGATAAAATCAAAAGAAAACCAAGACTCGACACCAACATCCACTGTAGTCCTCAAATTTAGTGTCTCTTGTCACTTGTATAAGTCTTATTTGATTGTGGTCACAATGTTTACTTTCACAAAAAGGATAGATAGCACGAAACCATATGTTGTCTGAGTCTGCTGAAAGATTTGATTTGTTGAAGCCCATTGTTGCTATTGTCTCATCTGAAACTGACCGAATCCATGAAATTGATACTTTATTGCGAAGAAGACGGAACTTTATTGCAGATTGGCGATGCAGATGCTGCTTTATTGCGAATTGGGCACAAATAAACTGAAGAAAGTTGTAAGAAACTATACTCCTTGAAACATGTGATGCTCTTAGTTCCACACCCATCACTAGATGTAGGATTTTCCTTAGCCACAGATAGGAGCTGATTTATTATGGATGGAAAGGAGTGAAAAGGGAGGTTTATTATGAATGGCGAACCAATCTTGGGTAGATCAATAACAAGCCATGATGGGAATGTGTAAGTTTATTATGGATGAATTGGTCGTGAGTGTGTGCAAAGTGAAGTGATGAAAGAGAATCCTGAAGGAGGGAGGAGCAATGTCTCTATGCATGGCGCTGGTAACCCAGTTTTCACCATGGTACTTTCCCAGGGCGCCACCAAAGTGGTTTTCACCATTGGACGAAAATGTTTTTCTTTACTTTTTCAATTTTTTTGTGTCACAAGGTGCCTGTTTGCTAGATTTTCACCAAGTAACAATTTTTAATTTTTATGATTTTTTTTTGTATTTTGAATTTTTTTTTTTTTTTTTTGTATTTTTGAATTTTTTTTATTTTTTTGTATTTTGATTTTTTTGATTTTTTTTTGTATTTTTTAACTAGGATACTCTGAAGAGCTATGTGTAAAACCTGCGAAGGTGCATGTTGTTGATAGGATCCTCCAAAGGTTTGCCCTCTGTGGTTGAGAGTTGATATGCACCAGATCCATATGTTGCTGTGATGATGTAAGGACCAAGCCAATTTGGTTCGAACTTGTCCTTGTTCTCTCTGTCTTGCTGATTTTTAGGATTTTCTCTGAGAACTAAGTCACCTACCTCAAATGTGCGAGGCTTGACTTTATGATTGTAGTTGCATTGTTCCTTGACTGAATGATGTGTAGCTTGAGTGTCTGTCTTCCTTGATAAAGGAACTGAGATAGAATTACTAGTGTGTGGACTACATAGGCCCATATGCATGTCACCTAAAGAAGTTTGGGCATCCCTGATAACAAAGTCCCTCGAGGAAGCTCCATTAAAGGTCCATGATGTATTGCCAAAAGGGGATGGATGTGTGGAACAAGTGGATGAGGAATGAAGGCTTATGATTGCGAAAAGAAGTGAAAGTAAGATAGCATGATGGAGACTTAGGATCAACAAGTATTCTTTTTGACTTGCAATTGTAGAAATTTTTGAATTTTTGCCCCCAGTTATTTTGATATTAGGGGAGATCAACTCTTGTTCCTTTTCTTTCATAGGATTTTTATCCTTGACTTTGATTTTTGCAAAGTCCAATAGCTTTTGATTTTGATTTGGACTAAAGGACTTCTCTTTATTTTTGACTTTTAGATTTTTCTGTTCATAGCTTGATTTTTCATCCCCAATAAGTGAGGGCTTTTGTGATTCTTGTTGATCCAAGTCTGGAAGTGGAGTGGAAATGGAATGAGTGGATGATATGGTAAAGCTATGTGAGTTATCAAGAGGGGTGGCAATACACTCAATAGATTCTTTGTTGGAACCACTCCTAGGATTGTTGATATCAAGAGATGCTTACACCACTAGAGGAGATTTGCATTCAGACTTAGTAGCCATAACACTAGGTGGCTCACACCCAATTCCTTTGTATTGGAAGTTGCTTGTAGACTGTTCATGTTGAATGAATGTCTTAGGAGATAATGGGAGTTGATCAACATGAAAGATATACTCACCACATCCCACATCTTTAATCTTGAATTTTTCTTTGAGCTATGCTTGCTTTGATGTAGAAGGTTTCAAGGATTCTGGATCCACATATGCTGATGAAGGAATAGCTTCTCGATTGACTGGGATTGTTAATTCTGATCGAGGTTGCAGATTGTTGCAATATATGAATGGATTTGGATTAGCTTTGACAGTCACTTCAACTCCATTGTGTGGAAACTTGATACATCGATGATATGTAGATGGTATTGCATTCATCTCATGAATCCATGGACGTCCTAGCAATATGTTGTATGTGAGATCCAGGTCTAGGAATTGACAAATCACATCTTTTGTAACTGGCCCTACTCTAAGAGGTAAGGTGATTGTTCCCTTGGATGAACACTCTTCATCATCATATGCCTTGATGGTAATTTTGTTTGTAGAATTCATAGCTTTATCAGAATATCCCAATTGTTTAATAGTGCTCAATGTACAAATGTTCAGACCCGCTCCTCCATCTATCAGGACTCATTTTATTCGATGTTTGTGTATGAAGGCTTCAATGTGTAAAGGTGCATTATGTGGCTGACTTATGGAGGCGTCATCAAATTCTATGAATGTAAGGGAGTGTGGAATGGAAAGGTATCCCACCATGGCTTGAAACTGGTCCACATTCAAATCAGTAGGGACAGAAGTATCTCTCAAAATTTTGTCAAGAATGGCTTTATGTGTGGGGGATATGCGTAAGAGCTCAAGGATGGAGATAAGTGTGGGTGTCTTCCCTAACTATTCTACAAGGTCATACTTAGGCTTGGTTGATGAGGAAGCAGTGTTCTTGGCTAGAGCACCTTGCAAAGTGATTTTACCTCGACGGGTTGTAACATGACATTCAGAGGTAGGTTCGGAAGAAGATCCAATGCCTTTTAAGACAATATTGGGTCTCTGGGTAGAATTCTCAGGGTTTTTGTCCTTGATGATAATGGTAGAGACATAATTGTCCATCGAAATGTGATTGATAGTTGAATCATAGTTATAGGACGCTCTGGTATAGTTGGTATGATCATCTGTGGCTTTAGCTTTTCCCTTGTCATGTTTTGGGAATGGTTCCTTAAACATCTCATGTTCTTGGTTGGATGAGTGTCCTTCAATCTCAATGTCACCTCTATCAATGAGATCTTGTATGATGTTCTTCAGTCGATGGCAATTTCCTGTCTTATGACCCTTGCTCTTATGAAATTCACAATATTCATCATCATTCCACCAATTTGGTTTAACCTTTGGTTCATATGGAGGAAACTCTAGAATAGTGATTACCTTGTTTGCCACTAGCTTTTTGAAAATTGACTCAAGTGGTTCTCCCAATGAATTTGGGTCGCACTGTATTGGCATCAACAACACCATCATTGATTGTGTTCTTGTTTTTATTCCAAAATCTTGGCTTGTCTTTTCCTTTAAAGTCATCTTTGTTTTCCTTGAATATCTTAATGACTCCTTGTTCAATTAGGACCTTCTCTGTCGCTAAGCCTTTTTCAATGATGTCTTTGAAGGTGGACAAACAAGCTTTCCTTAGGTCATAACCAATCTCTTTGTTAACATTTTGGGTGAACATCTCTACCATTTGTTTTTGTGGAATTTCACAAGAGCATCTGCTAGCTCGATTCCTCCATCTTTGTAAAAATGATGAAAAAGACTCTCCATCTTTTTGCTTGGTGTTGCACAAAGTAGTGACTGATATGTCTGTCTCTATGTTGTAGGAGAAATGTTGAATAAATGCCTTTGCTAAGTCACCCCATGACTTAATACCAAGTGGAAGTTGGGAGAACCATTCCATAGCTTGATCACCTAAGCTTTGTGGGAATAATCTCATCAAATATGTCTCTTCTACTGCTACCTCAATGCAAGTTGTGAAAAACTATCTTATGTGTGCCTTAGGATCCCCTTTTCCTCTATACTTATCAAATTTAGGCATCACAAAGTGTGAAGGAAAAGGAGGCATTGGATTGCTATTGTCAAATGGATAAGGACATATGTCTCTCATTGTGTATGTTGGCTTTGGTGTATTTATGTCCTCCATTTTCTTTTGTAAGTCCCTGATTTGTTGTTCCAAATTGTTGTTAGATGGAGATCGATTCCTTGGACCATACCCCATGCTTGAGGCACCAATTGGAGGAGGAGCATGCTGCATATATGGATGATATTGATCATACACATGTTCAAATGGAGGAGGTCTATAATAATGTTGTGCATATGGACCACTTGGTATAGAGTCATGTTGAGGAATGAAATATCTGCTTTGTCCATGTATACCATACTCTATAGGAATGTCATGAGTTTGTTCTAGTGTGTTGCCCCCAAATTTGACACGGGGTTTCCTTGTGTCCAAATTTTGAGCATGCCTTTGAATATCCAATTGCCTTGGTGGTTGATCTTTAGCATTGGTATGTGATTGAGCATATTTTTCTGCATAAGACTTCCATAATGGTCTGCAAAGGTGAGTATCATATGCTTGACCATGTGTATGTGGGACCTCTGGTTTTTGAAACAAAGATGATGGTGATTTAGGTACCATATGTGGTCCTCTATTGCCTCCACTATTAGACCTCCTTTGATCCATGCTGGAGTGAGGTTGTTACAAAGGTCGATTTTCCATTATTTGAGACATGTCAAAATCATGAGGGATCTTGGCTCCACTTTGTGCCATCATTTGTAAGAAGTATTGTCTATCTCTCCTCATTATTTCCTCAACCAATCGATTAAAATGAGGATTCATAATGGTGTCTTCCACTTCTGCTGAATGTACTAAAATGTTGTCCATATTGTCATTGTGTGTATCATTGTTGTTTATAGTGTCCATGTTCTCAACATTTGGAATGTTTCTATAGGCATCCATGTCAAGTAATGTAGTATGATCAGAATTGAAAAAGATATCATTGTGATATTCATAAGAACTCATCTTTGCAGACTCTTGAGCCTCTTTAGTTTCTCTCCTAGATTTTTGAAGACGGGTTTCAACCATGAACTAGGTATTGACCGAGATGTGTGAGACTGGATGAAAATGGAAAAAGTATGGAAGACCAAGAGTTGGATGGAATGTAAATGAATCTGAGGTGTACTTGCAATGTCCAAAGTGTAAGACCAAGTATGTATGTAGTAGAGTAGGTGTGACTTCCAAAGAGAGGATAGTTTCTCTTGATGAGGTAAGTTGACCTTGACTCTAAGTAAGACCAAATGAGACCCAAAGGTGATAGACCTTGATGAGAGACCACTTAGCAAAATGTTGTTGTATGTAGTGTGTTGACAAAGTATGATGAGGACAAGCAAGTGACCTTTTGACTCAAGTTTAGACAAATGTAAATTTAATGCAAGATGTAAAGCAATGATGGACTTTGTGAGACCCAAAGACAAGTTGAATGCTAAATGAAAACCTGGAGAAACAACCTAGGAAGCTCAAGAATTCCGAAACTGATTGCTCTTGTTTGTTGGACTGTAAAATTTTTCCAATTTGTGAAGTTGTTGGTTGTGACCAAATCTGAATGTTTGATTGTTTTTCGTGACAAGAGGACAAAATATTGATGAGGACTCAATGTTTGCAAGTGTTTAGACTCAAAATGACTCCAAGAAAAGTGTGTTGTTTGATGTAAAAATGTTTTGCATACACTTGAAGACACAAAAGACACAATGTTTTGTTGTTTGTTCTTGAATGTTTTGAATGTTTAAAATAAGTCAAGCACAATTCTTATGGCTGGCCAAGACAATAGTTGTTGATCCCACATGAGGTTTTACCCCTGAGGCTACGCTATTTAGAGCGGATACTTAGATGCTTGACCTCACTGGCTCCACCCTCGACACTCACTTCTCGGGTCAGCCAAGCATCAGTCCCCATGAAAACTCCCCGTGGTGAACTTTGTATCTCTACTAAGAACCATATGTGTGTGAGCCGCTACCAGAGGTCCGACCTCCTGCCTCAACAACTAGAAGGATTTTGGATTTTAAAACAAAAAGGTGCTCGTAAGGGCATCCGCTTGTGTGGCCATACATGCGGCACTTTCAGCTCTATAAATACAGAAGGCTCCCAGCTGGTAGGGGTTACGCCCTACAACTGATCAAATAAATTTGATCAAACGGGTTTATGGGGAGACATAGTGTTGGTATGAACTAATTAGTACACGTTATCCATAGTTTTCACCATGAATACAGTTGTTTATAGTGGTTCGGAAGAGGTGGGTTTTCCTCCCTACCACTTGGGTCATTCTCTTCTCACTAGTAGTCCTAATGACCACATGGGAAGACAGACCCTCTAAAGATTAAACAAAAAGAGCCTATTGCTCAAGACACAAAAGACAATGATTCAATTTTAGTGCACCAATTGAAGTGTTTGCTAGTCTATGAAAACAAGGCACACAATAAAAATCCAAAAACCCTTGCCAAGGACCTGCAACAAAGATTTATTAGTAGTATGGATTGTTTGAAATAATCACCCCTTCCTGCAAGCACACAAGTTAGGTAAATTTTAGATCCAAAAGACTTTGTGAAATAGGGGCCTTCAACAATGCATTTTATTGACCAATTAAAAGATCTAATTCATCATAAAAAAAGACCACCTGTAAAATTTCAAGAGATTTCTAGAAATGTAAGAAAATCCAAAAAATTTGCTAATTTGCTTCAAAAATTCATTTTTTATGAAAAATCATAAAAAATTCATATTAAATGCAAAATCGATCCAAAATATTTGAAATTTTTACTAGAGAGTTCTGATGGTCTTCCAAACTTGCATAAAAAAATTTCTACAACAAATCCAAGTAGTTTGTGAGATATGAGTAAAATAATGCAAAACCCTAATTTTCAAAGATCTAATTTTTGAGGAATGATTTTGCATCAAAGTTAAAATCACAAAGAACAGATCCTATGTATAATTCTGAGAGATTTCCAAAAATATAATAAAATCCAAAAAATTCACTAATTTGCTCTCAAAATTAATTTTTTATGAAAAATCATAAAAAATTCATATAAATTGAACAAGTAATCCAAAAAATCTGAAATTTTTACTGATTCCTTTTGATACTTTTCCTGACTTGCACAAAAAATTGGATGCCAAAATTCGAAGCCGTTTGTGAGATCTAATCAAAATAAGGAAAAACCCTAATTTTTAAAGATCCGATTTTTAGGGAAATATTTTGCATCAAAATTAAAATCACAAATATTAGATCCTGTGTATAATTATGAGAGATTTCCAAAAATGTAAGAAAATCCGAAAAATTCTCTCATTTGCTCTCAAAATTAATTTTTTATGAAAAATTATAAAAAATTCATAGAAAATGAAAATGTGCTCCAAAAATTTTGAATTTTGGATTGAGAGCTCCTGATACTTTCTTCAACATACAAAATACATTTGGTGCAAAATTTCCAAGCCATTTGTGAGATATGATCAAATCTCTCCAAGATCTTGATTTTGTGTCCAAAACCCTAGCTGCACAAGGTTATTCTCTAAATTGTTTTACAAAACAGCAATATAGGGTTAGAAAAATCTGCAAAAAACATAGATCTAACAAAAATCCATGTCCCACGGGGTGTGCCAAAATATTTATGGTGAAAATGGATAACAATAATAACGATATTGAAAGGCTAAATGAATTCAACCACAAAACCCTAGCCTAACAACAACAAAGATCCACCATAACATATGAAGATTACCTAAGACAAATGCAAATCAAATGAATTCACAAAGATTATACCATCACATGTCCAATAGGGTTTGGATCTCCATTCTTCTTATCTCCATTGATCTTGCTTGATATATTTGCTCTCAGATTTTATGTGCACAAGAGCTCAACAAAGAACATAATGTGGTTGCAAGTAGGATCGCCTATGTTCAAAAGCGTAGTGTAGTCAAGTAGTCAACGGGGGGGGTTTGCATAGATTGATTAGAATGATTGATTAGGGTTGATAATGAAGGAAGCATCTCCTTATATAGAAGACACTATATGAAATGGAGGGATAAGATTGAGAGGTGTAAAAGGAGGTCGGCTATGATTAGACGGTAGGTAAAAGAAATAATAAAATAATGAAAGGGGTAGGCAGTGTATGAATTAAGAGATGAATGACATGTGTCATGGATAGAAAAGGTTAATGAATTAATTAAATAAATAAAGATTTATTTAATTAATAGAAGGAGTGAGATCAATTAAATAAATAAGGTATTTATTTAATTTAGGAAAAGGATAATTTAAATAAATAAAGATTTATTTAATTAATAGAAGAATTAGGCTAAAGTAATTTGATAAATAAAGATATTTATTTAATTAGACATGACAATTTTAGGTGTCTACAATCACCATCAGAAGAGCAAATTTTATCAATTGGAACAAGAATCCGGAGCTAAGCTGGATTTTAGGAAAAACTAAACAAAAATTTTTAGGTCAAAATTTAAAGTCCGATGTGCAAGGAAAAAACATCATAGATTGCATATCTGACTTTAAAGTTCGATGTGCAAGTGGGAAGAACAATCTTCGTAGGTCAGACTTTAAATTCTGACCTGCGAGTTAGAAACTTGCAAGGTAAATGCATGTCGAACTTTAAAGTCTAACCTGTAGCTTACATGGGTAAAACAAGTGACTACACATCTGATTTTAAAGTCTGATGTGCAATCAAAGAGACTAATCATTTGACAGGTTGAACTTTAAAGTCCGACCTGCAACCCAGGGAAAATCTTAAATCCTAGCACGTTGGACTTTAAAGTCCAACCTATTAGGAAGGAGGGAAAGAAAATCCCTTTAGTAACAGGGAAGAACAAAACTCCCTTCACATCGGACTTTAAAATCCGATGTGAAGGTAAAGGGAAGAACAGTTTGAGCATGCCGAACTTTAAGATCCGACATGCATAGATAAAAAGAGGGGAAGAGGATTAGGGCATTCGTATTTTAAAATCCGACATGCCCTAATCCAAAAAAGAAATAAAATAAACAAAATCTAAAAGCAGACTCGAAAACACAAACACACAAACCCTAAACCACCGACACATACAAGCACAACACAACAAAGAAGAAAAATAATGAAACACAGAAAAAGAGGAACAAAAACTGACCTCACAAACGTAGATCAATAGAAAGGAAACACATGGAGACACGATCACGAGAAAGAATGTGAAAGGGGAGTCAAAAAACATGCACAATTAAGCAATCGATCAACAAATAAATTAGAAAAAACCTAAACTCAATTAAATAACCCTTAAAGAGGGTTATTAATGATGACATTAATTACAATGCACGCCATGCATGTCGAACTTTAAATTCCGACATGCATGAAGAGACCCTTGCAGGTCGGAATTTAAAGTCCGACATGCATCTTCAACTCGACTAGACTGCACATCGAACTTTAAAATACGATGTGCAAGAAACAAACGAACTGTAGATCGGACTTTAAAGTCTGACCTGCAGTTTCAAGATGCAAGTTGGTCTCAGTTTCAAGAGTTTCAATTGAGTTCACTCTTCAATCAATCCGAGTTAACAGACCAATCAATTGACTTCACTAATCAATCAAACTTAGTTATCTATCAATCAACACTTGAGTTCTATTTCTCACCTCCTTTGTGTTGAAAATCTATAAATTCAACCTCTTTTCTTAATTCAATCTAGAATCACAGTCTTCAAAATTATTGTCTATCTTATGCAGGAAATCAATGCAACATCTGAGAGCCACCTACATCAGCAATATGGAGAAGAACAATGGAAGCACAAATGTGGAATAGGGAGTTTTTATTATCTTAGATCTTCTATTTCTTGCATTTATTCTATTAATTATGTTTAAAATATATTAATCGGTTAAGAATTGGTGATTCATTCTTACTTCCTAATTAGCTTAATTTTAATGATTTCAAGCATGAAAACATCTGGTATCGGGAACATCTTGTGTAAGAGTTTGTTTTCTTTGGTTTTGAGAATGTGTAACCACGTCTAAGACAAACATATGCCTGGTTTCAAGGACATATTGTAAAAGAGTTATTTTTCTTTGGTTTTGAGAATGTGCACCTCGTATAAGACATATATGAATTCTATGTCTAGTTTCAAGCATGAGGCATCTCATGTAAGATTTTGCTTTCTTTGGTTTAGAGAATGAACACCCTGTTTAAGACATGCAAAGCTATAGTACAATATGGTACAATGGGGGCGATATGTATGGCCCCCCTTAAGATGTCAACATAGCCCCATGGGGGCTTCACTTAGTGAACCTGGGTTATATCACATGCATTCATGGCATACTAAAGAATCCTCCTTTTTTTTTAAATATTTCCCTAAACTCCTTTTTTCTCACCCCCTCCCAATACACAACCTAAATTTAAAACCCCCCTATTTTCGCCAAATAGGTAATATATTGAGCTCATTTTTAAGGATATTAAACCCCCCAATATGAATGCATATTACATAATATTGCCTAGCCAGTGAAGCCCCTATGCATAGCCCTATGTTGATGCCTTGAGGAATCTAGAAACAAGGATACCCACCTTCAACATCAAGGAGATATCCTTTTAGGCAACAATGTTCATAAATACAAGCTAAAGAGGTAATACTCTTACAAGAAAGGATAAGGAAGTTGAAAAAGAGATATCTTGCAGCAAGTGTAAAGGAGATCCTTGGAGGAGAAGAGATATTTTCTCAAAATACATCTACCTCCAAGAGGAGATCTTGAACAAACATAACATCTTCTACAAAAAGAAGGGAAGGAGAATAAGAATGCCTACCTTCCTCCTATTGCTAGGTAAGGGGATTCTTGATTAAGGATGACACACTATTGATTCAAAGTGAAGGGTTTGTTTATAATAGGAATACATTGGCAAGTGTAAAAGAGGTTGTAGTTAGGGACACACACCTCTTGTGTAAGAGAGAGTCCTTGAGAAAATAACAACTTCACACGAGGAATTACATCAAATCATAAGCAAACACCACTCAACATTGGAAAAGTGGATCCTTAGAAAGGATAAGAAAGATCAATGCCCCCCAAGTGTAGGGACAATGAGAAGAATTACACAACCTCTAAGGAGAGATTAGACATAAGAAAATGCACAATGTACTCACATGAAGGAATATTCAATGCAAGAAAAGACATAAAGATATAAAAAATGCAACTCTAAAGAAGAGCTAATCTTCAAAGAGAACGGAAGAAAGATTTAGATGAAGGATCATAAACTCCCCTAAGGTGAGATTAATCATAAGAGACATACAATTCCAAGTAAGAAAGGATATCAATGTATGAAAATTGAAACCCCTAAAGAGAATAGTGAAACTTTAAATAGACAGAAGAAATAGGATAATATTCTTGTCCCCCAACCATAGAGGCAAGAATGAATCATGTTTCTGCCCCAAGATGATTTATATTGAAAAAAAGAATCACCTCTTATGCCAAAGAGCCCCCAATTAAGATAACTACTAGTGTCATAGGGTGAGGAGAAATGTGATAGGGTGAACAAATGTTATAAAGATGAAATACGTTGAGGCGTTACCCATTGTCATTGAATTACATGAATGATATGAGCTATAAAAAGTTGTATAATTCTATTTTCTAAGTCATTAGACTCATTTGTCGAATGACCATGTATTTGATGGTACTTGCAAAAAGAAGGATTGTCCAGATGTTGGTTACAATTCTTTCTTAGATTTTTCAAAGTTAGCATAATTAGATTGGCTTTAAGGAGTTCATACAAAATATCCACTTGTTGTGATGAAAATCTTGGAATACATGTAGTAATTATTTAGAGAAGATCTTTGTGACATTTTGAAGGGTCAAAAGGATAAATAGATGAAGAAGGAATATCCTTTGCGGGGAAAGTTCCCTTTTTATCATTATTATTCATGTTTTCTTTGACTTGTTGGGAATAGAAGTCCTTATCATCTAAGGCTTAAACTTTTCTTAATGTTATGTGATGACTAGGAGAATGAGGAAAATATAATGGGATTGATAAATTAACAATTTGGTCTTCCCCCCTTTGCACTAAAGTATCCTTATTAGAAGAGGATTTTGTTATGTTACTCTTCAATGCTTTCTCTCCATTAGAGAGATCATTGATAGGAGTATTAACTCTTTCCTCATTAATAATAGGAATTTTAGGAGGGGTACAAATTATCATTAATGCTAGTTTTTCATTGACAAAGATCCGGCTAGAGGATGGCGTCGTGCATGAAGGGCGGTTGCAGGTTTCGAGCTAGGGCATCAACGCCCTAGCTCATGGGCGGTCTCTATTTGTTGGTGCATCGGGGGGAGGGTGTTGGGTTTTCTTGCAGAGAGAGGAGGATTCGTCTTCAGGGTGGCTAGTATTGGTGGTGGTGCAGTGGCCTGTGGGTGGTGGGTTTGTGCTGAGTGTGGCAGGGGCTTGGGTTTTCTTGTTGCTTCGTGGATAGCATGTGGGGTAAGGGGGGATTTTGTCTACTTTTCCCTATGGTGGTGCTCGGGAGGCGTGGGTGTTCAATGATTAGCAGGGATGTGTGGATTCCTTGTTCATCTCCCTTTGGGGTGTGAGTTTACCATGTGGTGCAATGTCTTGCTCTAGAGGAGAGTCCTTGAAGGCTTCACCTGACATGGATTTCCATGCTACGTTGGGTTCAAAATCCACATCCCAAAGTATCAAGACTTTTGATAATAATCTTTTTGTTTCAGATTCGGGGTTTGGTAGTGCTGGTATGCTCAATGGCTCTCGGACTACAAAGATTAATGGTTGTCTGGAGAGATACAGTGAGAGGCCAAAATTAGTTATTCCTCTAGAGATGATAGCTAAAGATGTTGAATAATTTTCAAAACACTCATTATATTGCAAGTTTTTGGGGATGAGGGTTTCTCTGCAGTTTTTGGAGAACTAGGCTCAGAGGACTTGGGCACCGAAAGGGGAAATGGAGATTATGTTGCTGGAAAACAACTACTTCATGGTTACATTAAATTGCATGGAGGATCACAATAAGGTTTTTGAAGGAGGCCCGTATTTTTATAACCAGGTGGGGTTGTTCATCAAACCTTGGCATGTAGGGTTTAACCCTTCGGAGGAGCTCCCGAATAGGGTCCCAGTGTGGGTTCGTTTACCATGTTTTTTTGGTGGAATGTTTCCAAGAGGATGTGTTGCGGATGCTTGCTTCATTGCTTGGGAAGCTAGTTGGATCTTCAATGCAAACCTTGGGGAGAAAGGTAATGACTTTCACTCGTATCTGTGTTGAAATTGATCTTAGTAAGCCTTTTCCAGATGCTATAGATATGTGTGTGGGCTCTTATTCTTGGGTCCAACAATTGGATTATGAGACTTTACCATTTCAGTGTCGTCTGTGTCATGAGTATGGTCATTTGTAGCACAAGTGCCCTAGGTTTAAACCAATTGTGCGCCAAACTCAACAGCCTTCTAGTAACTTAGATGGGGTTGATTAAGGAAAAATTGTCATGTTTGATGAGGTAGTGGGTGCTGATGGTTTTGTCCTAGTTAAGACAAAGAATAGGAATCAGGGACAAAAGAGGTCCTTGTAGGAGAGACAAGAGGAGGATACCTTTAACATATTTGAAGCCTTGGATGACCTTAGCCAATAGGAGGTGAACCTAGGGTTAATGCCTTTGGATCAATGTGCATCAAGGTTGGTCCCTAATAGTGTGAATTGGGATTCTATGTCCCAGGTTCTGCAGGTGGTTGGGAGTTATCAAATGAAGATGGATCAGCTAGTAGTGGCTCAGTTGGGACCCATTCTAGTGTTGAAGTGAAGTTGGCTGGGGGGGATGGTTCTTCTGTAGGTCAGAAATTGGAACCTGTTGGGGTCAAAAGTAACAAGATCTCCTTACATTTGGGTCTTCATCAAAAAGACATTAAAAAAAGGAGCAACGGAGAAGATTTCAAAGATTGGCAGAAAGAAGGATTTGGATAAGATCAAATTGATGGGGGATAATTTGGTTGATTCAGGGTCAATAAAGACTCTAGATTCTCATTTTTCCAATCCCCCAAAATGATTGTGCTATCATGGAATGTGGGGGCCTTGAACAATGGCCCTAGACAAAAATTTGTTCAGGAGTTGATAAGTAGTCATTCTCTTGATGTCCTTTTCTTGCAGGAAACTAAATTATCTATGGAAACAATGTTGGGTTTGGTGTCGAAGCTATGGGGGATAGGTGAGTGTCAGTGTATTGGGGCAATTGGCTCCTTTGGAGGGGTGGCCTATCTTTGGAAGCCCTTGAGGATTCATCCTATTTGGTGGGTTGCTTCCATATCTTCTTTATCCGGGGTTGCTTCTAGTCTTGATACTAGGGAATATATCTTGTTTACTAACATTTATGCCCCCACTGATCTTCAGGGAAAGCAGAATTTATGGTCTCATATTTCTTTAATGTGAGAGTTGTTCCCTTTTCATCCGTGGATTATGGCAGGTGATTTCAATGCCATCTTAGAGTTGAGTGAAAAGAAGGGTGGTGTTATGTGATTGGAACCTTCTTCTTTCCTTCTTCAGGATAGTATATCAATATTGCATCTTGTTGACATTAAGCTTGGTAATGGTTTGTTCACTTGGAACAACAAGAGGGCAGGGGAGTATTGGATTGCGGAGAGGTTGGATCACTTTCTAGTTTCCAGTTTTTGGGTTGGTGGGAGGTGGTCCACATGTTCTGAGATTTTAGACTGGAGAGGCTCAGACCATTGGCCCATAAAGTTGGTGTCTTCTTCTGCTCAGGTCGCTAGCACTCCTTTATTCAAATTCCAGCTTATGTGGTTACGGGATCCTTCTTTGCAGGATCATGTTGCGGAGTGGTGGAGGAAAGGGAGGACAACCTTTGATACTACTATGTACACTTTTTCCAAGCAGCTGCAATTTGTTAAGATTTAGCTTAAACGGTGAAATCACTAGTGTTTTGGGAATACTTTTCATGCTAAGATAGCTGCTCAACTAGAGTTGAATGACATTACCAGATAAATAAGAGAGAATGGTTTGTTTGAAGCCTTTGTTAGGGAGGAAGGCAGGGCAATCAAGGCTTTAGAGGAATGGAAGCTTAGGGAGGAAATCTACTGGAAGTAGAGAGCTCATATTGATTGGCTTCAAGCGAGGGACAAGAATAATTTATTATTCTTCAATCCAGTGAAAGCAAGAAGACATGGAAATTCCATTCCTATTCTGATCAATGATAGAGGTGAGCGGTGTTTATCCTTGCAAGATATTTCTAGGGAATCTTTATAGTATTTTTGGTCCCTCTTTAGTGAGGATACTCAGGGGGAATCGTAAGAGGAGATTCAGGTTCTTTCTTGTATTCCTTCTCTATTTACTAGGGAGATGAATGAGTAGCTTATGGGTCCTATTTTGTTGGAAGAACTTGAGAGGATTGCTTTTCTTATGAGGAAAGGAACAACTCCTAGACTGGATGGGTTTTCGATTGAGTTCTATCAAGATTTATAGGATATTATCAAATTGGACTTATTGGAGGTGGTCCAAGAGTCCCAGAGGAATAAGCAGATGCTTCAGGCTTTGAATGCGACATTCATTACACTAATCCCCAAGTGTGATGGGGCTGACCGGTTAGGCCAGTTCCGCCCTATCTCAATCTGTAATGTGATTTATAAGATCATTTCTAAGTTGATAGTAGAAAAGTTGAAGAATTGGCTTGGGGATGTCATTTTTGAGGAGCAGAGTGGGTTCATGGAGAGTCACCAAATCCTAGATGGTGTGGTCATTTCTACTAAGACCATTCATTCTATGGCAACCTCTAAGGAAAAATCTATGTTTATTAAGCTAGATATGGCTAAGGCTTATGATAGAGTTCATTGGTCCTTTCTCCAAAAGATTCTTAGGGATTTTGGCTTTGCTGATGAATGGATCCAATGGGTAATGAGTTGTGTTTCATCTACCTCCTTCCATATGCTAATTAATGGAGATCATACTGAGTTGTTTGGTGCATCTATGGGTCTTCACTAGGGGGACCCTCTCTCCCCGTACTTATTCATTCTTTTGGCTGAGGGTCTAGGGAGGTTGATTAAGCACAATGTGGGTCTAGGTATTATTAAAGGTTGGAGGTGGGGTAATGACTTGCATCCTCAGTCTCATTTGTAGTTTGTTGATGACACGATCCTGATGGGACTAGCTCGGATAAGAGAAGCTATAAATCTACATAAAGTTTTGGATGCTTATCTTGCTGCTTCGGGCCAGTTGATCAATGAGGATAAATCTTCCATTCTCTTCTTCAACACATCTAGAAATATTCAGAGGAGGATTGCGCATATCTTGAGATTCGAGGTCAGTTCTCTTCCCTTGTCTTACCTAGGTATTCCTATCTCTACTGGTAATCCTCCCAGGGACTTGTGGCAAGGTATCTTGGACAAATTTCGCATGAAGGTTGAAAATTAGACACACAGGTGGTTATCCTTTTCTTGGCAGGTTCAACTGATCCAATCAGTGGTTCAGGCTCTTCCGATTTATCGGTGTATGCTCCAACTGGCCCCTAAGTGGTTTGTGAAGGGATTGGATTCTCTAGCAAGGAAATTCTTATGGGTAGGCCTGTCCTCCTATGAATGGTGTCTTGTCAATTAGGATTTGGTGTGTAGCCCAAAACAGTCTGGTGGGCTTGGCTTAAGGCAGTCTACTTTATTTGGGGAGGGTTTGGTGACTAAAATGTATTGGAGGTGGTGTGTTGAATAGGATCGAGGCTGGGCTAGGATTTTGTCTTACAAATATATGTAGAGGATCCCGAAGGAGGAAATTCCAAGATATCTGCTTGCATGAAAAGGCTCAATGATTTGGAGTACTCTCAAGAAAGGGGCTACTCTTATAAAGGAAGGAATTTTTTGGATATGTAAGAGGGGGGAAGAGGTTCATTTCTGGTTCGATTCTTGGGATGGATACCCCCCATCATTGATCAGTTTCCTAACCTTGGGAATCTTTGCCAAAGGTTTCTAGAGGCAGGGTGGTCTAGGGTGAGCGAATTTAAGGCTATTTATAGGTGTGGGCGATTGGAGTTGGAGCAGTGGAAGACTCCTAATGAATGGTCGGTTGTTGGTATGGATGAATAGTGTGCTAAGCTGCATGGCATTTTGGCGAGTAGACACTATAGTTCCCTTAAGGATAGGGATAGACTTGCTTGGTCCCCGAATCCTAAGGGCATCTTTATTGTGGCCAGTGGGTACCAGGAGTTGTTGTCCCATAGATTGGAGGGGAGGGAGGTGCACTGGTGGAAATATACATGTAATAATTTCTCTTGGCCGAAGTGCAACTATTTTTCTTGGGCTTTGACTTTGAATAGATGTCTAACATGGGACAATATTTGCAAGCGGGGATTATTTGGGCCTTCCATCTGTGTCTTGTGTGGTAATGGGGAGGAGGATTCCTCACACCTGTTCTTCAGATGCCCTTTCTCGCTGCTAATATGGCATTACTGGTGGGGGGTGTGGAAGCATCGTCGTGTTCACACAGATTCTTTGGTAGAGTTTTGGAGCTGTTTGGGAAGGCCTCCTATTTTGTCCTCTTTTCTCCACATTGTTAGGCACATTGGGCCCATTTTCATACTTTGGCAGATCTGGCTAGAGAGGAATAGGAGGATCTTTAGGGAGGTGAGACTGTTAGTTCAGTAAGCGTGGAATAGAATCATTGGAATAATCTGGGAGACAGTGGAAGCTAAATGTGAGGTGAATTTTCCTCTAGATAGAGGAGAGGCTAATATTGTGAGTAGGTTGGGTTTCTAGGAGATGTCTTCCATCTCAGCTTGTGTAAGAAGAGGTAGACGTGCTATGAAGAAGGTTCAAAGGGTGGGAAGGTGGATGCCCCCTCAGGATGAGTCCATCAAGATTAACATCGATGGCTCCTCTAGGGGTAATTCGGGTCCAACCAGGATTGGTGGTGTTGGTAGGAATAGTATGGGGGAGGTGGTTTCTTTTTTTCAGTGCATAAAGAGCAACAGTCTAATAACTTTATGGAGGGATTAGTAATTTTCTATGCCTTGGAGTGTACTTTTGAGTTGGGGTGGCAGAAGGTTATCTGTGAATCAGATTTTCAAATTATTGTTAACCTGTTGATTGAGCACAAGGTGAGTGGGATTAATTGGCAGCTCGTAAGGATTGTTCACTAGATTTTACAAATTAGTAATTTGATGGAGAAGGTGTCTTTCATCCACATTCCTCATGAATGGAATAGAGTAGCTGATTATTTGGCTAAGTGGGCCTCAGAACATGGCGATGATTGGAAAGTTGAAGGTTGGGACCATCTCTCCCCGGATTACTGTCGGGACTTGCATAAGATCTTTGCTAAGGATATGGTTAGTTATGAAGTTGGTTGATCTTTGGTTGGGCTTGTGGTTCTTTTATAGGGCTTTGTGGCTCTAGTTTTCTTATGTAATTCTTGATTCTGATTATCAATAAAGTTTTTACCCTTTAATTAAAAAAATAAAATAAAAGAAAAACTCATTAATGCTTCTCCTTTAGGGGTAATACCATGTATGGAGGATAAGGTAACGTTAAAGAAGGTGTTTATGATATCATCATCTTCTTCTAGGATCTCGTTATGAGTGGAAGACTTTTTAGGAGGAAGATCAACATCATTCATCAAACACATCACCTTGAGGAGATAGAGTTTTAAAAGAAGTGTTAATAATATCATCTTGCACTAAAGTGTCCTTATGAATAAGAGAATCCTTAGAAGAGGGAAAATCATAATTATGCATGAAAGAAAAACATGAGCTATCATCATATGCACAAAAGGGAACATTATGGAGATCTTGAATTAAACTTGAAATTGATTTAGAAAATCAAGATAACAACTCCATTTATCTAATTATCAAAGCAATGTTCACTCAATGTGTGTAATAAAATTATGCAAATCAGATCTAAAAACACAAGTGAAAAATTATGCCACCCACAAATCAAATTTAGAAAAATAAATTTGGGTTTTTATGAATTTAACCTCTAAAATTATGTAATTCAATTGAAAATTAAATTTAATTATGCATAAATAATCAGATCTGAGACAATCAATCCAAATTAGAAAACCCACAAGTTCAATTTTAGAATTACTAATTAGGGTTTGTGTGAACTTAACCTCTAAATTTATGTAATTCAATTGAAAATTTAAATTATAATTGTAAATTTGAATTTGAAAATGCATAAACAATCAAATCTGAGACAATTAATCCAAATTAGACAGCCCACAAGTTTAATTTTAGAGTTATAAACTAGGGTTTGTGTGAATTTAACCTCTAAATTTATATGATTCAAATGAAAATTTCACTTGTAAGTGTAAATTTGAATTTGAAAATGCATAAACAATCAAATCTGAAATCATAGATAAGAAATAAGGGTGTAAGAAATCAGGTTCACCAAAATGTAATGGTAAAAATTAGGGTTTTCACCATTATGTGTGATAAATCCAAGTTAATTTTTCTTAATTAACCATTACGTTAAGGAGGAGATGAATCTAATAGATCTAGCCTCTCTAGGATTAAGATTCTAATCAAATTCTAGGCCTCCTTGATGAAGGATCTTTCCTACTTAAAATTGAATTGATTTGAATTTGTTAAAGATACTGAAATTATGGTAAATGTGTAGATATTGAAGAGATTTGGCATAATCAATGAGATAAAATCATCGCATAGAGCCACAAACCTAGATCTGATTAAAGGAATATGATTTAGATCTGCTCCCTGAAATTTATCCTAAATTGTTGGGACCATGGTGGTGGTCGCCATGGTCCTCCTAACTTTTTGTCGTCCAAAAGGGAACTTGTTCGTCTCTGCGGATCCTATCGTTCCTCTAAAACACATCTCTTTACTTGTTCCTGCACATAGTGAAAAAGGGGGAAATGGTTGGGAATAGGGGTTTGCCTAAGTCAAACCCCAGTTTGTGAATTAAGCTTGAATGAATAAATGCAAATACTGAAATAAATAATGGAAATATATACCTCAAATCTTTAATTATTGATAATGATGCTTTGCTTCTTGAATGTATTCACATATGTTGTATGAAATGGCATGAACATGACAAAACCCTAATCACACACACATGCTTGCATATGAATGATGTAATTTTTCTCCACAATGGTTGAATGAAGAATATGTAGCCTTGAAGATCTCTAAAAATGCATAATGATGAACACTTCACAGTCGCAAGAATGCTAGGATATGTTAACTTATGATGCTTGGATGAAATTAGTTTGATCAAATGTCTTTATATATGGGTATCTAGGTCATTTACCAATTAGGTCGACCTCCAATGATCATGTGGAGCCACAAAGATGAATTTTTGCTATAGAGATAGGACCCTTTCCCTATTTCAAAATTGGGCCCCATTAAGAGGGGCCAAAATGAAGCCCTAGGGAGAAGGGTACCCCACTAGGGAATCCACCTGTGGGTGTTCATGGAATTAGAGTTGGAGATTGGGCACAAAAAGAACCTAGATAAGTGATGAGGATAGGACATACTAAAGTAGGGGCACAAACATGAGGTATAAATTGGCTTGATGACAATTTGCGATGCTACACTATGTATTTGGTAACTCTTCTATTGATGACATCTTTTCAAAGATTCATTTTGAAATGCCTCTCCCTTTCCATTCTGTATCCCCTTATTGCCTAACTCCCTCTCATAGGGTATAATTCAATAGGACTGTTGCAAATTTTCATATCCTTTCCATTTTCTTTTTTATTCCTTTATCTGATTTAAAATTTTGAATACTGAAGTTTTTCCTTGTTGTCCTTAATTTGGCCTAATTAGGGTTTTGGAAATGGAATCAATGTTAGAAAGAAATCTTGGGAGCATAGACGAAAGTTCTGAGCCTCAAGTATTTTTTTAGTGTTGTAGTTTATACCCTAGACTTAATCATATCTAGAGAACTAGGGATTAGATCCAGATAGGAGGCTAATTACTTAACAAAACATAAAGACATCACATAACATATCATATGTAGAACTCAAAAGTACATGTATTATTCACATCATTATATATATCATATCTTCTTCTATATTGTTCTATATCTTCTCATATATTCACTTAACATATAGTCTTGTTTATATTCTTTTATACATATCTCACATCTTTCTATACGCTTATTTTGTCGTTTACATATTACAATATACTAATATATCTAAGGGATGGGATGTGACCCATGTATAGTATCCCTATCCTATATGTTGTCTTTCTAATATTGTGCTCTACAGACTTGATGCAGTAAGATGCGGTAGATCTTTTGTATTTTGTATTGAATTAATTCAAAATATCTTATTGTCATCAAGATAAGATGTAGATTTCCAACTCTTGATAGCAAACTCTATATATGCTTTTAAACACCACCCAATCTAAACCTAATAAAAAAAACAAAATTTAAAAATATTAAAAATACCCAATTCAAAGTCAAAAGTTAATAGATTTCCAAACCACTCATAATTCTGAACTATATCCAAAACAAAGATCACATTATAATCTATTGAAACTCCACTATCACAAATCTTAAAAACCTAAACACCTCATTTTAACTTGTTAACATATTTATATCTATAAAGCAAACTCTTTGTATCTAAATTAATTGATTTGAGCCTATCAATAGAGCCCTTTTCTAAACAGCCATTCAAAATATAAAACCAAACAATAAATTAGAATAGGTAGCGTAGCCTACAAGTCACGATTTTATTCGATCGCCATGAAAAAGCTTAGAAAAGGTTCAGAGCACGAGAAGCAAAACAAAATTAATAATGAAGCAGAGAAAATGTGTGTAAAGACAGACTTTCAGATGCACGAACACCTAAATCTGGTAATGTCATTCCAATGGCGGCACTAACAAAGGAATCGTCGGCGCCTTTACTTTAGCGCACAGCTAGCAGGAGGTGCGGGGATTCGAGCCCACGACCTGCTTTGGCGGTGTTCGTATTCGCACGTTTGCGGGGATTCGAGCCCACGACCTGCTCGCTTTCAATCATCTCACAATACTTCTTACCAGTTATGTACAGTCACGTGCAAATCTCCATTGATTTTACTTGAAGCAGAAAAAATATTGTAATTAATAAGATATTTTTTTGTCGTTAAATCAATTCATTCAGTTTTGTCTAACTTTGCCCATGTCGAAATCGCGCTATTATTTCAAAAGAGATATGATTATATAAGACTTTTGGTTAGTGTGATTTTGACATTTGATTAAATTTTATGACGGTGTTTGGTTTACAGAGAATTTGTGAAAGATCTTTTTTTTTTGGATTTTGTCCATTAGGAAGTTAAAAAAATGTGCTATGATTATCTTTGAATTTCAAATTAATCGTGCCTGTCAAATTGGAAATGATTGATTTTCATTTTATTGCTTATCATTTCGTTTGATGTTTTATTCATGTAAATAGAAGTCAATCTTTTATTGTTATAAATTTTTTATGGTCTGCAAATTACCAACCAAAAGACAAAATTTAAATCAATAATATTTTTATGAAATGCATTTCAAATCATGTAGTGCCACACACTTCAACCCTTTTAAATCTGTAATATTTTTTATGAATTGCACACACCTCAACTCTATATTATAATCATTTGTTAAAAGAAGAATTTATCATAAATATTTATGATTTATCAAAATTAATCTTTAAATTGTATGGCTTGTCAACTATTCAAATATAAAGGATCATATTTTTAAAATAGTTATTTGTTACGACAAATTATGATTAGATAGACATAGGAATAATTGAGTTTAAATACACTATTTTGTATATGAAAACCTTGTCATTTACATTGTTTTATATCTAATGCTTTCATAAACTATTTTATATTAACCCATACTATATGCAAAACATCTTTCACTAATAACTTCTTCTTCAACTCTATGCATTCATCAAAATTATATGTTTCCTAATCTTCACTTACATCCCCAGTATAACTCAAGTTTTTTAAAGGGTTCATTTAATGGTGTTATTGATGCACAACTATCTCTTCACCATGTGCAAACCGATGGTCACCCTAAGTAGGTTGAAAATGGTGTGTTGGCCTATTACTTAATTCTACAAAAGACTAGGAGATTGTCCACAGTGCAATACTCCCTAAAGACCCTTGTTGGAGCTATCTCATGAAGAATTGGGACAATATTAATTCTATCCAAGAGGTTAGTGTGTTGAGAAATGTTGTGCATGAGTTTATCCATACTTTAATAGAGTGTCAGTATTGGACTCATCAACAAATGCACAATACAATGAAATGGCATAAACATTATATTATAGTTAAATACAAGTTCTTTTGTTCAAATAATAAATGACTCTAGATGGAGTGCTCAAAGTTGAGTACACATTTATCTATAATCTAATTGAATAACGTATCTCCCTAGCACTATTTACCACTGTTACCTCTAACTATTCATCAATTAGTATATAGGAAAAAAGAAACTCCTTATCCATTTCTTTATTACTTTGTGGCCACTATCATTGTTTGTTACCATCCTATCAACCTCATGTGAATCTTCTCTAAAAAGCTACATACATACATATATATGCATATGTATGTACATATACATACATATATGTATACGTATACGTATACATATATGTATATGTATACCTATATGTATGTATATGTATATTTGTATACGTATATATATATATATATATATATATATATATATATATATATATATATATATATATATATATATGTATATGTAGCGTCGTAAATTGTACGCACTTGCTAGGGTGGTACAATTTCACACCTAGTTTAGCACCCGCCTTGGCGCATTTTGCATCTTGCATTGCATTTCCCCTTTAGCACTTAATTAATTAAATTAATTAGGTCTAAGGTTCTATTTTATCATCTCCCATATCATAAAGTTGGGCCCTTTCATTAAAGTGTGCCCTTTTCATTTTATTCTTCCAATACATCATTTAATCAAAAACCCTAATTAGGTCCTATTTTGAACTTGGGGGCTTGATTTCGGGGGTCAAAACATCTCGAAATCAGCTGTAACTTCGGGATTCTCTCTAAAATCATCATATCTGACAGCCCTAAAAATTTGGTGAAAAGTTGCCGGGACCGTGGCGCCCGGTGCACATGGTCCTGGACATTTTTCCCGAAATTTTGGGAGCACGATCCAATCATAAAATAAAGCTTAACCCCAAGAAATTGGCGGGATATTCAATCTCTAGGTCGGCCAAAAGTCGAAATTAAGACCTAGGGTTTCATACATAAGAGCTCTCTTTCTTCATTTGAAGAGATCCAGAATTTTGGCTTTCAAGGACCTTCTAGGTAGCGAAAGAGAAGATCTTTGAAGACTTCAACAACATTCAACATCCTTCTATCAAGCATTTATCAATTTCATTCATTCCTTTAGGGCTTGGAAGACATTGAAGAACAATAGGAGATTACCGACTGAAGATTGGCTTGTACTCCTCCCTTGAGGGTTGGGTATGATTTCATGTTGTTTTCATGTCTTTGCATAAGCTTCAATATATCACTTATTCATGCTTTAGATCACTTTGCATCTTGATTTAGAGCATTTACATTATCATTTACAAGCAATTAGGGTTTACTTTCTAGGTTGCTCTAGTTTGCTTTCTTGCATTTAAGGACCTTGCACACACACTAGGTCTGCACACACAATACATTTTACAATACAACTTGGCTATTCGTGGAGGTGGAAATCACTGAAGCGGGGGTTTGACTAAGGCAAAACCCTATATAGCCGCCCAAACACCTTTTCAGATATAAGTGCAGGTTTCGGGACTCAGACGATGCCGCAGGTTGCAGATCCGGGAGAAGCAGACTGAGACCGACCTTCCCACCAAGTTTCGGAGCAAAAGACCAGGACAGGGGCGTGGGGCACCCTGGTCCTGCCAGGACAGGGGCACTGGGTGCCCTGGTCCCTGGGACAGGGGCGCTGGGCGCCCTGGTCCTTCTGACACACAACATTTTCAACATTTTTGACAGCTTTTTCCAAAGTGCAAAACAGCAGTTTCCGGAGCAGTTTCAGGGGCAGAATCAGGACAGTGGTGCCCGCACCCCCGTCCCGAACATTTTCAGTCAGATTTTAACTCCGGGTATGCATTTGCATTCTTGTCTTGTCCTTGTGTTTACAGCTTTCCATCATTTAAGTTCAATTCTGTAATCTTGTTGTTAGTTCAAACTTGCACTTTGGGGTTAGGGATTGAACTTGCATTATTTTATCTTTCAATTACAATAAGGGAATAGAAATCCTAATAGGTAGCCCGTGGCTCTCTCTTCCACAAGAAGAAGTAGCCAATTGTGTGATACCTCTAGGCTCTTTCGTATTCCACAAGTGTGTGGTCGAAAGTGAGATTTGGGCATGTTTGCTTAGTGTCACTTTTTCCCCCACACATTTTGGTGAACCCGACGTGAACTCCAATCTTCTCTAATTCTGATTTATGTTTTCAAATTTGAGTGTTTATGCTATTTCAAATTCAAATTTGTATTTACAAGTTTTAATTTCTTGCAAGATTCAAAAATCTAGAGGAAAATTTTTGCTAAAACCCTAATTTTTCAATTCAAAGTTGAACTTGTGGATAGCTTAATTGGGATCAATAATTTTAAATCTGATTTAGGAACTCATTTGAATCATCAATTTCATTTTCTAAATCTACATTCTAAGTGCTTGCATTGGTTAAAATTAAATATTTCCTTCTATTTTGCATGTGTTATCATTTGAAAGAGGAAAATTGTTGTCATGATGCATTCATTTCATAGATGTGATAATGGGTTAGCTTCCCTTGTTTCAATTTTTCCTTCTCCTAAAGAACCTCCCTGCATCTATAACAACATTTTAGTGCCTAAAAGAGTTGCTACCAATCCCTTTGAGACTCTCCCATGCTCTAAGGATGAAGACTTTAAGAGTGATCTTGAAAATTCTCCTAAAATGTGTCATTCCTATTTAGCTATCCTAGAGGAAGAGAATGATATCATAAATACATTTCTTAATGTTACTTCACCTTCCCTACATGATGCCTCTCTAAGTGAAAAGGTATTGATGGACATTGACTTATTTTCTCCTAAAGTTGGTCCTTCCAATGGGGGCATGTTAGTGCAACAAGAGGTTATGAACACTTCTTTCAAAGATCTCCTTCCTAAGCATGAATCTTTGGAGAAATATGTTCATGTTCCTCCTAAAAAACACTCCCTTCATGAGGATCCTTTTGTGCAAGAAGATGACATTATCCCTACATTTCCTAGTGATGGCATTTCCTTTTCCAACAAGATTCCCACTAGAGATGATGAATTAATGATAAATGCTTACCCTTCTCCTAAAGTTTGTCTTACACATAATCATCCCTTAGAGAAAGAAGATGAAATAATAAGCAATTTCCTTAAATCTCTCTCCCATAAAGATCATATTGAACATATTTTGAGGAAAGAGGATGAGTTTAACACATCTATTGATGCTCTTCCTCCTAAGGATGAGGAATTAATAAACAAAGTTATCTCCTCTCCCGAAATTGACAATACTTCAAACATTCCTTTCAACCACTTCACTATTTGGGATGAACCATTAGAAGAAGGTGTAGATTATTCTCTCTCCCTTGATAATTTCTCACCTTCCTTGAATCTCAATTATTCTCCCTCTAAAAATAAAGCATCTCCCTCTCCTCAACTTGGTTCTACTCATAAGGAAACCCTAGTTCAAAGCAAGATGGTTAACATCTCTTTCAAAGATCTCCCTCTCAAAAGTGAGACTTTAGAGAGTAATGTTGATCCTTCTCCTAGAGAGTTTATTCCCCATGTAGATCATTTGATGATAGAGGATGATATGACATTTCCTAGTATTACTCTTCCTACTAGAACATCAATGCCTACCCCTTGTCTCTCTCCTAAAATTGATTTAATCTATGATAAGATTTTAGTGCAAGAGAAGACTATCAACAATTCTTCCAACACTTTTGTTCATTCCCCTAAACCATCCTCAATCAATTTGATACATGTAAATGAAACACCTAACAAACCTCTCTTCACTGTCCAAGGTTCTTGTCCTTCTCAAAATTCTCAACCTTTAAATAAGCCTATCTTAGTGGTTCAAGGAGGTTATGCTAATGATTCTTTTTGCACTCCTAAGAAACCTATTATTACTGTGCAAGGAGGTTATTCTTCTAAGAGCCCTTATGAGTATGCTAAGCAATTGACTAGAGAGAGTTATCATGCGGTTGCCCATACTTATAGTACTAGAAACAATAGGCAACCTAATCCTCCTCCAGTTATCCCAACTTCACTTCCTCCTTCCCAACCTATTCTTCCTCAAGCTCCACGTATTTCACAAGTTCTTTGTAAGGAATATGATCTCATAGAGCAACTTAAAGCTACCCCTGCTAAGATATCCCTTTGGGATTTGATCCAAACTTCTTCCGCTCATCATGGAATGTTACAAGATGCCTTGAAAGATTTGAATGTTCCTCCACCTAATACATCTAGTAATATAGTGTCTTTGGTTAACTCTGTGATGAATCCTAAAGCTCAAATTGTGTTTACTCAAGATGAGTTGCCTACTAGTGAAATTCAACATCAATATGATCCCTTGATGATTGTGGTTATCATAAATGACACTGCTATAAGACGAACACTGGTAGATAATGGCTCTGGCCTTAATGTGTGTAGCATTAATCTATTGCATAAGATGAATGTGGATACATCCCTTATTGAGCCTGACTCTCATCCCATTCGAGGCTTTGATAATGTGGCTAAGTCTTCATTAGGTATTATCACATTACCCATCACAGTGGGACCCGTTACTTTGCCTACTCCTATCCATGTTATGTCAGGAAATCTAACATACAACTTGTTATTAGGGAGACCTTGGATTCACGGTATGCAAGCTGTCCCCTCTACATTGCATAGACAAGTTAAATTCATTTATAACAATAAGACATATACCTTGATAGGTGATACTAATTTTCAAGCTTGTTTGCAAACATCTACTTCCAAAGGGAGTTCTTCTAAATCTTCCTCTTCTAGTGATGACTCTTTACCTATGGATAAATCATCATCCTCTGATAATCAAAATTCTTTGGATGAAGATTCTTCTCAACTTGAATCTACACATGAAGAGGCTTTTGATCCTAAGAAGGTTCTCACAGAAGACGATTGGGGATCTCTTGATTTCACTCCCACCTTTGTAGGTGAATATAGGGTTCCTCCTAGAGAGTTTAAAGTTAAAAAGAAGGAAGAAACTAAAAATCAATCAATCTTACTTGAACCTATGAGCAATAATTTTGTGGCCGCTTCTCAAACTTCTTCTCCTCACACCTCTAATTATGAAGAGTTTGATTCTTTGTCTTATGAAAAACCACCTTCTCTTCCTGAAATGGTTGATCGTTATGGTCGTGGCTTTCGCATTTTTGCTAAGCATGGGTATCATGGAAATGGTTGTGGCACTCAAGAACAAGGGATAAAAGTTCCTCTAGAGACTAATTTTCACAATTATGCCTTTGGACTAGGCTATAATCCCTGCAAATGTACCAAAGCATCTAAAAGACCATCTCTCAATGTGAATGCTATATTTAGTAGTGATGATGATCTCACTTCAACTAAATCATCTTCTACTTCTATCAACTCTCATTCCCCTCATAAGGAAATCTTGGCGATGAAAAAATCTCTTTATGAATCCCCTCAAATTTCTAAATCCACTCCTATTCATCATAAAGTCCTTTCCTTCAAGGATAAGGCTCTAATAAATTACACTCATCCCTCTTCTAAGATTTCTTGTGACTTTTCTTCTTCAATTTTTATCATTTTATACATGTTCTTGATCTCACTTATAGTTGAGCATTTAACATGTCATATTCAAATACCTCATTTAGTTTATCATGTCTTTAAATAACATTAAGGGATATTATGTTGCTCATCATTATGTGACATTGGTAGCTCATTTACTGGGGGCTCATTGTCATTCATGATGGTACAATTTCAAGTGCAATCATATTTTTGAAGCAACATAATAGCCTAATTTTCTTGTTCCTATGGGGACAAGAGTGATTTCATACATCTCTTCTTTTGCTTATGTCCAAATCTCTCCCTAGAAGATTGTGTAAGTCCTTCTCATTGAGGCAATGATCTTTCGTTATTTTATCTAAGGATCCACTTTTTCCTATTTTGTGGATGGTGTGGACTTTATTACTTGATGTTATGCCTTGTACGCATTTGTTGTTTTTTGTTCAAGGATTCTCTCTTACAAGAGGTGTAAGTCCTTGACTACAACCTCTTTTGCACTTGGTAAAATACATCCATAATGAATTCACTCTCCTAATTGGGTTAAAAAGAGCGTCATCCTTCATTAAGAATCACTTTCACCTCGCAAAAGAAGGAAGTATTGCATTCTTATTCTCTGCTTTGTCTTATTCTAGGAGATGTTATATTTGTCTAAGACAATTCCTCTCGGGGATAGGTGGCTTTTGTACAAAGATCTCTTCTCCTCTAAGGATCTCCTTTACACGTATTACAAGATATCCCTTTTCAACTATCTTATCCTTGCTTAAAGAGTGCAAAACTCTCTTGCTTGGATCTATGACATTGTTGCATTTTTGGGGTATCTTCTTTTGTGATGAAGGTAGGTATCCTTGTTCTACTTTTCTTATGACATAAACATTACACTTTTTGAGCAATGGGTTATTCTCGGAACCAGAGCACAGACTCTTAGAGCGAGATATCACACTTTTATACTATACATATACAGGTTGTAGCATACTTGGGCATAGACTCCTATGAGATGCTTCTAACCTCCCTTACACACACATGAACGAGGTTGAGTGGAACTAGCGGCATAAGGCTAGACTTTCTCACTCTCCTCCCTTACATGGATCACCTAGACAGACTCTAGGGGCTAGTTTTTCATGTCCTTTTCCCATGGATCACCTAGACAAGATCTAGGGGCGAGAAGTCCATGTTTTCTCTCTCACTATTCTTCTCATGGATCACCAATGTGTGTATTCATGCTTTTTTTCCTTTCTTTTTTCTCTTTGCATTTTGTTTCCATCCTGTGTTAGAGAACTCTCAAATCCTCACACTCTTTGTTGTGTTGGAATTGAGATTTAGTCCTCTTTCTTACCAAATGATTCTCCATTAGTTTTTGATCTCATATCAAATCTTCTTGTGAGCATTTGTCATCAATTTTTTAACAATTCGAAGTGGTAAACATGATACCCTGTTTCAACTCACTAAAATTAGCAAGCCGAAACAAGGGGGGGGCATATAGCTACCCTCGAATTTTCATCACCTTCCTTAGTAAGCATTAGGTGATTTTGTGATCTAACGTGTGTTTTGTAGGGTGCGGTTCCTAACTGTGTACTGCAGATACCGCTGGGGGCTTCGTTCGATAGACTTATGGATATATCCTTTTTCAAATAATGTTTACTTTTCAGTACTTTAGCTTGCATATGCACGTAGTGTTCATATGACCGCTAAAGTGGGGGCTAAATGTAGCGTCGTAAATTGTACGCACTTGCTAGGGTGGTACAATTTCACACCTAGTTTAGCACCCGCCTTGGCGCATTTTGCATCTTGCATTGTATTTCCCCTTTAGCACTTAATTAATTAAATTAATTAGGTCTAAGGTTCTATTTTATCATCTCCCATATCATAAAGTTGGGCCCTTTCATTAAAGTGTGCCATTTTCATTTTATTCTTCCAATACATCATTTAATCAAAAACCCTAATTAGGTCCTATTTTGAACTTGGGGGCTTGATTTCGGGGGTCAAAACATCTCGAAATCAGCTGTAACTTCGGGATTCTCTCTAAAATCATCATATCTGACGGCCCTGAAAATTTGGTGAAAAGTTGTCGGGACCGTGGCGCCCGGTGCACATGGTCCTGGACATTTTTCTCAAAATTTTGGGAGCACGATCCAATCATAAAATAAAGCTTAACCCCAAGAAATTGGCGGGATATTCAATCTCTAGGTCGGCCAAAAGTCGAAATTAAGACCTAGGGTTTCATACATAAGAGCTCTCTTTCTTCATTTGAAGGGATCCAGAATTTTGGCTTTCAAGGACCTTCTAGGTAGCGAAAGAGTAGATCTTTGAAGACTTCAACAACATTCAACATCCTTCTATCAAGCATTTATCAATTTCATTCATTCCTTTAGGGCTTGGAAGACATTGAAGAACAATAGGAGATTACCGACTGAAGATTGGCTTGTACTCCTCCCTTGAGGGTTGGGTATGATTTCATGTTGTTTTCATGTCTTTGCATAAGCTTCAATATATCACTTATTCATGCTTTAGATCACTTTGCATCTTGATTTAGAGCATTTACATTATCATTTACAAGCAATTAGGGTTTACTTTCTAGGTTGCTCTAGTTTGCTTTCTTGCATTTAAGGACCTTGCACACACACTAGGTCTGCACACACAATACATTTTACAATACAACTTGGCTATTCGTGGAGGTGGAAATCACTGAAGTGGGGGTTTGACTAAGGCAAAACCCTATATAGCTGCCCAAACACCTTTTTAGATATAAGTGTAGGTTTCGAGACTCGGACGACGCCGCAGGTTGCAGATCCGGGAGAAGCAGACTGAGACCGACCTTCCCACCAAGTTTCGGAGCAAAAGACCAGGACAGGGGCGTGGGGCGCCCTGGTCCTGCCAGGACAGGGGCGCTGGGCGCCCTGGTCCCTGGGACAGGGGCGCTGGGCACCCTGGTCCTTCTGACACACAACATTTTCAG